>NW_015176458.1:452632-509260 GCF_001447785.1 Gekko japonicus | reverse complement strand
ATCATATCAATTCTCGAGAAAGACATGTCTGTTTGAATAAAACGTGAAGTCTTTAGCTGCAGGATTCCACTTCCTCCAAACATCTTCCAATTTTTCCTGTTTCATGAGTTTAAAGAAACTTGCTGGGAGCTTTCCAATTTTATCATCCTTTGTTTTAGATTGTCGGTCCAATTTGTTATTCACCGTACCATTAAAATAACCTAATATGACCATCTCCTCATAGTTCAATTAGTCCCATTCTTTGGTCAAATCTTGGAAGAATTTTTCTTTGGCGCCATTCGGAGCATAAACATTGACCACCAAGAGTTTTTTCTGGCGCATCATTACCTCAATCCCTAAATATCTTCCCTCGTTATCTTTAAAGATTTGTTTTGGATTTAATTCTTTCTTCACATACAATACGGTTCCTTTAACTTTTTTATCAGCCAATGAAAAAAATTCTTCACCCAGTTTTTTATTTATCAAATATTTATGATCAATCCTTTTTATATGTGTTTCTTGTAAACCAA
Organism: Gekko japonicus; assembly: GCF_001447785.1. NCBI lineage: Eukaryota > Metazoa > Chordata > Lepidosauria > Squamata > Gekkonidae > Gekko > Gekko japonicus. Next base: position 508,751 of record NW_015176458.1, on the reverse strand, counting down.
TTACATGACATTTTTGTTTTTCAAGCCAATGTCTCACTAATTTTCTCTTATTTGGTGAATTTAGTCCGTTAACATTCCAAGATAAAAAATTGTAATCCATATTGGTTTGTAGTTAAATATCCCCAAAATCTGTAGAATTGTCCGCTTTAAATCTATATAGGTCATTTGTTGTCAAAATCGAATATTTAAGTGCCTGATATGTGAATGACAATCCAAATGGTATCTCCCATCTGAATCTAATCTTTAATTGTCTCAACTTGTCAGTAAGTTTCTTGAACTTTTTCCTTTCCAGCAAGATCACTCTTGGTAATTCCCGCAAAATTATTATCTTCTTCCCCTCTATTTCTAGTGGGTCTGTAAACTGTTTTTTAAAAACATCTTCTTTGGTCTTCAAGGTAACAAACTGCACGATCACATCTCTTGGTAACTTCTTCCTTTCTGCATAGGCAGACCTCACTCTGTAAATCAGGTCAAATTCAGAATCCATGACTCCTTGGTCTTCTCCCAAATATTCCGTCAAAGCTGTTATCACTGTTTGTCTGATGTCTTCTTCTTCCCTTTGGATAATGCCTCTTAATCTCAATTGATTTTGTTTCACTCTATAGTCCATCATTGCTTCTAATCTTTTATTTTCCAATTCCATCTTTTTTTCTAAATTTTTAGTCTGCTGTTCTGTATCAGTTGTCTTAGTCGCTAGACCTTGGACTTCTGTTTTGATCTCTGTTACTTCTTTTTTGACATCTGCCAATTCTGCTTTTACCATCTCCTTCATTGCCAACATATTCTTTTCTTGTACCTCTTCCAGTTGCTCCAATTGTGTCTTCATGCGCTCATCCATTTGTTTCTCTAGCTGTGTTCCCAAAGCCTTAATCGCATCCATCATCCTCTTCTCCATCGCTTCTATAGTGGCCTGCCATTCTTTCTTTTCTTTCGTTGCCATTTTGGGGGTTACAGCCCACGCTGATGCTGATCTAGATCTTGGTTTTGGCTCCGTTTTTAAAAATGCAAAAAGTTCCTTTTTGCCACTTAAAATTTATATGGTTTGACTCGCCTTCAAACGATTAGTCGAATCATCGATTTTTCGCCTTCCAATACCATCTAATTACGCTTTAAAAAGCAATTTAAAATTAAGTCCTCCCCAAAATGGCGGGCGCAACTTCTCTATGGCTCTTTTCGGCTAGAGTAGGTTCGTTTGGTACTTTCCTTACCAACTTCCTGTCCATCCGGATATTCGATCCTTTGTGTATCTTATTTTTTCTTCCAATCTACTTCCGGTGAACAGGCAGTCCTCCACAGTCCCCTCTAGCCAGTCTCTTGTCTTCCACAGTTAAAGAAAAAAGTACACGGAAGCCCTCTCTTTAACACACAGTCTCACAATGTAAACTTCCTCCAATTGCGCACTTAATTATCGGACTAACCACAGGAATGATAAACAAAGTTTGTTTTTCAGCGATTTAACGCCTTAGAAAATGCTCTTAGAAAGTTAGATGGACCAGTTAATTTGGGAAAATTTTTGTAAGCTCATCCGTTTGCATCATTTCTTTTCAATCCTTCGGAAACGGTAAGCAAATCAATCTGTTACCTTTCTCGGTTATCTCGGGTATTCGCACTGCTTCTTTTAGTAATCCTCTTCTTCTTCGTTGTTAAGAAATCGGGTGATGGAAAACGTATGCTGGAAATCCAGCTCGATTAGCTACTTGAGTGATGATTCGCAAAAGTCCTTCTTCATGGGGTGGGGGGATCAAAGCGCCGTACCAGTCCCCTCCGGAGCTCGTATCGCGCCAATCTCAACCCCCGCTGGGACTTCACTGCTTGCTTGTCAATCTCCCTACCTGGGAGATGCCGCGTTGGGCGGAAAAACAGCCCAAACTGTCAAAAGTAGCTATCGCTCACCCCGCAGAATCGCAGGGTGCGTTAATTCTCCATTTTAACCTGACCGGAAGCCCAAAATTCCTTGCCATCTTGAAATAGCCTGTTTTATTTATCGATTCTGTACCATCTTTTATTATTGTTTTTAACTTATTTATTGTCTCATTCTGTTGTAAGCCGCCCTGAGCCCTGCTCTCAGGGAAGGGTAGCCTAAAAGTCCAAATAATTGATAAATAAAATAAATAAATGTGCTGTGTAGTTAGACCTTCAAATTAGCGAGTCCAGGTATCCCTGTTTGTAGCCTTCGGGCCCGTTGAGGGCTTGTAAGAAAAGGCGTTCTTTTTAAAAAGTGGAACCGCACCAGCACTGTGATGTCATTTCTGGTGAATACCCAGAAGTGACATCACATCATGGGTGTGATCAGCATGCTGCTCTAGAGTTCAGACCAAACCTCCCCACCCCCTCTCTTAGGCCAAGCCTTGGATCAGATGGTGGGGGGATGGGGAGGGGAAGCTCTAGGAACCAGAAACTTCACCTCCGACATGCTGATGTCAGCAGAAGTGATGTTGCATGCTGTGCCTACCTCCCCTAGAAGTGACATAGGCATGTTTGGGGGCAACGCTCTGGTTTTTGTGCAAAACTCTATGGTAAAATCACCCTTAAAACATAGAGTTTTGCCCCAAAACCAGAGCATTGCCCTCTGATGTCGGTGATGTGGGCACGTCACTCCATGCTCCTACTGGGAGGGATTTCCTTCCACCAGCCAACTGGCCAGCGGTGGGCAGGAGGCCACAAAACAGGGGATCCCCTACCCTCACCTGGGAACTGGCAACCCCATGGATGGATCAGGTCATTAAAGTGCATAGATAATTCACTTTGTCCCCCTCTTTATTCTTCGCATTGGACACATTGCCTGCTACTTGTGGCTGTGCTATTGAGGGGATCAGCTGATTGCATCCAAGAATCTACCCGGAGCCAGGACCATTCAAGTGCTTCTATTAGTTGACAGTGTGGGAGGGCTCTGCCTGCAAGAAATCATTTTATTATCTCTCTTTTTTACAGTTAAATGGGTAAAAATATTGCTAAATAATGGTTGACCATTTTTACTAACCTGCTGTGGAGAAATAACTACAGGCAGGGGTTTTTTGTAGAAAAAGTCCAGCAGGAACTAATTAGCATAATAGGCAACACCCAACAGCAGAAACTCATTAGCATATTAGGCCACACCCCTGACTGCACCACTCATTAGCATATTAAGCCACATTCCCATGTTACCAGAAGTGTGGTCATCCAGCCACACCCACCTTTTTCTTGCTATTCTGTTTACCTTGTTTGTTGTCAAAACCCAGGGCTTTTTTCATAGCAGGAACTCCTTTGCATGTTAGGCCACACACCCCTAATGTAGCCAATCCTAATGAGTTCCTGCTGTTGGGTGTGGCCTGTTATGCTAATGAGTTGCTGCTGGGTGTGGCCAACTTGGGAGCCAGCCGGAACTCCGTTCCTGTGCGTTCCTGCCCAAAAATAGCCCTGACTACAGGTCTCCTGAGGTTGTTCAAGAACAGCTTGGAACACGGACCATTTTGCATCCATAGGCTTTCAACTGACAGACTCCACCGGTATCTGTAAAAGCTCCTCCCCATAAAGGGTGTCCGATTCCTGACTCTCTTTGCACACACGTGGCATAGGGTTATCAGCTACGGCTTGGGAAATACCTGGGCATTTGGGGGAGTGGAGCCCGAGGAGGGCGGGGTTTGGAGAGGGGAGGAACTTCAATGGGACATAGAGTCACCATTCAAAGTGGCCATTTTCGCCAGGTGAACTGATCTCTGCCATCTGGAGATCAGTTGTAATCCCCGGAGATCTCCAGCCACCACTTGGAAGTTAGGACTGTCAACTCCCCCGGTAGGGCGGAAATCCCCCGCCCCGGAGGCCCCGTTCCCCGACGCCGGGGAATCGGGGCCCGGGGGAAACCCGCCCCGGCGTGCGCATCACCGGAAGTGACATCGCACACTGGGGGCGGGCCCACGCCATTTGAGGGGAAAACTCTTTGTTTTCCCCTCAAATGGTGTGGCCCCGCCCCAGCGTGCGACGTCACTTCCGGTGACGCTCTGGCGGCGCATCCCCGACCGGCTCCCGGAGCGACTGGACGCTCCCCCGCCGGTAAGTATTTTGAATTTGGCAACCCTATTGGAAGTTCATCACCACTGACCACTTTAGAGAAGACCTCGGCTGTACAGGAAGAGGGCTTGGCTGTCTAAAATAATGAATTGTGCTTAGGAGTCCTGTGTGGACCAATTAGAATATGTATGAATATATTAAGCCACTAAATAAGGCCTTGGACTGTACAGGCCATTGACGACTTTGGAGGAGACTTTAGCTGTACAGGAAGAGGACTTGGCTGTTCAAAATAATGTGTTTAGGAGTCCTGTGTGGACCAATCTGAATATGTTAAGCCACTAAAAAGAGAGGAAGAGAGTTTGGCTTCATTCTAATGTTAAGCTGTTTAAGGAGTCCTATGTGGACCATATTGAATATGTATGAATGTATTAAATCTTAGCTGTTTATATTATAAATTTTGAATTAAATTATCTTTAGGACTTCACATGTCCAGTTTCAAAAAATATTTACACAGTATAACAGCCTTAGTGCTGTGATTTTGTATCAAACCTGCTTTCACTGTGTTACCATTATATATTTACACTGAAGTTAGCTACCCTAATGTACCACCATAGAGATCTTTAAAAGGGGATTAGACAGATTCACGGAGTATAGGAATTCATTAGGAGACATTCTTCCATGCCTATGGAGTATAGGCCCATCAATGGACCATGAGGCCTAAAGTCAGTAATATGAAGCAACATCACAGGCCGTAGCCTCTATGCCCTGCTTGTTGGCCCTCCAGTGTGTAAAAGAGTAAAAGAGGATGCTCTAATCCAGCAGACTGGATTAGAGCATCCCCGTTCATCCATTTTCAGACACATTCGTAGGTGTGCATTCGGCCTGTAAACCTGATCTCTATGCGGTGAAGGAATGTGATGCATGTACTGGAAAACATCCTTTTGCAGTGCCCAGCATGAATCTGCTCTTGGGCCAAGTGACCTTATACACAGCAGTGCTGTGGTTGGAAGAACTAAGTATGTGGGGTTTTCCATATGCAAACGTCACTGAGATTCAGGGATGGAAAAACATACAGAGGACCTGGACAGCAACATCCTGCTCTGCACCACACTTCTCGAGGAAGACAAGGTGATGTTGCTGATACAGGCAAAAAGCCTCGGCAACCATCTTTCTATTCCTGGACTGGGCAAACAAACCCTTAAAAAGCTAAACAAACATAAACTCGTCCTTCAAGGAAACCTATGCACAGGCATGAGGTTGGCTTTGGCTCTCAACATTTGCCATGGTTTAGGGTTTCCTGCTTAGAAGCTTGGAATAAATATTCTTTCCCTGGGCACTTTGCCCTTTCCCACTTGGCAACCAGCGGACATGTTGCAGACTAGGGCAGTCAAACGTGGCCTGATATATGGCCCTTTGTGAGCTGCATGGCGGCCTCTGGCACCACTTGTTGGGATTCTTAATTCAAGGTCGATGGTTCTATGGCAAACACAAGAGCCACAAAGAAAAATATCTTTACTATAAAAACAAAATAAAACTTGGGTAGGTTACTTTGGATAAAAGTAATAAAATAAAAGTTTCATACTTGCAGTGACTCTCAGTAATATATGCTAACAGCTATATCTTTCTATCTGTCTTTTCTTCTAGGGGGGAAAAACTACCTCTTTGGTTCACACAAAGGGCCGTAAACTTGTGAATACATTAATGCTAGATCAAAGCATTTCTACAAACAAGATGTTAGTTGACCAATACAAAGATCACAGGTCACTTCATCAGGATAAACAACTCCCACAAACTTTCCCGCCTTTGAATACATTATGTAACGTAACGTTTCCTAACAAACAACATTTAACTCTGTAATGACTGAAGTGTAAGCAACTTGCAATTCCAACACCACTCCACTCCAAGGACTGCACTATCTCCGGGACTAGGGAATGAATGTCCTTGGTAAGGCAAGAGGGCTGACACAGCAGTCTCTCAGCATCAGTCTCTCCCACCATTTGTAAACGTAGAAGACGACCATCAGTCTGGAAATTCCAGGATATTAGAGAAGACTGCATTGGGATGGAGTGGACTTTGATCGTTGCTTGCAGCAAAGGAAAAAGGGGAGGGGGGCAGAGGGCCTGTGGTGGAAGGGGCTGTGAAGAAAGTGGGATACAGGGAGCTGAGGGAGCACGTGAATGGGGGTGCCATTTTCCTGTTTTTGGAGGGCAGACCCCGCTGAAACAGTGCCCTTTCCCACCAGTGCTCAAATGAGCAGTGGGGGAGATACAGGGAGGGTGTCCTCAATGCGTCCGAAGATTCTGCGTCTTAGATCGGTAAAATCCTAGAGCGTTTGTGATGTCACATCTGGGTTTTAGCAAGAGGTAATGTTGATGCATCGACAACATACTTTCTCACATGGTGCCCCCCCCCAAATCTCCAGGGGGTTCCAGGAATGTGCCTGCCAGTTCTATACGTGAAAGCATTTTGGAGGGTGCGCAGTGGCCTGGCAGTTGGGAAATCCAGAGGCTGATTAGGTTCGAAGAGAAGCTGGCCACTGGGAGCAGCGATGATGCTGGAGGAGAGATTTGGAGGGCCAGGGCGGGGCTGCATTGGACTAGAGCCAAGAAAACCGGGACCACAGTCAAATCTGCACCGTGCTTTAAAGCTCACTGAGCAATCTCAGGCTAGTCACCATCTCTCAGCCTGACTCTCAGTCGTGTACGCCAGCTGTGAGGGGAGAATGGTCTAAAAACCACATCAGTATTTTGGAGACTACATAGGATGACCCATCAAGAGTGAAGAGATAGGGGCATTTTAAGAAATTAACTACTGGTCCCGTCATTTCTACCCATGTGTACCCAAAAACTGAAGGTTCCTTGAAGAGAAAAAACTATTTATTATTACGTTTTGATCCCAGATGGCACACAACACTCTCCCTTCCTCCGTGGTGTCCTCCCTCACAAACCTTGAGGTGGTTTCCAGTGAGTAACTAACTGATCCAAGATCACCCGGACCGCCAAGTTGGGACTTGAACCTGGATCTCCCCAAAGTCAGCACAACAGTCTGGCCACTGGTAATATGCTAAGGTGTGGCCCTGGAGTTAATTTGAGGAGGGAATTTGATGCACCTTTTAATGAAACCACAAAGTTAAATGCTTCTTGTTCTTATCAATATTCTGTTTCTTATGGCCCCCAAACAGGACATTTGGGGTGGCCTGAATAGCCCAGACTAACTTGAACTTGTCAGAATGCGGAAGCTAAGCAGGGTCGGCCCTGGTTAGTACTTGGATGGGAGACCACCATGGAAGACAAGGGTAGCTATGCAGAGGCAGGCAATGTCAAACCACCTCTGCTCAATTCTTGCCTTGAAAATCCTATGAGGTTCACCGTTAAGTCGGTTATTATTTAATTAATTAATTTATACCCCACCCTCCCCGCCAGAGCAGGCTCTCCTAAATATTATTATTAAATGTGACATCTATCTAAAAAGGGAGAGGACAAACCACATCCAAAATAGTTCAGGTATTTCCACATGCCGTCCAGAGAACTGAATATGGAGCCCAAGATTCCCTGGTGCTTAACACACACACACACACACACACACACATAACTTGAAAATATTCTTTTTTTAAAAAAAAATCCCATCCATCTTCCAAGGAGCTCAAGGTAATGGCCTCCCCGCATTTTACCCACACAAAAACTCTGTGAGATAAGATAGACTGAAAGAGAATACCATAGTACAAGGAGGTCTCTACACATCAACTGAAAAAAATGACTTGGTAAATTAGTCCAGCCTTCCTCCACCCAAAAAAGCTCTCTGATGAAGACTGATCACATTTTAGGAGGCACAGATGGCTGAGAGTCAAGTTAAAGGGGGGGAGCAGAGGGTGATGAAGAAATTTCCCAGCTCAAGCCCGCAATAACAAGCAAGTCCTGACTGGCAGATTTGGGTATGGAGGATTGCCATACTATTTGTTCCATTCCCCCAAACTTTTTTGTTGTAGCCTCCCCAGTTCATACAAATCTGTAGTACATTGTGACAGCTCATTGTTTGAGGGAGATATGTGATATGGACAGTTCTTGGACCCCTTGGAAACAGTGGAGGGTATTGAGCTGGCTCTTCAAATTTGAGATGCACAAATACATCCTGAACTTGCTCATCAGCTTCCAGTCCAATATTTTAATCTTGAAGGTAGATATTGCAATTACAATATATTTTGCATTTCATTTTCTCTTTTGAAAATGGTGTTGGGGGAGATGGTGTTCGAGGTTGTCTTAGACTTTCGAGAACAGAAATTGGACAAGAACTCTTAGGAGCATACTTCTTTCCAAGATTTCGACATTCAATGAAATTATTAGCACTGCATAAATACATACAGACAAAGCAAACCCAAGAGCACCCTTTGGTTGGCCAGTAACATAACAACATGACCCCGGTGGCTTTTCTCTGTCTGTAGAGAGTGCAATAGAGTTGCACTGCACTAAATGATTCATGAAATTACTTGGACACATTATTAGGGATTGTGGTCTTTACTACTATGTATAGTTTGCTGTAAACTGGATCCTACTATGGAATCTCGCATCATTAACATTGCTTCAGCTCCGGGTTTTTAAAAATAGTTTTTACAACCCACATTCTTTTTCACTGTTGATTGTATTGGCTCCCTCTTTGTAATCTGCCTTGAGTCCCTGTGAGAAAGGCAGACTACAAAGAATGTAAATAAATAAATAAGTACCCCCTTTCTATTTGTAAGAAACAAACCTGAAACAGGAAGAGGACATCTTAATATATCTGACAGATGGCATTTCCTGCCCCACCCCCATTAACGGACAACTTTGGCAGCCATTTTGATTATTTCAAATGGCTCAAGGGGGTCACCAGTCAAATTATTGCTTCAAACGAAATGTATTTTTTATAATGCATTGGGCCGACCATACTTCACAGTTAACTTAAAACACACACACACAGAGAACTGAAGTCCAGGAATCAGAGTAACTTGAATCTGCCTCAGGGTGGATTTCCACTGTAACGGTGCTTACAGGATGCAAGATGAATTGACTAGTATTGTTTATATATAGTTTCAGTGCCCATTTATCCACATAAGCTCTTTTCAGTCCCCAGAGAGACTGAGCACAACCTATGTAGTCTTATTGCCAAAAGCTACCCCTGGGCAAAACAGCTAATAAAAAAAGATACCTGGAGGCTTGTAGCTATGGTAATGGGGAGGTACCAAGAAAATTCATGCATTCCTTGAAGAGAGCCTTTCAGTTTCTTCTCTCTGTTACAGTAAATGTGTGAGGAGTTTCTTTTAGAGATGAACAAACAGCATCTGTGATTGAACCTTGTGAGTCAGAATCTTAACAAGGCAGGTATGTGTGTGTGTGTGTAGAGGGAGAGAGAATTAAGAAAGAGAGAGCACTTCTTGTCTGGCTGAATTATTAAAAGAAGAACTGAAGAGGCAATGTTCTTTACCCAAAGATGGTAATATACTTCTGGGTGTCTCAGTAAGCACCAATTATCTTGACAATGGCTGGTTGATCCAACCTTACTGGGAAATTTGCATTTTCCCTTTCAATTACACTGGAAAAAAAAAACCCATAGTCTCTTTAATGGGGAAGTGTCTTGTAGGAGCCCAATTATGTTTGGTCTGAGCTCATCAGGGCATGGGAGCTAAACAGCATTGGCCACAGATGGGAGACCACCAAAGAAGTCAGGGATTGCCCCTTGGAAGGGGTCACCATAAGTCATTTATAGCTTGACGGCGCTTTTATTTTCCCTTGTGCAAGCACAAAACAGTTATACCATCAGCTCATCAATGGGATCCAATATTACTGGAGTGATGAGTGCTTGTGATGAGGGGACCTTGGATCAATCCCTCTCAGCCTAGCACACCTGGCAGGGATGATGTGAGGATGAAATGGAGGGGCAGGGGAGAACACACATGCCATGACACCCTAAGCTCCTTGGAGGACCAGCAGGATTAAAATGTGATAAGTGGAAGAGAGGAGGTGGGCCTCAGCGGTGGAGCATCTGCTTTGCACACAAATGGACCCAGATTCAATCCCCAGCATCTCCAGTTATAAGGATCAGGTAAGAGGTGACATGAAGGACTTCCACCTGACACCTTTAAAAAGCTGACCTTGACAGACCAATGGCCTGACTCTACGTAAGGCAGCTTCATGTGTTCAAAGAGGGACACCAAACTTGGGAGATTCAGAGTGACATAGCATTGTTTTAACGTTTTGTCTGGGCTTCGGTGTTATATATGTTTTATTATCATTATTATTATTGCCATCACAATCAGGGGTCATTTGGGGGGGGACGCGGGGGGACGCCATCCCCCCAGGTGAGGTGCGGGAGGGCGGGGCCTGGAGCTCCCTGCTGGTGCCCGCTGGAGGTCGCCGCCGGCTGTGGGGAGGACACACTTCCGGTGATGTCAGGGGGTGTGGCATATGCTAATGAGTTATGCTAATGAGTCCCCCTAGCTCTTTTTCTACGAAATGACCCCTGATCACAATCATCTTAAAATGTCAGCTGACTTATGACAGCCACAGAGGAGTTTCAAGGCAAGAGATGGACAGAGGTGGTCTGCCAAGGCAAGGCAAGAGATGAACGGAAGAGGAGGAGGAGGAGGAGAAGAAGACTCTGTGAGGTAGGTGGGGCAGAGGGAGCTCTTTTGAGGACTGCTTTTGAGAGAACAGCTCTGAGAAATTTGTGACTGACCCAAGGTCACACCAGCAGCTGCATGTGGAGGAGTGGTGAATCAAACCCAATTCTCCCAGATTACAGTCTGCACTCCTAACCATTACACCAACCAAGGGCTGACCCTGCTTAGATTCCGAGATATGACAAGATCTGGCTACCCTGGGCTATTCATGTCGGGGCTCATGGGCTCATGTGTTATAACGTTTAAAATCTGCTATCAGGACAGACTAGCCATTTAACTTACCAAGAAAGTTTGGGGTAGGCTGCTGCCCTGGATGGTCAGTGCTGGCCAGGAACAGGAAGAGTCAGGCCTCAGCTGGTCCACCTGGGTTGCAGGAATTACCTTGACTCAAGCACTTCAGGTGCGACAATTCATTGTCAACTAGCCAGTTGCCTCATCTGAGGAAGAGATAATTGGTGAATTAATACCAATCATTGTTGCCGCTTAAGGGTCTAAACTGAGTGGCCTCTGCCATGCTGGCTCACTAGGGTAGCCATCCCCCAAGCAAAGGTGAGGGATCCTCTGCTGTTAGCAGTCAGACCCCTCCTCCCACCGAGGGGTAGGTTAGCGGTTAGAGAGAGAAACACTCTTCTTTAATGTCACCCCAAAATCATATGTGCAGGGCACTGCCTGGCCTAAAATGGAACAAAATGGATGTCAGCCAGGTAAGAGCCTGAGAAGGAATTTTGGAAGGTGACTCAGAGTGGCTGACTGGCTAACAGCCCCCTCCGTGCCCTTGAGAGATGCATAACTGTAGGACAATGGGTCTCCCAGGACCTATTGACTCACACCTGGACTGATCCCACCAACATCCCTCCTTTCTTCCTCTTACCCTAATCAAACAACAATTAATCAGTGCTCAGTTCTGTTCACCCAATCCATTAGCTATTCCTGTCTGATACTTACAGGGTCATCAAGCCTCTCACAAATCATTATCCATTCCTGATAAGCCCATCAAGGTATTGTTTCGGGATCACGTCACCCCAGCCTGAGGGTCCATTTCCCCCTATAATTGTGGCACCCTGCTCCATAGCCATATGTGCATGTTCTTGGCAATACTCCCACTCTGTGGGTTCTCTTCTCATCATGAAACACTGGACTTTTGCTGCTGCTACCCGGACCTCTGCAAGATTGGTAAATATTACCCTTCTCCAAAAAAGCTTTCCCTCTTTCCTCCTTGATTTCCTCTTAGTTAGCTCTATTGCGTGTATGTTTATTGTGTGCATTTTTGCTTTATTCTTTTCTTTTAATAAAAACCTTTCTGATTGAACATCGGCCTGGTTTATTTGAGTGTTCTTTTGAGGGTGGAGGATCCCAGTTACCACCTCTTGCTCTGTCTCCCTTAAGCTCATTCCCCCAACTAATTAGGAGACCACCTATTTGAGCAACTCAGAGTGGTGATGGGAGAGAAAAAAATAAAAAACAGTCATTGGGCAAACAGTGTAATGTCAGTTCTAGAGAAAACCTGAATGTGATGTCAGTCATCTCTAGGAATTTCCGGAAACTCTGGTTTTACCATAGACTTTCTGGAAGTTCTTAGGGAAGTATGACTTTACTTTCAGGTTTCCTGAAAGTGATGTCAAAGCTTTGGCAATGGCCACTCCCTAATGTCCCCCCTCTGGTCTCCCAAGAGCCAGTTTGGTGTAGTGGTTAAGTGTGCAGACTCTAATCTGGGAAAACCGGGTTTGATTCCCCACTCCTCCACTTGTACCTGGCTGGATGACCTTGGGCAAGTCATAGTTCTGGCACTGCTGTTCTTGCAAAAGAGCAGTTTCTGTCAGAGTTCTCTCAGCCCCGCCTACCTCACAGGGTGTCTGTTGTGGGGAGGGGAAGGGAAAGGAGTTTGTAAGCTGCTCTGAGACTCCTTTGGGTAGTGAAGGGTGGGGTATAAATCCAATCTCTTCTTCTTCTTCTTCTTCCAATGGTTGCCAGACCATGCCTGGCAATCCTATGTCTCACAACACACTAGGGCCATGTAGCTCGGCTCACGCCAGGTCCGCCAGGGACATTGGCCTGCACCATGAACTTCAGGGTGAACCCTAGAGTGTTGCTTCTATGCAATGACATCACTTCCAAATTAGTCCCCCACCACCACTAGTTAATCTCATACAGGTTGCCACTTGGGTTGGCGACCTTAGTTACCCAGACTTGAAATCTGAACTGTGCAGCATTAAAGCCCCCATGAACCGAACCGCACTGGATGTGTAGCTATTAACCATCTGATCCAAATTAGAAATGTGAGGATTTCAACACATTTCCCATTAGGGATCCCCCACCCCACCCCTTCCTGCATTTTGTCTTAATGAAGCTTAGCTGAGTCCCAGCAAGGGTTTTTCCTGCCCACTTTGTGCAGGTGGGGGGTGGGGTTGCTGAGACTTCTTCAAAGGATGAGGTATGGTGCATAAGACAGCCCAGCTGAGAATCCTCATGCCACCTGGCCAACAGGGACAGGTTTGGCCAAGTCATTTTCAGCTAACCCTGCCATCTGTGTGGCTGCCATGAGCACTGAGCTTTGGAGGCACAGGGCCAGCTAGCCGCCAGGAAGGGGCAAGTTGCATGCTATCTCAGATCTTCTTTGCCTGCTGAGTAGAATATTTGATCAATGGCCTTGGGAATGCATTCTACCCTCTCATACTTCAAAACATTTAGGTGACAAGCAGTGTTCCCTCTAAGCTGAGTTAGTGTGAGCTAGCACACAGTTTTTTAGTCTCTGGCTCACACACTTTTTGTCTTCGTTCAGGAAGGATGGTTCCAGACGCAGTAGCCAAATCGCTTGCTCACAACTTTAATGCTGGTAGCTCACAAAGTAGAATTTTTGTTCACAAGACTCCACAGCTTAGAGGGAGCACTGGTGACAAGGAGAAGGTTTAGTGTAGATCACAGGGAATAACAGCATAAGGAACAATTAGTAAGTCCCCCAAGCAACCAGTGTGATGAGGGGAGACCTGCCTGAAATGAACCCATCTCCATGTGACCAAACAGCTTGAGGTGGCCTGGAATGGTGAGCTAGGCTTAAAGACCTTCCTGACACTTAAGTTTCCTAGCAAGACACTGACGACTCTAATAGCCTGTCCTCTATACACGTTTAATGTATGGCTTTTAGGAGTGTGTTAACAAGACACAAAACATTCAGTTCCAGGGTAGGGTTGTCAACAGGCAGCAGACCTGCCAATTGGGGAAAGTGATGTCATTGCTTCACCAGCAACTACCATTTGGCCACAACTTTATGGTTTGACCATAGACTTTTGGGTGAATGCTAGAGCACCACCCAATGTGACGATATCATTTCTAGATCACACTGGAAGTTATATCAGGGCTTATGCCCCATTTCTCCCCGCAGTTTCCCTCCACTATCCAGCTGAGTGGGTTGGGAGGTCACCTGTCAAAGACCTGGCCTCCCTGATTGGAGTGGAGAAATGGAGCACTTTTGGGGTGAGTTTCTCAGTTCATTCGTGAGACTATAAATCAGATTGGGCTCTCCCTCCCAACACACGTCACACAAAATGTCTAGCGTGGCCCTCAGTATGCTGCAGCCCAGGCTAGCCCACTCTTGTCAGATCTCAAAAGCCAAGTAGGGTTGGCCCTGGCTAGTATTGGGATGGGAGGCCTCCAAGGAATACCAGGGTCATGACACAGAGGCAGGGCATGGAAAACCACCTCTGATAGTTTCTTGCCTTGAAAACCCTATGGGGTCACCATAAGCCAGCTGTGACTTGATGGCTCAAAACAACAACAACAAATGCTGCTAGACTGTTTATTGAATAAAGCCGTGGTCTTTGGTTTACCCAAATGCTATCTCTCACCTCTTTGTTCTAGGGTCATTGGGGGCCCACTTTCCATCATCTGTAAATGAGAATGAAATGAAAACTGAATGATTCATGAAGCTCTTTACATTTCTCTAGTTGCCAGTATTCATTTATTACCAATTTCCACTTTGACTTATTTCATCAACAAAGGGATGTAGGTTACGGTTTGTAAGAAGGAGCCTATATGAAATAAAAATTTATAGTGGAAGACATGGGCGCAATCCCTGTCAAATGTATGATGTAACTCAATCATGGAATTATACTTGAAGATTAAATATTTGTCACTGAAGCTCTGGGGACTACCAAATTTCATTTCCCCTCTGCCTAAACCAAGCACTCTATTAATTAATGCACTTCAAAGTGATTAAAAGCATTTTTCAAATAATGAACAATACAAAGACAGACAAGTTAATTGATTGATTGGTGTACGAGTATGGTCCTAATGGATTAAAATTTGCATATTAACAGAGATCCAATCTCTTGTCCTTAATGAGCCACTTGCTACATTTCATCTTCCTTTCAGTAACTCGGTGCAAGATAAAGACAAGAGAATAGGCTCGCTTGATTGTTGTACCTCTAGGGAGCAGAAACCAAACTTTTATTAGTGCATTTTATTAAATATATCCTGTTGAACACCGGTTTAATGTATATGTCAGTTCGCATGGCAGCTGCATGAGGTCCCAATCACTCTCCCTCCATCTCTTCTTTCATTTTCAGTTCCTTCTTACTTTTAATGAATTGAATTTCACCATACTATTCATGTAGCCATTCACCTAGGCAAGGGTCTGACCCTTAAGATTTATGACAGATATGAAATTTGTCAGCAGTATCATAAACTAAAACTGTGTGTGTGTGTGTGTGTGTAGGGTTGCCAGCTCTGAGTTCAGCAATACCTGGAGATTTGAGGGTGGAGCCTGGGAGAGAGGGGTTTAGGAAAGGGAGGTACCTCGGCATGGTATAATGCCATGCCGTTCATTTCCTAAAGCAGCCATTTTCTCCAGAAGTGGAATAAATAATTAATAAATAAGTGATTTATGTAGTGTGGAGATCAGCTGTAATTCCTGGAGATCTCCAGCCCCTTCCTGGAGGTTGACAACCCTGTGTGTGTCAGAGAGTGAGTGAGAGAGAGAGACCCAAAATCAGGGGGTTAAATGGCTTTGAGCCATTTAAACCCCTGCTTTCTGCCACTCAGCTGTTTTTGGCAGGGACCAGAAAAAGCAGGATTTAAATGGCTTGGAGCTGTTTAAATCCCTGCTTTCTGCTCCCCGCCAAAAGTGGCAGGGAGCAGAAAGCAGGGGTCACAAACGGATACAAACCGGTCCAATTTGCAAAACAACCTCCCAGGTCATATTGGTTTGTGGTTCGGTCACAAATCACAAACCGAAATGAACCACAAAAATGAGGTTCATGCCCATCCCCCGTGACTGTGCCACTTGCTTATAGCCAAAATGTTATCTTTGCATTATGACCTATGACCCTTTGTCTTCTTGCAAGGAGCCTCTGTGAGGGGGGAAAGGTGGTGAGAATAATCTAAGCAAATCCCATTGGTGACCTAACCCTCCCCCCTCCCGTTTAAATTTTCATTTTGGTAGTTTTTCAACCCAAATGATACGTTGTGGCCTCCAGACCTAGGGACAACCATTGTGAGTCGGATTTCTTTGGCCTATGGATTCCTTCCTTCCCTCTTCCCCTCTCCCCCCACTTCAGAAATGGTTGCTTCATCATCTTTAAAAGCTTCTTAAGGGAAGCAGAATACATTCCCGACAACTAAAACAAACTGCGTGAGGCAAGCTTTTATTTTGTTCTCTAATGGCGCTCTGTTAGGGTACGTGAATAATTAAGACAGCTCAGCTCATTCCCACACTCCTTCCCTCTCCCCCCTCCTTTTAAGGCGGTACAGTGCAAAACGAGTCAGTAATATATGGAGGCATTAGCTGCAGCTATTTCAGAAGAAAGAGCCGTGTAAAGCAACCTCTTTTAAATGTTTAATACGGCTGCGAAGGGGGGGGGAATGGTAAGAGTTGTTTACATTTGAATGTAAATGCCGGTATAAAAGAGAGAGCAGGGAAAAAAGGTGTGATTTGGATCCTATAGGTCTTTGAGCTTCCTTGAGACTGGCATTTCCCCCCCTGGGGTAATTTATAAACTATTATTCCCCGTTGTGAGAACATTGGCACAGAAGAGAAGAGAATAGCTCCAATTTTCACTCTAATGTATTTGGCGCATATCCAGGAATTGGGAGAAAAGAAAAATGTTTGCTACAGAAGTGAGATTAGAAGCTAATGCCTACATGTACGGTAATTGGGAGAGGAGGCAAAGCGACACAGTTCCTGTGGCGGGGTGAGTGTGTATGTAAAACAAAAGAAATCTCACTCCCTGGATCACAATATGAACATGAATAGGGATTGCACGCTGCAAATATTTTAAATTATGTGACACTCTTCTCTCAGGGAGCAACCCTACACAGTTCTACTCAGAAGTAAGTTCCCATTTTAGCCAACAGGGCTTACTCTCAGGAAATCCTCCTTAGGATTGCAGCCTGTATCTTCCATGAGTATGTTTCTATCCTGCCCTTCTTGAAGGAACTCAGGACAGAATATGTGTTTCTCTCTTCTGTGTTTTATCCTTACAACAACTGTATGGGGTGGGTTAATCTGAGAGAGAGCAGCTAGCCCAAGGACATGATATTTGTTTCATGGCCAAATGGAGAATCTAAGTACAGGTTCCCTGGATCCTGGTATCATATATCTCAGGGGTTTCAAACATAAAGCCCGGGGGCTGGAACCAGCCCATCCAGAGCATTTACCCGGCCCACAAGGAACTGGCATGGATAAAAAGTGTAAAGTATTCCCCCTTCTATGGTATCCCTAGGAAAAAATCTAGTCTTGCATATGATTAAATAATTTCTTGGGCCTTTTGTGCATTCCCCAGTAAACCAATTGCTTTCACTGCTAGGAATCAATTGATTTTGTTTGTATTCTGGGTAAAAAAATAATATTGTTAATTGGGTTTGCCTGTGTCCTTTATAAAGTTTGTATCCCTGGTACCTGGCATTACATTTTATAGTACACACGGCCCAGCCCAACAAAGTGAAATTTAAGTCAGATCCGGCCCTCGTAACAAATGAGTTTGACACTGATATATCTTATTCTAAATGGGCCATAAGGTGTGAATCAAAAAATCCACACAATGGGGACAAAGATAGAGGGGATTTTTCTATAAACTTGGCAGAAGCCCCAGGTTTGCTGGGGAGGGGGGATCTGAAATCTAGGGATTAACCTCTCAAATAATAGAAGCAATTGTTTGTATTGTTGTTGTTTTAGTCCTATAGTTTTTATTGTTTTTGAATGATCATTTTATTTCTATCTTGAGTTCCACAAGAGAAAGGTGGCTAATAAATTAAAAAAATGAATAAGCTACTATAGCTTGATAACTCATGGAGATCCTCCAACGAGATGTTCTGAGATGTCAGTGGCCATTCTGGAAGCTGCAAGACAAGCACACCAATGCTGAGCTTTCCAAGCCCTCATTTCTGTCAGTCAAAGATGGCGGCGGTGGGGGAGAGAGACTGTAAACTGTAAATGATAGGTAGGTGGCTGGGAGGGTGGGAAGGAGGGAGAGAGGGAAGGAAGGGAATAGGGAAAGGGAAAAGGCTATGTGAGCTGCTAAGGGAGAGCAAAGAAGAAACAGTGTAGGGAGGGAAATACAGGAGGGAAATGCCACCTGCATATTACTTGAAGGTCCCCTGCTTGGGGCACTCTACCCACTACACCATGCTCGACTTTCTGCCCCTGTGATGATGTCCATTAAATCCCTCCACTAACTTCCTGTCCACTGATAAATCCAGGAAAAACTCCTCATCCTTACTTTACAATCTTCCCTCACTTTGCCCCCAAGCTCTCCACAGTCATATTCTGATATCCCCTTGTGTGTGACCTCTGCTTCTCCAGCTCCACCACTCTAGCTGCACAAAGCTCTAATTCTCCCTCAGATCACTCCATTCTTTCTCCCTAACTGCCTTTTGTGCCTGGAATTCCCTCCAAGACTATGATGCGGCTTTTCTGATGCTCCTTCAAATCTCTCCTTAAAACCCTTTTTCTGCTGTACAGTCCCCATTCCCTACTGCAGTGATACTCAGTGGCTTGGGAGCCACGTGAGGCTCTTTGACGTGCCACATGTGGCTCTTCTGAGCACTGTTCCCCCTGGCACATTCCCCATATCCCAGGGAAGTGTGCCATGTCTTTAGGAAGTAGGATAATTTCACCACTACTATGGACCCAAGATTGTTACTTGAGAACACTGTGGCAACACAATTAAAGAAGGCAATTCTTGGACCAAAAATCTATACTTTAGAACCACTGGGCAAGTGATTGCACTTTCAAAGATCTCATTTGCATATTTATTGTGTGCCTGGTGGTTTTATTCTGGAACAACTTGTTTTCTGGTCCATATTGAATTTATATTGTGTATCCATTCTGATTGTGTCTACATGATTGTATTATATTTATATAGCCATCTTGCCACTCAATTGTTTGACCTCTGAGGAAGGCCTATGCAGGCCGAAACACATGTCAGGTTTTTAAGCCCGTGTGTATTCCCATGTTATTTATATATTTTATGTGAATGGGCCCTTATATATGTTTTAAAAATTGTAATTAATAAATACATGTATCTTTTTCTATATATTTTCTACATTTAGTTTTTAATATTGGCCCTCTTTTTCACATTTTACTAACTTTTGTTAGGTTCTGAATTTTAGTGTTAAGGTTCAGGTTTTTTTCCCTTTCTGTCCCTGCTTGTGTGTGTAAAGTGCTATCAATTCACCGTCGACTGACGGTGACCCTTAACAAGAGACTTTCAGGGCAAGTGAGAAGCAGAGGTGGTTTGCCAGTGCCTTCCTCTCCAGTGTCTTCCTTGGTGGTCTCCCTTCCAAGGACTAACCCTGCTTAGCTTCTGAGAGCCAGTTTGGTGTAGTGGTTAAGTACGCAGACTCTAATCTGGGAGAACCGGGTTTGATTCCCCACTCCTCCACTTGCACCTGGCTGGATGACCTTGGGCAAGCCATAACTTTGGCACAGCTGTCCTTGAAAAAGAGCAGTTTCTGTCAAGAGTTCTCTCAGCCCCACCTACCTCACAGGGTGTCTGTTGTGGGGAGGGGAAGGGAAAGGAGTTTGGAAGCCGCTCTGAGACACCTTTGGGTAGTGAAGGGCGGGGTATAAATCCAATCTCTTCTTCTTCTTCTTCTTCTAACGAGATCGGGCTCTACCATATCACCTTCCCTCCCAGGCCCAAGATTGAAGCATGTTTTATTTTTAACACAACATGTCCATGATGATCGTATGAAGGTTGTGAAGATTTAGGGGTTCTGCATACAAGGCTGGGTCCACATACGGAGCTGAATGATATGATAGAATGGGGCACACCCCTGTTGAATGCTAGCCCCCAGAGGTTCTAACCACCCCTTCTCCTCGAGAACTAGAGAATAAGTTGAAGGGAACTGTCATCATAGAGAAGCGTTTATTTATTTATTTTTTAAATATCTAACCTTATCAAGAGCGCTGGAGAACTTGAACGCTTCCATGCTGTTTTGTGTCATACCTCTAACTTGCAAGCCCTTCCCTTCACGCCAGATAAAAAAAGGAATGGGAAGATGACAGCTGTGCATGTGCATGTGCCTGGGAAGCATGTGTTTTAACAAAGCAATGTGACATCATCACCTCAGTGGATCTGACTGCAGGTTCCCCCACAGGCATATGTACTTTGGCCTTACGATGTTCAGAAAATGTCCTACTTTGCCTTGAAACCATTCATATCCATGCTGGGTTCAGTTCCATGCTTCGAGGCAGGGGTTTTACGATCTAGGTCAGAGGTCTCCAAAGTCATACAACTCCAAGGTTCTAGCAAGTTCGAATGGCCACATTCACCTCTCTGGAATGCCTTAAAATAGAGCAACTGCTGAAAGACGATACAGTTGCATGAATGGGTGCTGAGACACCGTTCTATTTTAATAGTGCCAGGGAAGCTTTGATGCATGTCGGAAATAAATGGCCACAACGAAGTAAGGAGCAGCCGGGCTCTGGGGACTTCCCATAATGTGCTTCACAATATCCTAGTTTATCTCATCGCCCATGTCTTTGGTGGAGGATTTATTTGAAACACCCCTATCTGCAACTTGCAGCTGCAAGTAATCCAATATAAAAATGGAGCAAAAGACAAATGCTGTTACACGCATCGTACAAAGTCATAAGGCCAATGATGCAACAGAGTATAAAGCAGACCAGGCATAAACTTTAAAATATTTGTTCAAGCAGCTGTAGAAGATACAGATTAGGGGATAAAGATCAGAGGAGGCAAACTAATGGTATTCTCCCCCCCCCCCAGCCCGCCTCCAGATATTCAGCCTGGGAGAATCAACGCACTTTTGCCTAGCAATTAAAGCTCCCAAGTGACAGCATTCAGCAAATCATCATGAGAAGGGCATTCTATAAAAGCCACAACTAAGAAGGCCCTGTCTCTGGTGCTGAGCTACCTCTGCAGATGACTAGACACATGGCGAAGTAAAAAAATCCAAAAGTCAGAGTAAATCCCCCTGTCTTCTACTCATTCATCCTTGTAAGACAAAGACAGCATCATGCCCATTTGACAAATGGGCGAGATGGACACAAAGGGCTGTTTACAAAGAACTGGAACTTTGCTTTATATAAGACGCTTCAAAAGAGGCATACAGGATGATTTCCTTTGCTTGTATTCCCAAGATAATGTGATGCTAGAAGTCGCACATCTCCCTCAGAGTGTTATAAACAAATTCCCACTTTGTATATTATCACAGCTATGCAAAAAGAGAATCTGTCTTTCCTCTCCCAGCATAAAACACAAAGCATGTGGCCAACTGAAGTTTGGTTGCTAATTTGGGGGGGGGGGGGGGGGGGGGGAAGTGCCCTGATCTGCTTCTGTGCCTTTAACAGCAGCTGGGTTGGCACTGGGCAGACACCAGCAATTAGAACCTGCTGCAATGTAGAGATAATCATATTCTTTTCTCCTTTTCTGCTGTCAAATCACAGCTGCCTTATGGTGACCCCAGAGGGGTTTCAAGGCAAGAGACATTCAAAGGTGGCTTGCCATTGCCTGCCTCTGCATACCAACCTGGTATTCCTTGGTGGTGTCCTATCCAAGTGCTAACTGGAGCCCAGCCTGCTTAGCTTCCAAGATCTGACCAGATCTGGCTAGCCTGGGCTATCCAAGTCAGGGCTGAGAGAAGCATGACCACCTGCTAGGGTCTGCAGATCAGTCTGCTCGTTAAGGGCACAGGAACAGTGGCCAGTTTGGTGTAGTGGTTAAGAACTGGGTTTGATTCCCCACTCAGAGCTCTATTAGCCCCACCTGCGTCACAGGGTGTCTGTTGTGGGGAGAGGATGGGAAGGTGATTGTAAGCTACTCTGAAGGCGATGAAGGGCGGGGTACAGGCCTCGGTTCCTGCCGGAGTGCACCAGACCACCGCTCCACCAGTCAGGAGCCCAGCGAGTAGGCACATAAGCCCCGCCCCCTGCTACCAACAGCCATCAGTTGGGACACAGTGGGGGGGGCAAACGTTCCCCCGCCTCCCTGAGCCCCGGGGTGGTGGCCTTGGACTTGTAGGGCAAATTCCATCTCTTGCGTGAGAAGTCATTCTGGCTTCCCTAGCTCTTCTTCGGGGTTCCTTAAAAAGTTATGGCCGCTGCCCCTGTTTTCGGCAGCAGCTGCGACGCCCGTGGGGGGGCGAAAGGTTCTCCTGCCTCCCTGAGCCCCGGGGTGGTGGCCTTGGACTCGTAGGGGCAAATTACACCTCTCACGCAAGAGATCATTCTGCCCCCCCAGCTCTCGGGAGGGACTTTTTAAAAAGTCAGCGCCGCTGTTCTCGGCAGCAGCTACGACACCACGCAGGGGTGGAGGGGCGGGGTGAAACATTCCCTTGCCTCCCTGAGCCCCAGGGTGGTGGCCTTGGACTCATAGGGGCAAATTCCACCTCTTGTGTGTGATGCAAGAGGTCATTCTGGCTCCCCCAGCTCTCGGGAGGGGCTCTTTTAAAAGTTATGGCCAGCGCCACTGTTCTCCTTGGCAACTGCGATGCCCATGCAGGGGGGGAGGGGCAGGGCAAAATGTTCTCTTGCCTCCCTCAGCCCCGGGGTGGTGGCCTTGGACTCGTAGGGGCAAATTCCACCTCTCGTGTGTGATGTCGCCGCTTGGACATCACACACGAGAGGTCATTCTGGCACACCCAGCTCTCAAGAGGGCCTCTTTAAAAAGTTATGCCCGGCGCCACTGTTCTCAGCAGCAGCTGCGACACCCCGTGGCGGGGGAGGGGTGGGGAGAAACATTCCCCTGCCTTCCTGAGCCCCGGGGTGGTGGCCTTGGACTCGTAGGAGCAAATTCCACCTCTCCGCGTGATGTCCGAGCGGCAACGCGGCGTCGGCCATAACACGCGAGAGGTCATTCTGGCTCTCCCAGCTCTCGGGAGGGGCTCTTTAAAAAGTTATGGCTGGCGCCGCTGTTCTCGTTGGCAACTGCGACGTCCACGCAGGGGGGGAGCGGCGGGGCAAAACGTTCCCTTGCCTCCCTGAGTTGGGGGTGGTGGCCTTGGACTGGTAGGGGCAAATTCCACCTCTCGCGTGTGATGTCCGAGCGGTGCCACTCGGACATCACACGCGAGAGGTCATTCTGGCTCCCTCAGCTCTCGGGAGGGGCTCTTTAAAAAGTTATGCCCAGTGCCACAGTTCTCAGTGGCAGCTGCGACGCCCATGCAGTGGGGGAGGGGAGGGGCAAAACGTTCCCCTGCCTCCCTGAGCCCCGGGGTGGTGGCCTTGTACTCGTAGGAGCAAATTCCACCTCTCCGTGTGATGTCCGAGCGGCAACGCGGCCCCGGCCATAACACACGAGAGGTCATTCTGGCTCCCCCAGCTCTCGGGAGGGGCTCTTTAAAAAGTTATGGCCGGTGCCGCTGTTCTCGGCGGCAACTGTGACGCCCACACGGGGGCGGGGCGGGGCAAAACGTTCCCTTGCTCCCCTGAGCCCCGGGGTGGTGGCCGTGGACTCGTAGGGGCAAATTCCACCTCTCGCATGTGATGTCTGAGCGGCGCCACTCAGACCTCACACGCCAGAGGTCATTCTGGCTCCCACAGCTCTCGGGAGGGGCTCTTTAAAAAGTTATGGCTGCCATTGCTGTTGGAGGCGAAGGGAAGGGAGAGGGGGGAAAGAATGGATCCCAGGTGCTTCTACATGTCAGAGTGGCTGGTGCACACTTCCGGTGATGTCAGGGGGTGTGGCATATGCTAATAAGTTATGCTAATGAGCTCCTGCAGCTCTTTTTCTACTAAATGACCCCTGGTGGGGTATAAAACCAACTCTTCTTCTTTGGTAAAAACAGCCGGTGACTTTTTTCCTATGGTCAGTTGTCTACCAAGTCCACATTGGTTCCCAAAGGAATATCATATTCAAGGAATTATTTCGAATCCTGGAAAAGGTCCTCAGATTTAGAATCCATCCTGTCGTAACACTGTCAGTATTCTAAGCTTCCATCAGCTGCTTAATCCTTGTCTGGACGATGGGATCCCAACCAAAGTATATGAAGTTGATGACTAAGACATCAAATCTAAACATATATGCCTGGAAATCCCAGTCTGATCTTGCTGACGTCCTGGCATCTTAGTCATCAACCTTGGCAGTGAGGCCAAACCTTTTAAGGGTCACCTCAGACACCTGAGTCACAGCTGAGCCAGTTTTACTGAACCAGATAATAGTAACAGCTTCAAGAGCAAACGATGAATAAGAAATCAAACTGTGGCTACTGCTACATCATGACAACCTGAGTTGCATCAGTTTCAAGCAATTTATGGGAGGGCAGTCAATAAAACCACAACGAATGACTAAAAGACAACCAGGAGATGCTACACCTGATTTGAAAGATTTCCATAATCTAACAACTAGAACCTCAGTTTTGTTTGCAGTTGCCATAATTTGCATATAATAGGAGTTGATCTATTCTGGACATGCCAGTGAGAAACTGGTCCTTCTTTTAATTACGTATCACTGGTAAACTGGCATTATTTAGATTTTGGCAACCTAATCATCCTGATCCATGCTATCAAGGGTTGCTAGCTATGGGCTGGGAAATACCTGGAGATTTCGGGGGTGCAACCTGAGAAGGACAGGGTTTCGGGAGGGGAGGGACTTCAATGGGGTATGCTGCCCTAGACTTCACCTTCCAAAGCAGTAATTTTCTCCAGGAGAACTGATCTCTGTCGCCTGGATTTCAGTAGTAATCCCAAGAGTTCTCCAGGCACCACCTGGAAGCTGGCAACCCTAACACTACTGTAACCTCTGGACAGGTCTACTGTAATGCATCATACATGGGACTGCCTCTGAAGACATCTCAGAAGCTTTATTTGGTACAAAACACATTAGCGAGGTTCCGGTCTAGAGTCAGCTTCCCGGAAGACATAACTCCAGTGCCGTGTCAATTACGCTTGCTTCCCGGTCAATTTCAACATGGACTGGGGCCCTCATACTTCTCAGGTCACATCTCCTGTTATACGTCCACAGCCTTGAGTCTTAAGGAGATAAGGCGGGATAGAAATATTTTAAATAAACAAATCTTTTGCTTGAAAGGTGTTTATGGGCAGTCTTATTGATGTCATGCAATTTCATATGGACACCACGCAGACATAGGAATGCCCTATTGACTACTCATGCTGAGACCATCTGGTAACCAACAGGCTTGTAGAATGACCCTGAGGTGGGATAGTGGGTCAGCAGCATGAGCCCCCGTTCAGGAGGTCCTTGGCTCACCGTTCACCTCTGCCATTAGGTGGCTATAGGCAAACCATTCACTTTTAGTCCCATCCCACATTTGCAGTACGGGAATAAGAATACTACCCTATCTTGCAAGACTGTTGTGAGAACTACAGTATAGAAACTTGTGACATCTTTTCAGCTTTGATACATAAATGCTAAGCATTATTACAGGTTTCCCCTCCCGTGCAGTACAGCGGCTAACTGCAGTTAGCATTATATCAGCATCTGTGGCTTCGTGCAGATGCCACAACAAGGCAGAGACACATTTTATTGTGCTCTTACACTCCCTTCCCTCTCCCCTCATGCATTGAACAGAGCAGGACTTTTCTGGGTTTGGAAACACTTTTCTCTGATTTCAGTTTCTATTTCCTTAACATCTGAACATCTTTATTTTGCCCCTGTAACTTTGGCACGCCCCTCTCTCCTTCCCATCTGCTGTGTTCCCTTTCTTAACAGGCATAGAACAAATTATTGTAAAAAAGACAAAAACCTGAAATCTTCTATATGAACTGAAATGCATTTTGCGCCACATTAGAGTTTAGTATCGCCAGCTGTTTCTGGGGTTAATCAGCATTTGTCTGTGCTTTTAATTATTTAAAGAAATCCTCGAATTCAGTACATGAAGCATAAGAGATGAATAATTTAGACATTATGTCAACAGCCAGGGAAGGGCCTAATGCTGGGATGTGTGTTTTAAAGAGGGAGGGAGGAGGAGTGGGAGCGAAAGAGAGAAGCAAATGATAAAGGCAGGAATAATTCATTGCACAGACACACACTCCCACAAGGACTTTGCCAGAATAAAGTGAACAGTTTTTGGAACACAGCAAATTCCAGAGAGGTTGCTGTCTTAACATTACAATCATAGGCAGAAGTATACCCTTCTAAGATTGTGGACTCTTTGAGATTTGACCTTTTATCATCTAGGAACCACTTCATGAAACCAAAAGGGCAGATGTGTTGGATCATCCAGTCCAGCGTCCTGTTTCACACAGCATCCTACCAGTTGCCTCTAGAAGGCCTACAAGCACAGTAGGGAAGCCCAAGTCTGCCTTTCTTGTTGATCCCTGGCATTGGTATTCTGAGGGATGCTACCTCTGAACATGGAGGGTGAAAAGTATGCAGACGGAGAGTGATTTCAGCTAAGCATACCTTTATTTAGTCCGGAACAAAAGACACCTTGGCCAGCTCGCAGGGCGGTTTATATTCCCTTGGGAACCCACCACCAAAACACTAGGGTTGCCAAATCCTGAAACCTTACTGGCGGGGGAGGCTTCGTCCCGGTCGGGAGCCGGCTGTGTGCGTGTGCACGCGTGCACGAAGCGCGCGCGCGCCGCTGCGACGTTACCAGAAGTGACGTCAGACGTTGCTGACGTTGAGGGCGTGGCTGAGCTCGTCGGGGGGGGAGGGGAGGGACTTCAATGGGGTATGCTGCCCTAGACTTCACCTTCCAAAGCAGCCATTTTCTCCAGGAGAACTGATCTCTGTCGCCTGGATTTCAGTAGTAATTTCAGTAGTAATCCCAAGAGTTCTCCAGGCACCACCTGGAAGCTGGCAACCCTAACACTACTGTAACCTCCGGACAGGCCTACTGTAATGCATCATACATGGGACTGCCTCTGAAGACATCTCTTCTTCTTCTTTTCTCTCTGGATCCTGAGGACGGCAGGGTTTGGGAAGAGGAGGGACCTCAGCAGGGTGTAATTTACCCTCCAAAACAGCTGCTCTCTCCAGAGGAATTCTTCGCAGTAGTCTGGCGATCACTTGTCCTTCTGGGAAGACTCCAAGACCCACCTGGAGACTGGCAACCCTAGACCCAGCTGCCAACCAAAATGACTTTGCTGCTCTGCTCGGTGTGTGAGTTGCTTTGTATGCACTACAGAGAGGACCTAATACTATGCCTTCCCTGAGGCCCCAAAAAACCCACTGCCAGTATATGTAAAATAGCATGGCAGTCTGTTTAAAATGGGATTGTAACCATGCGTGGGCATAAGGAGGTCTTAAATACTTCCTGTATTGAGGCCATTTCGGTTCATTCTCGTTGAGTACAATTGACTCTCATTTCCTCCACAGAAGGAAATCAAATGAAAGTGCCACCCACATCCACACTGCCTGGCACCTCTTGGGGAGTATTTGATATGCGAGTTAATTTATCCTGCCCCATAATTAATCATCCCCTCTTCCACCATAACACGAGCACAATGCCATTTACAATCCCTTTATTCATTTTGCCATCAGTACAGCAAGTGACGCTTCCTGTAATTAAGGGGAAATATTACATTACACGATTAGGATAGGCATGTAACAGAAGGCTCCAGATCAGTGGCGAAACCAACCCAATTTTCTGAATGATCAGCCTAACCAAAATGTAGCCCACGCATCTGAGTCAGGAAATAAAACAGACTATGGGTGAAAGATGGGGACAAGCACTCAGTTTCCTTATCAAGATCTGGCCCGTCTCATGCCCATTTGTAAATATTGCATATGTCTGGTTTCATTTCCTTGAATAGTGGAAGTACAGGAAGCAGTCGGGAGGGGGTGGCTCAGTATGTATGCGCCAACAGGGATGTTGTCCAACCAGAACAGTTACCCAAAGGTCTCCCCAAACAACATCATTCTGATAGGAGTTTTTGTGTGCACCACTTCCCATCAGCCACTGCAGTGTCTCAGGCTTTGGAACAGGGTTGCCAGCTCTGGGTTAGGAAATTCCTGGAGATTTTGAGGGTGGAGCCTAGAGAATAGGGAGGGTGGGGTTTGGGAAGGCGAGAGACCTCAGCAGAGTATTAATGCTCTACAGTCCACCATCCAAAGCAGCCATTTTCTCCAGGGGAACTGATCACTCTCACTTGGAGACTAGTTGTAGTTCCAGGAGATCTCCAGCCACCACCTGGAGGTTGCCAACTGTTAAGTCCTGAGCTTAACAAATAGTCGGAGAGTGATTTCAGCCAAAAACTCAAGTTTATTCTCTTCACGATCAGTTCTCCAACACGGTACAACATCTGATAGCCCGAACAGTTTGTCCGTTGAAACTGCTCGGTATTTAAACATTCCCGGCTAATATAGCCACTCCTACTTTACAAATAACAACCTATCAGGTTGACCGCATAAGGTCCAATCACACACGTTCCCGCTTCCCGCTTGCTTGAATGTGATTGGTCATGTAGTCTTGGACTAGAATCCTCTGTCCAAGACGGAGCTTAACATTGCTTCCCAATGGGATGTTTCACACACATCCTAATGTACTCATGGCAGCATCTGAATACATTACACCAACCCTGCTCTGGAAGGGAAGGAAGCACAGCTCCTGGGTTTCCCTGACCCAGACCTGCATCTGCTGGGCAGGCACAAAGGTTTTGCTTGCACCACGCAATGTTCCCTCTAAGCTGTGGAGTCTTGGGAGCAAAAGTTCTACTTTGTGAGCTGCTGGCATTAAAGCTGTGAGTGAGCGATTGGGCTCCTGCATCAATTAGTTTGCTCTGGAGCCATCCCTTCCTGAGCTGAGACAAAAATGTGTGAGCTGGAGGATAAAAAACTGTGAGCTAGCTCACACTAACTCAGCTTAGAGGGAACACTGGCAGGCAGGTTGGGTGGGGTGGGCTATAGAATAAGAATGTATGACTTGTCCCCTCCATATGGGGAGGACAAAGGCAACTCCAGATGCTCGGGCTTCCTACACTATAGAAAGTCAGCTCACCTGTCCTGCTGGGGACAAAGACAAGAAATTTTGCTTGAACTTGTTGCCAGGCAGGCAGGACTTCAGAGGCTGAGGCCTTGCATATCCAGCCAGCGATATCTGGACCATTGGGGGGGGGGTACGTAGAGGCAGCAGTTTAAGTCTTGTTTTGCACGACAGTAGAGACACCTGCACGCACTTGGTGAAAAGTGCCATCAAATTGTAGCCGACTTACGGTGACCTCGATGTGCAAGGCAACAAACAAACGGGCGTGGTTTGCCATTGCCTGGCTCTGCATACAAAACATCCTATGATCGTCCAGATACCCTTTACTTGGGGGAGCTGCTCTGGCAGCATCACTAGGAACACCTCAGACCTCTGGGAGAGGCCTACGGAAGATCCTAAATGGTTATTTTTTTGTATGCCTACTCTGACGCTAGGCTTGCTACTGATTTCAAACGAGGAGTGTGAACTTCATATTTTCCTGCCTCTGAAGGTCCTAGTGATGAGAACCTCTCCTCCTCCCTTTGCCCACCCCTTCTCACCGTTCTGCTTTTCTTCTCAGGCTCTTCATTTCTGTGGGCCATCTCCCACCCCAGGTCCCCATGCTTCCGCTCCTTTTCTATCTGCAGCCCTCATCTCTAGGATTTGAGCATCTCTACCAGCATAGGCATAGAGATAATAGATGATTAAACTGATAGTGCATCAGAAAGCTTTTTGTCCTGTTGTGGCTCCAAAACATGCCCCCTCCTTAAGAGGTTGTGCCAGTGTCCACACCTATGGACTTGGCAAGCAGCAAAGCGAAATGGTTTTGAGATTCAGGGCAGGGTTTAGATGCAGAGTGTGGGAATGAGCATAGAGAAGGAAATGCTAAACAGTTCCTCATGCCCCTTGGTTTCCATTTTGGGAGAGTCGAGTTTTTTTAAAAAGTGGCACAATTTTGTAGTTGGGGCCAACCATGACTGTACTATCGACTCTGTCTGTGTCTAGGAGTGGCAACCAGAGGCCCTTAGCATAAAAGCAGTTAAGCCAACAGTCACCTGTGATACTAGTGATTGGCCTGAGATTGTATAGTACCAGGAGAGCACAACCAATCACTGCCCGAGATTGTATAAATGCCCCAATTATCACCAGCACCACAAAATCCATTTGTGTCTTTTAAAATAGATCCTTTAGTAGTTACTCATTTGTCTTCCTAGAAACTTGCTTTGGTGAAGTCTTACAATATTTAGGCAAAGGCAAATGAGTTGGCACGAAATCATTCATTGGGGGGCTACTTTATACCCGATTTACAATGGCCATAGCAGCAACTAGAGCTCATTTATTGATTTAATTTCTCCTTTGTCTCCCCTCCCCTTGACAGCGGTCCCTGGCCCCTTGTGGCTCTGCAAAATATCTTTTAGCTAAATGAAGGCTGAAACCAGCATTTTGAGTCTTTCCTGAGAAGACCCTTAATAGTGTCTGAAAGATGCTGATATAGTGTTTTCTTCCATTCATATTTTATTTCCCTTGTGGGTGAAATCTCGAAACCATTCCATTCCCTCCTTTGTCGTCTGACCACTGATGTAAACAGCTTATTCCTTTGCATTTTCTAACACAGCAACAATCTTTCATTTCAAGCAGGGCACTGCTTGCTAGAGTGAGCAACTCAGCATGCCTGGACAGTGGGGCGAGCTACATCACTCTAAGTGTGTCTAGGTGTTGCCTCCTTGAATAAGATGCCTCTCTTTGGCCCCTGCCACACGGGGCGGAAAGGGACAGGCTGAAGCGCGGCTTCTGAAAGCTGCACCAAAAGAAACATGCCGCGGAGAGATCACATTGCTGGGGGAAGTGACGGAGCGGAACGCGGGACTGCCGAACTGCGCATGTCAGAGCATGCACAGTTCAGGCAGGAGCCGGGGATGCGCCGGCAGAAAGATGGGCCGGCGATCCCACGGCCGGCGTTGATGCGGCCATCGTGGATGAACCACCTCGGTAGGTGGTTCATTTTTGATGCGTTTTTTCAGGGGAAGGGCTGGATCGGGGACGGGTGCGCAACGCTGCCCGGATGTTGCAGTGGGATCGCGCCCGTTTGCTCCGGCCCCGATCCGGCTAACTCCCGGCCCAAACCCCTCATGTGGACAGGGCCTTTGTCTTAACCTGGGAGCTGCCCTCTGACCCCTCCTCTCGCTTTGTTCTCTCACTTTCTACACATGGTCTTCCATGGACACACATGTCTCTGCTGGTCTCCCATAGAGACAAGGCCCTCATGCTTCCATTCACATGATGCCAGACAAGGTGGCCATAAGGAAAGTACACTTTAGATTAGGTTTTCTTTCTCTTCTTTTGACTGTAACTGGAATGTGAACTTGATCTACTTGAATAAACATAAGTTTCTACCTTTTGGAATACACTTCTTAGAATATTTATTTACTTCACTTAGACTGATTTCCCACAAGCGCTGCTCCACGCTCGCTCTTCCCTTTTGCCCCAATGGTACGTGTTAATTTCACACAACCTGCTGCGCGGCCACATTTTGCCCAGCAGCTTTGTGTGATTTCTCCCACGTCTACTCAATCCTGTTTTTTTGAGGATTGAGTACACGCAGGGGAAATCCTGCGAAGCTTCGGGGCAAAATGCGGCCGCGCAGCAGCTTGTGTGAAATTGACACGTACAATCGGGGTAAACGTTTGCCATGGACTGCCTCCAGACGCCCGTGGTGTGATCGCGCCGGTGCGCGGCATTCCCATGGTCCCTTGTTTACCCGCCGGCGCCGAGGGAAGGACCCGTGGTGTGCCGCCAGCGCATCTGATTGCGTAATCACGGATCAAACTGCGCAGGGGCAATTAGCCTACCTCCCCCGCGATATCCGGCCCATGTGACCGGGGTCTGTGTTTTGTTTTTGTTTTTTTTAATGTCCGCTGCCTTTGTGGACCCTGATTGGATAGAAAAGTGGCATAAATAAGTTTTAAATAAATAAATAAACAGAGGTGGTCAGCACCCTTTACTGCTAGAACCTTAGGCAATTGCCTAGGTGCATCTACTGGATGAGATGGCTCTGGTAGGAGAGGGGGGGAGAAGTTAAAAATGTAGGGGGAAGGGGAACATAGGGGCCAGAATGGGGGGGGCAGAGCAAATGGGGAATCAGGGGAAGGAGAAGTGAAGAAAATCTGGCAAGGGAGGACAAATGGGATTTCCCCTGCCCTGTGTGTCCTCACTTTCCCCTGCTTTTACATATCTGAGTAATCAGTAGGTACTTCCCCCCCCCAAAAAAAACCCTCATAGAAACCGACCAAAGAATATGCCTGCAGCTGCATTCTCTGTTGCAGACATCTTGGTTTATTTATGAATATTCTTATGGCAGAGGGATTCAGAAGTATTCCTCCACCAGTCCCATGATTAAAATGCTTCCTTGCCGGAAGACCTTCTCGTGTCCTTTCCTCCTTCCCCGTCCCAAAGTATATTGAATTCATGAAGAGCTTTGCTGTTCCCTCTTGAATTATTCTTCCTGCATCAGATTTACTCTAGGAAGGGGGGGGGGGACATGCCTGAACTTTAAAACTAGCAGGGGAGTAGGACCGAATCAGAATCAACGACAATCAAATTCTAATTTAACTCAGACCTGTGGTTTGTGGGGTTTTTTTCCCCTTCCAATACCAATAACCCTACACAGTACAAATCGAGTTACATTTATAGGATAAGTGACTACAGACGCATTACCCTTCTGATCGCATCGTTGTAACTCATTGCAAATCAATAAGGCGCTAAATTAAAGCCCACTCTTTTGGATCTGACATATTATGCGGGATGGGGGAGAGGGAAAGTGCCAATATTGCCCCCCCCTTGGGCTATAATAATCAACAAATGCTGTCCCCCCCCCTGCCGTTTTCTGGACCATAAATAGTGAACACAAAAGCGGAAATCTCAGTGCAACAACAACACGGTTATCGGGAAGGGGGTGGAATTCTCCTAAATAAAGGTCACACAAATGTAATTAGTAAATAAACATGGGACCCATGTTTTGCTACCAAACAACCTATTTTTAAGCCGAGGCCAAAGTTTCTTTCCATTCTGCAGTGACCAACCTGAATAAGCAGCCTTTGTTGCAATAGTGTATCATCATCAGCTGGCCTCTTGTTCCCTTACTAAATCGGGCAGACCTAGGCCCCCCTTGTAGGCTTATGAAGGCCCAAGAGTGGGACACGGCGTTTTAAAATAAACAAACAGCCTTTGCCCTGGCTTAGGAACAAGTGAGGACACCAACCTGCCTCGCCACAAATACTCTGCGCAAATTCTCTGCTCAAAATAAATGATCGGTTCACTAGATTGGAAAATGCAGGTCTGAGCCACTTAAACTCAACAGTACTTTCTTTCTTTTTTTAGGGTACTTTATTTTTACCTAGGTAACTAGGGTTGCCAGCCTCCAGGTGGGGCCTGGAGATCTTCCGCTTTTACAACTGATCCCCAGCTGACAGAGATCAGCCCCCCTGGAGAAAATGGCTGCTTTGAAGGGTGGACTCATGCAGAGGTACCATGCTGAGGCTCCTCCCCAGACCCCGCCCTCTCCTGGATCCACCCCCAAAGTCTCCAGGTATTTTCCAACCCAGACCTGGCACCCTAAAGGTAACACACAGGGCTCCTTCCCACCTTTTCTTTCTGTTCCCCCAATTCCAGAGGGACTGGATCCATTCATCCTAGATGGAGCGACGCTGGCTTTTTCAGAGCAGATCAAGAGCTTTGGGGTGCTCATGGACTTTCCCTTGATGTTTGAAAACCAGGTTGGCATGGTGGCCAGGAGCTCCTGCTGTCAGCTGCATCTGATTCACCATCTCTCTCTCTCTCTCTCAGAAGAGGAGGAGGAGGAGGAGATTGGATTTATACCCCGCCCTTCACTCAGAGTCTCAGAGCAGTTTACAATCTCCTTCTTTTCCTCTCCCCACAACAGACACCCTATGAGGCAGGCGGGGCTGAGAGAGCTCTTTCGAGGACTGCTCTTGAGAGAATAGCTCTGAGAGAACGTGTGACTGACCCAAGGTCATCCAGCAGCTGCATGTGGAGGAGTGGGGAATCAAACCTAGTTATCCAGATTAGACCACTACACCAAACTGGCTGATCCATGCTTCTGTAACCTCATGGTTGGATTACTGCAACGTACTCTGTGTAGGGTTGCCCTTGAAGACAACCCGGAAACTACAACTGGTCCAGAGCGTGGCAGCATTTGTTGCCCATTCTGAAACAGCTTCATTGGCTGCCAGTTTGTTTCCAAGTTCAATTCAAGGTGCTGGTTATGACCTTTAGAGCCCAGATATTTGAAGGAGCTTCCACATGCCTCTGTGTGACAACTACAGTCCTCTGGAAGTCATCTGTTGGCTATCCCACCACTGAGGGTGGCCCGCCTGACATTGACCAGAGTTCAGGCCATTCCCATCATGGTTCCGGCTCTGTGGAATGGGCTCCCTGAAGAAAGGTTACACTTCTGTGGAGATCTTCAGGAGGTGCTGCAAGTTCTGCCTGTTTACCAGGGCTTGTGAGGGAGTTTGACTTGGCGGGCATCTTTTAAAGGGTGTGTGTGGAGATTTGGGGGTTGTTATTTTATGTTTTTGGTTTTAAATAGTAAATGTTTTTAACTATTATTGTAAGCCGCCTTGAACTACAAGGAAAAGCGGGATATAAATGTTTTAATAAGTAAGTAAGTAAGCAAATACGAGCTGTGGTGGCTCAAGTGGTTAAGACGCTGAAATGCAGGCTGGAAGGTTGGTAGTTCAGCAGTTCAAGACCCTAGTGCCACATGACAGAGTGAGTTCCCGTCTCTGGTTCCAGCTCCTGCCAACCTAGCAGTTCGAAAGCAAGAAATTGCAAGTAGATAAATAGGTACCTCTTCAGTGGGAAGGTAACAGTGTTCCATGTGCCTTGGCGTTTAGTCATGCTGGCCACATGACCAAGGAAACATCTTCGGACAGCGCTGGCTCTTAGGCTTGGAAACGGAGATGAGCACCACAACCCTAGAGTCGGATTCGACTGGCTTTTGAGCAAGGGAAACCTTTACCTTTACTTAAATAAGTAAATAAGTAAGTAAATAGAATACAGAGTTTTTTTCTCTCCCCATTTTAGCCTCACAACAACCCTGTGAAGTTGGTTAGGCCAGAGCAACTGGGCCAAGGTCTCCCAGGGAGCATCATGGCAGAATGAAGATCTGACTGCAGTACTCCCCAATCTTATTCCGTCACTCTAAACACTACACCATAGCAGCTTTCATTTAAATACTCTTCTGGAGGCCCATGGTATGCCCAGTAAGAGCCTTGTAACTGCCAGTCAGCTGGAAGCTCTGCCGACAGGGGTATGAATCCCATTATGCAAACACATAAGCTTTTTGGCAGGCCAATGATCAGGGAAGGAAGCATGGTCACTCCCCAGCCACATGACCTAGACAGCTCCAAAGCTCACTCAGCACTGGACCTCCCTACAGTGTGTTCCATGCAAAAATTCCATTCGGGAGGGTGTGTGTGGCTGCCAACTGTCAGACTCTTGGACAAAGTTACTCTCAACAACACTCTCTGGCAGTGATTTGTTTATTGAGAAATAAAGAAGTTTCAAGCTAAGACAGGTACTGTGTCAGAACTGAGGTTCTGGCAGGAGAATCCCAAAGATATAGACAGTTCAAACAAGCCCCTCCCCTTCGGTTCCATCCAATCGCACATTGCAGTCATCCTGCCTAGCTTTTGCACGCTCTACACCCCCACCTGTAAATCTACTGTTGCGGTTATCTCTTACAGGGGAGCAAGCACAGACACTGACCAAACTCATCCCACTTAGGGAGGCTGCTTAAGAAGAGTTGCATTGCCACTACAATAGAGCCATTCTCACCCCCCCCCCCGGAATTTCCCTCCCTCCACAGGCATCCCCAGAAAACGTGGCAAACAAGAGTCTGAGTTTGACACCAACCTCCACCCAGGACCTGGAGATCTACCACTTTTACAAGTAATCTCCAGCTGACAGAGATCAGTTCTCCTGGAGAAAATGGCTGCTTTAGAGGGTGGACTCTATAGCATTGTACCATGCTGCGGTGCCTCCCCTCATAAGAACATAAGAGATGCCAATGTTGGATCAGGCCAAAGGCCCATCCAGTCCAACGCTCTGTATCACACAGTGGCCAGAAATACCAGTGCCATCAGGAGGTCCACCAGTGGGGCCAGTGGGGCCCTCCCCAAACTCCACCCTCTCCAGGCTTCTTCTTCCCAAATCTCTAGGTATTTCCCAAACTAGAGTTTGCAAACTTAGGAGGGGATGCTTCAAGGAGCAGGTTTTTTTCCAGGCCACAGACAGAACATCATCACATCCGGCCGGTGCTGCAAGCGCTGCACTGGCTGCCGATAGCATACCGGATTCTTACCTTTAAAGCCCTGAATGGCCAGGGTCCAGCTTACCTCAGGGACCGCCTCTTCCCGCATGTTCCCCCAAGAGCGCTGCAATCAGGGAGTCTCGACCTCCTTGAGGTTCCGGGCCCCCGAGACATCAAGCTTGCCCTAACCAAGGCCAGGGCATTTTTGGTGGCGGCTCCTACCTGGTGGAATGAGCTCCCGGTGGAGATCCAGGCCCTGCGGGACCTTGTACAGTTCCGCAGGGCCTGCAAGACGGAGCTCTTCCGCCAGGCTTTTGAGTAGGAGCCGCCGCCGTCACTATACCACCATCGTGACTCGACCCTACCATCTACCTTATCTGGGAGGGGGGTAGATGCCGCCCTGATGAGGAACATCACTCCTGGCGCTCACGCCACTATAACACCGGCCGCCAATGAGGGACACTGTGCATCTTGGGAAATTTAGTGAACTGTAGAGCACCATTTTAGCTTGTATGTATTTCATGTTTTAATGTATCTATATTTTATTCCGGCATCTCCGCTTGTTCGCCGCCCTGGGCCACTTGGGTAGGGCGGGATATAAATCCCAAGTAAATAAATAAAAAAATAAAAATAAAACACACTAGAGACCGTTCACTGGAGAAAAGATAGGCAACAGGATGGAGGAGGTTGAATCCCACTAAGGAAGGAGATGAGAATAAGACAAATCTCAACTCCTCGCCACCTTCTGGCTTTAGGATTGCACTGCCAGCATCCAAACTCAAGTACATGTGCTACTGTCTCCTTGTTAGCTCAAATGAACACCGTCATTCATCCAGTGGCATTCTGAATGAATAGCCCTTCGACAGTGAAAGTTGATCTGCAGGTCCCTAAGAAACGTCTCTCTTACCGAACAATTTTTTTTTTAAAAAAAAGAAACAAAATCTTTTGCATTTTATTTGCAATTTATATGCCATTTATTTGCAATTTATATGAAAATTAAAAAGAGTCAGATGAAATAGGGGATTTTCAGTTGATGAATAATACTTGCATTTTACAACATCTCAACAAATCTCTTGTGTTGGCAACGAAGCCTTTGTTGAGAACTTATCTCTGAATAACTGGGTGTCACTTGCCTTGGCCTCCTTTCAAGACAAACTGTGACACAACACTAGATTGCGGATCACAGACAGTTCTGGAGTTTGACCACAAGAAAGTATCGACTGGCAAGGCTTTGACACGTTGGTTGACGTCATTTCATTCAACAAATGAAATGTCTAGAGGAACTCTGCTCACCCGGGTTTTTCACAGTTACAGATTACTTCATCTTTGGCCCCAGGCCAATGAGATTATCTAAACTTAGTGTGTAGGAACTTTACAGCACACACTTTTACTACGTTGTTCATAAGCACATGCTCATTTTAGTGTATTGACCCCAACATGGCATTTGTGGGTACCGTGACACCCACTGTTATGTTTCATGACCCCTACTTGCTTCTTCCTCAAAGCACCTCTTCATCAAAGCGTTTCCTGGCTTCCCTGTACCCCACAATAGCAGGACATGCTTCAGAAAACCTCAGGAGGCACCGCCTTTGGGTCAGATTGGAAAACCCATTTGAAAATAGCTGCCTTCATCACAGGAGACTACTTGGCTTGGAGCCTCCCAACATTTTTGAATTGCCTCCCACTGCAGCCATTTTGAGGTAACACCTGCTACTGTTCCTCATAGGGTTTCTAGGTCCCCTCGTCATGTCAGTGAGGGGATTTGGGGGGGGGTGTTCTGGGATGTCCACGATGAGATGATGTCACCCGGAAGTGATGTCATCATGTTGGGGATGTTGCACAGCGAAGCTCTGGTTTTGGGGCAAAACTCTATGATAAAACCAGCTTCAAACCATAGAGTTTTGCCCTCAAACCAGAGTGTTGCCGTGATGATTTCTCTTCTGGGTGATATCACATTGGGGACATTACATGGTGACATTGCTGTTTGGGGGCAGGGTCTCCCCGCCAGTCAGCTGGTTAGCAGTGGATAGAAGCCCCGAAAACTGGGGGAACTCCCACTGGGACTTGGAGACTGGCAACCCTAGTTCCTCAAAAATTCCAAAAGTACCCATGGGCTCAGCATGGTTGGTGGTGACCTCTGTTTTGAGGTGTCTCTCTCATCCCGTGGGCAATCTCTCACCCAAGAAAAGCAAGATCAGAGCTAAGGAGGTAGATTATCGTCATTCGTTCACCACTGTTGGAGCTAGATCACAGAGACAAGGCGGGATGAGAAGTAGGAAAGATCAGAAATCAGGCTCAACCAAAAAGCTGTTCTCTTATTAATCAAGAAGATGTGTATGGTTTGGCCAAACTATGTAGCGTATGGCACACCCATGTCATATGTGCCATGGTATTAGTGTGTGCGGATGGGTGAGAAAGCCACTCCTCCACTATGCAAATACTCTTGCTGGTTCAATAAATGTCTGAAGCTAGTAAATGTCTGCTTTAATTTGGAATGTTGGTTTTGCCTTCCCATTGATTTTATTAATGTTGGTTTTTGTTGACTGGTTTTATTGGCTCTAAGCTTTCTGCGAATTTTAACATTGACTGTTGGTGTCAGAAACACAGAAGTTGTTTTTTTTTAAGTTTGAAAGCTTACATACATAATAGCTGAATTAAGCTTTTTGACACCCTCCCATTCATAACAGCTAAAGGGAATTGTGTGTGCTTCATTTTCTGGATAAATCGAGCATAAGAATGATGCCCGTCCTGAAAAATCTGTCTTGAGCCAAGGGGCATCCTTGATGGGCTGAGCAGATTTGTTTAAATGCTGCAAGTTTTAGAAGGGGGGAAATCACTCATTGCATAAACACCAAAACCTTCCCCATTCCATAGAAAGTATCTCATTTTTAAAGTGGAAGCTGTAAGAACCGAGTAAGATCCCGCAGGACCCTGATCTCGATGGGGAGCATGTCCCACCAGGTGGGAGGCAGGGCAGAGAATATTGTATATTCCAACAAGATTCCCCCCACCCCCAAAAAATGATTGTTAAGTGGGGGACGAATTTGTACTCTAGGGTTTCTTCAATAGCAGGGTTTCTTTTGACATGATGTGCGAACTCTTCTGAATTCCCAGCTGTCATTTTAAAAAAAGTTTGTAGCTGGGGCTGCCAGCTCTGGGTTTGGGAATACCTGGAGATTTGGGAGCAGGAGCCTGAGAAGGGTGGGGCTTGGGGAGGGGAGGGGCTCCAATGGGGCAGGATGCCATAGAGCCCACCTTCCAAAGCAGCCATTTCCTCCAGGTGAACTGATCTCTATTGCCTGGAGATCCGTTGTAACAGCAGGAGATCTCCAGCCACCACCTGGAGGCTGGCGACCCTATCTCTAGCCCTTTTCATTTCGGACACATAAGGGGAAAGCCACAACTCTTTCATCTCCACAATGAAAAGGACCGGAGACTTTTTTAGGAAAGAAAAGTTGGGAATTCAGAGGGACTAGTAGATCGTGGCCAGAAATTGTCATAACGTTATTCTCCTAAGGCTCTCTAGCAAGTTCCATTTTTTAAAAAAAGCCCTTTAGTGGCATGGAGAAAATGTCCTGGAGGCTAAGGCAAGGAAGCTGCAGGGGAAGCTCTTTCATGGACCCTTCCATTGCTACCGCGAATGCTTCTGCATCCACAGCACCAGCAAGAGCTGGAGATTCGTCATAGTGTGGAACAGCCTAGGCCGGTGGGTTCCCCAACCTTTTTGAGCCTGTGGGCACAGTTGGGATTCTGACACAGGGTGCAAACACAAAATGGCTGCTGCAGGAGGCAGAGTCATCTATAAGATGGCTGCCACACAAAGTGGAGCAAGACATACACAGAAGCACGAGTGCAGGTAGTTTTAAACATTCACCAGGAAAGAGGAGTGTGAGAGAGAATAAAACCAACACTAGACTGGCTTCTGCCACCAAAACAACATTTTTTAAAAAAGAAAATTCTGCACAGATCAATGGCCCTGCTGGTCAAGAGCCCCATCTGGCCCACCCGCTTTCTAAAAACACTTGGTGGGCACAAGGAAAGGAATCGGCGGCTGCTGTGGCATCCAGGGGCACCGTGTTGGGGACCCCTGCTCTAGACAGTATGGTGCACCTGTTGACTCCATCCTGGTTACAGCCCTGCACCTGAACATGACCTTCCCATTTGCCCCAAATTTTGCTTTAGAGGACACTTAGTGACAGCTATGGGCTGCCAAGTGGGGGCGGGTAAACCCCCGCTTCGGAGGCCTGATTCCCGCCACCGCGGAATCGGGCCCATCGGGCCCCGGAGGGAACTCCGCCCCTTGAAGTGCAGCGTGGCTGCGTCACCAGAGGTGACGCAACCACGTCAATCACGTTGGGGGTGTGGCCCCGATCGTTGGAGGGAAAACTCTATGGTTTTCCCTCTGACGATCGGGGCCACGCCTTCAACGTGATTGACATCGCGTGTCACTTCCGGTGACAGGCTGGTGGTACATGCACACATCGACAAATAGCTCCCGGAGCAACCCTATGACAGTTTGAAGGGGAAAAATCACTCAGGGTGGAAAATATCAATTCTGAATGTTACGTCTGGACATGTGCAATCTTCCACTCAAGCTTAACTGCTGCGGGTGCTAGTAGCCAGCATAAGGAGGCATGCCTGGACTTGTCTGGGAGGCCGTCTAGATGGAGCTTGAAGCCCAGAACAAAGGCAGGCAGGATCCTGAACCCTGCCTCTGGATTGGCCCCTGGGGGCAGCCAGCCAATCTGGAACCAGGAGGCCATTGGAGCTCACCAATCACATGGGGGCTGGGAGTGGCTTCGGTGTATATAGTTAGGGCAGTTGCCCCAGGTAAAGCATTCCTGTTGAGATGCAATAAGCTGCTGCTTGCTGAAATCACTCTCCCTTCACCTCTGCCATGTTAAACCCACTATTTAACACTGAACATCTCAGAACATGCTGTGTATCTAAGGTATGATTATGAGACTGGCTCAGCGCAGCTTGCCAAACTCTAGCTCTTGCTTAGCTGCATTGCTGGCCGGGCCACACTCCCAGACAGCACCTGGAGAGTTCACCTCCTATTCGTTCTTTCTGTCTCTCAGATGCCTTTCTTTTGACACCGTCGCTAACTGAATTAGCCCATTATTTCATCCTTGAACATCAGTTTGCATTCCCCCAGTTCATCACTTCTTGAAACCCTGGTAGGTAGCTCAAGCTTGCAGGGGCCAGAGGGGAATTGTATTGTATGAGAAACGTTTAATGTGCAGCGCTAAATTAGAAGGGTGGAATTGCGCAGAATTGAGGTTACAAATGAGATGGAAGGGGATAATATTTCCACACTTTGCTCTACTAATGATACAGTATTTTATTGCCTGTGGAGAAATGTATTTATCCTTGCAACGTTTAGCAGGGATCAGAATTCATAATCCAGACAGCTTCTTAGACCACAGTTTGTGCATTGAGGGAGGTTATCTGCATAGAATACGTTAAAAAAAAAAAAGATTTGTTCCACCCACTGTCTTCAGTCTTTAGATTAAAGCCGGGCTTACTTGCATGGGGACAGCGTAAGGGGCCTTTTACTCAATATAGCTTCTCCTTTACTACAATTTCTACCAGCAAACATATTTCATGAATGCTGCAAATCAAAGACCTGTCTAGCAAACAGCTCTATGACTCTTGGTCTCCATTCAGATGTAACACAAAACCATGGTTTGATTCAACTATGGTCAGTTTGTGAAACTCAGAAATGATCATCCAAATGATGGTTTGCCTCAACAAATGCTGGTTTCCTTGCCTTTGGTATTTGTCCCTCCTTATTGATTTATGTATTATTTATTTATTAATTCAATTCATACCCTGCCCTCCCTGCAAGGCAGGCTCCTTCCTTCCAAGGGTGGGGGACTGAGGGGGAGAGGATGACGCCCCCAGCCAAATGGCCACCCTCCTTAAGCAGGGCTCTCGGGGATCTTCTGTTTAAATCAGATCAAAGGAAAACTTCCTGTGATCCAAGGGAACAGGAAATTAGGGGTAGCTACAGACAAGTTAGGAGCTGCGGTGGCTCAAGCGGTTAAGACGCTGAACTGTAGGCTTTGGAAGGTCAATAGTTCAGCAGTTCAAGACCCGAGTTGCCGCATGACGGAGTGAGCTTCCGTCTCTAGTTCCAGCTCCTGCCAACCTAGCAGTTCGAAAGCAAGACATTTCAAGTAGATAAATAGGTACAACTTTGGTGGGAAGGTAACAGCTTTTCGTGCACCTTGGTGTTTAGTCATGCCGGCCACATGACAATGGAAATGTCTTTGGACAGTGCTGGCTCTTCGGCTTTGAAACGGAGATGAGCACCGCAACCCTAGAGTCGGACTCGACTAGCTTTCGAGCAAGGGAACCTTTACCTTTACCTTACAGACAAGTTTGCCCTGACCTGGATAGCCCAGGCTTGCCCGATCTAGTCAGATCTTGGAAGCTTGGTAGGATCAGCCCTGGCTAGTATTTGGATGGGAGACAATCAAGAATGTGGCAGCAGGCAATGGCAAACCACCTCCGAATGTCTCTTGCCTTGAAAACCCTAGGGAGTCACCATAAGTCAGCTATGACTTGACTGTCACACTTTCCACCACCACCACAGACAAGTTTCAGTGTGGGAGCTCTACCTACGGCCAATCCAAGGAAGGGGGGAAGCTAAGCTCCGCCTTCAAGATGGCAGAGCTGAGCTCCCTTTCTCCTCACTGCCATCTCAGCACTTGAACGGCCTTTTCTTTCTTTTCACAGCACAGTAGTGTCGGATATTAATATCCAGCTGTCAGATCATGATGATCTAACTGTCAGTCGGCAAGCTGCTGGAAACTGGTCCTGACCGGTTAAGTCCTGATAGTGAGTGAGGTCAGTGACAATGAGTCAGCACTGAGCTGATTGGACACTATACTGTATATCAGTGGACAAGTGCTGCCCTGTGTATTCTTCTCTCTTGTGATGGTTACTGGCGGAGCACTTTGTCTGAGGACTGTACATATTGTAAATAAAATCTGTATATAGTTTACCACAGGACTGTCTTGTGTGGTGCTATACAGAGCTGTATTTGCTGTTGAGTGCTGAAGAGTGGCTGGTGAGTTGGGGTGGCTGAAACAGTCCTGGTGGCTGACTACTACCTTCTACTGGGCTCACAGGCTGTCCTACGTGCACCGCACAACAAGTAGTGCAGCTTAGTTGTGAAGGGATTGCTAGGCGGCCAGGGAGTCTAGTGGGAGATTGCCGTCGTCTCTGCTCAATGTTCCTAACTTCAGGTCATGACATTCCTGGAGATCTGAGGTGGCCCTGCTACTTCACGGAGTGGTATCAGTGTGCCAAACTGTGTGCTACTAATGTGTCCTGATAGAACTGTGAGTGTGCCATGAGTTCAAAGAAGCGGATGCCCAGTGTCTCTGTATGATTTTATCACTTCACCTCCTTCCAATCAGGCTCCGTTGGCTCCAGTGACTCTCTGGTTAGATCGTTCATTTCCAAAGCAGAGATATGACTGATTCACCCATGCACAGAGAATCTGCCCATGTGCCTCACATGAGTCACTACTCTAAAATGGTCTCCATCCAGTCATACGCATTTTCTAAACAAGTCAGCTGTTCTGAGAGTGGGTAGTGCTTACACCTTAAAACAGCAAAAAATATTTAAGTTAAATGTGCTTTCTGACTTACACAAGAGGAACCCACATTTGATCAGCTGTTGTAGGGGAGGTGCTGTGGCTCAGTGGTACAGCATCTGCTTATTCTTAAAAATGCTATCCATGGGGGAAGTAAACCCAAGTACATTTTGTAGCACTGTGTGGTCAGGCACCAATTGCTATTGGACATCTTGACACTGTACCTGGTCCGTATACCTGGTGGCAGTGGCTCTTGGCTCCTTCCACAATATGGAGTTTTATTGTCCTTAATGTGTTGCTGGTGTGATGTTTTCTCAGTTCACATGTTCATGGAGATTCCACATATCACATTGTAATCTGGTATTAGTCATGTTTTCCCTTCCACACCAGTGTGAATTACCATTCCCCCCACTCCGTTGATGTCTGTCATCCGTCATGAGTCCCCTTTTCTTTTCCCTTTTTTCAATTTTTGGGCGCATGCATAGTGATGAAGAAGAATTGTGGAACCAGGAGCCTTTAAAAAAACTCTCTCCATGTGTATTTATATAGTGCTGCTCCGGAACAATGCAAAACGTGAAGCCTCCTACTTCTTGTATTTGCCTGTAAAATGTGAAGCCTCCCACTTCTTGTAATTACCTGCTCACAGTCGGCGAATACAGGATGACATTATGTGGAAACAGAAAACAAACAAACA
This sequence comes from Gekko japonicus, assembly GCF_001447785.1. Taxonomy (NCBI): domain Eukaryota; kingdom Metazoa; phylum Chordata; class Lepidosauria; order Squamata; family Gekkonidae; genus Gekko; species Gekko japonicus. Next base: position 464,152 of record NW_015176458.1, on the reverse strand, counting down.
CAAGTTGGGAGGCTGGAATGGGAAAATCCTCTGTGCTAAAGAAGCCTTTGTTGAGTGGAAGTTGCATCCATCAAATATACTTCTGGGTGAAGCTTCCTTAAACTAAGTCAGATGTCTGTGAGTCAGTAAGTAAAGGGAAGAGTTACTTCATGCATCCAATGAAGTGGATTCCAGCCCACAAAACCTTATGCCATCCTAAATCTGCTGATCTTAAAGTGCCACAAGAGTCTATTTGTGTTGGCTGTTACCAGATTAGCAGCGATGAGGGCCATAGCTCAGTGCATGTAGAAAGTCCCATTTAAAAGGATCAGGTGATGTGAGAGGTCTGGAGACATGAAGAGCTGCTGCCAGTCAGAGTAGATAATATTGAATTTATCAGACTCAAAGTCTTGACTCAGTATCAGGCAGCTTCATGTATACCTGTAAGATAATGTTTTTTCCCCCTAATGTGTTAGAAGTGACAACTTTCTAAATCCACTGAAATTAACTCTGCTTAGAATGTCACTGTGAGTCACCCTTTCTGGTAGAAACGTAAACTTATTTGTGACCGTTCCAGGGAAAACACAGTTGAGGGAAGGGTGGCCACACCGACAGTGTCAACCCTGACCCGTACCCTAGTTATTCGTCACACAATGGTGCAATTCCGTGCCCCCAGGGGTAGCTGGGACTCTTCTGAAGATCACAAGGCTATAACGTCAGCCTGATCTTTAACACACAAGCAGCCAGCTCCACTATCTAATCAGTTGCAAAGATAAATGCATGAATCACTTCTTTGATAACGGAGATCCCAGGATTAAACAGGCACATGTTTCTCAGCAGAGAAGCAGCCCTGGGCAAATTCAAACTAATGCACATTCCATCTCCCTTAAACAATGCCCAGAGCCAAACAGTGGAGGGTGACCCTCAGTTGTTGCTGTTTGCAAAGCAGGTCTCCTGTAGGTCTATTTTCTCCCAACACTACAGCTTCCTGGAATAAGCCATGTCCCTTTATTTTTAGCTTTTCTTCTTAGGTCGGTAAAAACTGAAACTTGCCATCATTTTTTTTAAAGCAAGGCAAATGAACATTGTCATTTAACACTGAAAAGGAAAGACCGTTTTGTTGATTGTTTTCATTCCATGCAGTGTGCTTTGCAGTGCAAGCCTAAGAACACTTTCTTGGAGTAAACCCCAGTGAATAGACCTGAGTAAGATTTTGAGTAGACCTGCTTAGGATTTCACTGTTAATGAATCATATATACTAGGGGAAAGAAATATTTCTCAATGTTTCGATCAACATTTGTCATTATTATTATTTATGAATTGTCACAGTCAGATATTTGACTGGTAGATGGTATTCTACAATACGAGATCTAGCTAAGTTCTTGGGAATTTCAGAGGTATCTTCACAGGACTGTTGCTGTTTCAAGCAATGCTCTCTTCTGGAGCTGAGCTGGTGTTATTTGCTCAGTGCCCAGAATGTCCAGGAGGTGTTTCTTGAGACTTCTAGGCACTGCTCCAAGGGCCCCAATGACAATGGGTGTGATGGTCACTTTCTTCTCCCAAAAGCACTCTAACTCTGTTTATAGGTCTTAGTATTTTGTGGTCTTCTCCTGTTCTTTCTGTTCAGTTCTGCTGTCTCCTGGGATTGCAACGTCTATTATCCAAACCCTATATCTCATTTTCCCCCTACATTATTATTGTTGTTGTTGTTATTATTATTATAAATGTATATCACATTCACATACCAAGCAATGTCAGAAGCAGAAACAAGGGAAGTAATGATGATTTACAGTCATAATTGTTGTTGTATTTCAGTTATATCATCAGAACTTTAAAGAAAAGTCCAACAGTGGCATCCTAACCAGAGTTATACTCTTCTAAGTCCATGAAGTAAATGGGCAAAGAAGAATATAAATCTGTTTATGATTGCACCATAATTCTTCCTGGTTATCCACATTATCTACAGGTTCATAGCACATATCAACTGCCTTTTAACCTCAAAATATGAGACAGTAATTATGGTGCTAGGGTGAGTCATTTTTGAGGAAATTTTAGATTTAACCTCCCCCCCCCCCAAAAAAAAGTGATCATACCGAGAATGCTATTTTTAACACACGTACCCCCTCCTGCATGCTTCAGCAAAATGTGTGACTTTGTCAGAAATCATTTGCAAGATATGGAAGGCAACTGTTTTATTGCTCCAAGAAGAAGCACTTGTAACTTAACTGTTGTGGCGTGCATTCATGTCTCTGCCCTACTAACCTCAGTGATTATGTGGAAGCACTCCTTTCCCAGCAATACATTACCATATTTTGTTGGATGGAAAATGATTCCCCTCCCCCTGAAGTGAAGTGCCACATCAATGTGATTGGAGAAATGTTGCAAGCACCTACTGGCTAGTGTCTGTGATGTAAAATCACAACAGCCTCTTCTAGATCCTATGCCAGTGCCTCTCTCAGAACATGTTAGTAATAAGTAATTTTTTCATAAGGTGTTTAAAACTTTCTAAACGTCCTGAAACCATATCTGGGGATGTACCATAAGACTCAGAACAATTTTCCCATATTCTCACAAACGACAGTCCAGTGAGCCCAAGGTTAGACAACTGGGCCCAAGATGGAGGCACCAGTTGTAGAAATGACACAGCACTTGGCATTTTGCAGCAGCAGACATGACACAGCTGTCTTTTTCCCGGCTTCAGATGACATAAGCATTCTCCCCACCCCCATCCTGGTACATGAGGTTTTTGACACAGTTGAAATAAAGGTAACTCATCGTTATCGTCCCCCTCACAAAACACCAAGGGCAATTTAAGCCCAATGGCTTTGTGAAGAAGATCCTCAGCTTTTGTTATCTATCCATGATGTCATGAAGGGAACATCTTATCAAGCAAGGCAAGCTGCTCAGGAAGTACAGAATATTGCAGCTCAAACAATCCTTCAGAATAGGGGGGGTGTCCCCTCTGCCTGGCAACCCTCCCTCAAAATAAAAACTAAACTTGCAAGCTGTGAAAGAAATCCTTGACTCTTTGTTTCCCCCTGTTTATACCTTCTCTGGGAAACATCTGCTAGTTAGTTGCTGTTTCTTCCCCCCCCCCCCCTTCCTATTTATTTATACTTCTGTGGCTTCAGACCCAGCTGAAGGCTGAGACAAGCTCCTATTCTTTCGAAACTGGTAATTTCAGGTTGGGGGGTGAGGTCACTAAGGCCAAAAAAGGAAAGCAAAGAGCAATCCAGAGAGTGTCAACAACCGAAATATTTCCCCCCCTCAGGGGGGATTGAACTCTTAAGTATTTACATGGCTCGAGAAGAGGATTTTTAAAAACGCTCTTGAAGGAGCAAGGTAGTCATAGGTAGAAGTCAACAGGGGGGGGATAAATTTCTTTGACCGCTTATTTTCGAATGGAGAACAAGCCAAGAAGGCTTGCCGTTTTCAAACCAGACAGCTGATTTATTATTAGTCAAGAGCAGACAAACAACGTGTGATGCCTTTTACTAGTAGGAACAACCAAAGTCATGCAAAAATATTGCACAAGCTTTCGGGTTCCCCAGAAGTCTTTGTCAGGCTGCATGCTAAAAGACAACACAAACAGAAACAGAAGATACGTGTCCTTAAGATGATCACCTGCAATATCCGTCCTGAGCAACAGTTCTAGAGAACTCCGAATCTTGCACAATACTTTCTGTTACTTCTAGGGTTGCCAACCTCCAGGTGGAGGCTGGAAATCTGCCTCTATTAGAACTGTTCTCCAGGTGACAGAGATCAGTTCCGATGGAGAAAATGGCTGCTTTGGAAGTAGGACTCTATAGCATTAGGCCCCAAACCCCGCCCTCCTCAAGCTCCACCCCCAACATCTCCAGGTATTTCCCAACCCTAGGGTTCCCAAATCCCCCCAGGGGGCGGATTTCCCCCCGCTATCAAGGCCCGGCTTCCGCCCCGCGTGGAATCGGGCCCGGGGAAACCCCACCCCCACGCGCGCGCCACCCAGAAGTGACATCGCACGCTGGGGGCGGGGCCACGCCATTTGAGGGGAAAACTCTTTGTTTTCCCCTCAAATGGCGTGGCCCCGCCCCCAGCGTGCGACGTCACTTCCGGGTGACGTGCACCCGGCGCGTGCGCGCACTACGCGCGCGTGCACAACCCCAACATCGTCTGGGAGCCCCCCCGCTCCCGGGCGATTTAGATTTGGCAACCCTAGTGAGCACCATGTAAAATTAATGACATTATTATCGCTATTACCAAGAGTACATGGCATTTTACAAGGTAACATAAGCCCAAAGCTAGTGCAGTGGCTGAGCTTTGAGGTCTCCAGTTCAAATCTGAAGAGCCAGTGTGGTGTGTAGTGGCTAGATGTGGGCAAGAGAGACCTGAGTGTGAATCTGTACTAGGGCCACAGAAGTCACCCACTGAACCTGAGCCACTCTCTCACTCTCAGGGGTTTTTGTGTGTGTGGGGGGGAGATTTATGCAGAACATTTGGTGGCTGGAGTCCTGAGCGAGGATTTGGGAGAGTCGGGTGTGAATCCCCGCTCTGCCATGGGAGCTTCCTGGGTGACCTTGGGCCAGTCACACACTCTCAGACTTACTTACCTCACAGGGTTGTTGTGTGGGTAAAATGGACGAGAAGAGAACTGTAATAACTCCACTGTACCAAAATAGAACAGAACTGTATTAAAACATTAGCAAGGCCTGGTGTGGGCCCTGTTAGGCCATAAACACAGCCAGCAACCAACTTGAAGCAAAGGCTTTTACTTTAAAGGATTATGTTAAAATAACAATACTATACAATAAGGGGATGTTAACAAATTCACAACTGCCCATGATCCAACAAGAACAATGAAAGCCACGTTGGGTACCCATTGGGAAGAAAGGCAGTAAATAACAACAACATTTATTTATTTATTTATTAACTTTGTTAATTGCCTAGTCCTGCAATGCCTCTCCATATACAAGCTCAAGATGTCTATCGATATACTATCTAACTGCTGCCTACTATCCATCCACCCTGAACTCCATGGAGGAAGGGTGAGAAATAAATGCACAGAGGAGCATTCCTCTCCCCCCCCCCCAGCACACTTTCTCTGATCTCATCTTAGGGATTCTCCTGAATTGCTAGGAACACACAGGCTCCATCCCATTTAAATCTCAAAAGGTACAGACACATTCCAAACCCTGTTAGTGCTAAGTGACTGACAGCGCTGCATAGCCACAGAATACAGTGTCTCATCACACAATGATCTAATCAGGTCATAAATGAAACATGTCTAAACTCCAGCTGGAACAAGGAGAAAGATTGTCTCATCAGCATTTCAGTCTATATATTCAAAGGCCTCCAGAGCCTCTAGGCTACATCCTCTTGAAGAGTACTGTCAAACAATAAGGAAAGGTATCTTGCAGTGGACTGAACTTGGAGATACCTACCAACATACTTCAGGGAGGGACTAGGTCCTTAAAGGCATCACACTGCTCACCTTAAGTGCCTCAGAAGAGCCATGCTGGTTCAGACCAATGGTCTACCCACACCGGCATCCTGTGTCACAAGGTGGCTAACTAGATGACCCCCAGAAGACCTGCCAGCAGGAGATGAAAACCAAGATGAAAAGCCCTGTTGATGGGGGGGGGGAAGCAATTGGTATTCTGCCTCTGAACACAGAGATTCCATAACCATTGATGGACCTCTTCTCCATGATTTTTTCCAATCTCCTTTGAAAGCTATCAGAGCTAGTAACAGTCACTACATCCTCTGGCAGTGAGTTCCATCAGTTAATTATGCAGTGTCTTCCTTTGTCTGCCCTGATCTATTTGTGGAAAGAGTGTGGCAGTGACGGGATCTGAGACCTATCCGGGTGATAGAGGAGGAGGGGAAAATGTTTCTTGGACACTGTTTTCACACCGAAGAGGTTTTTCCACGGCATAGTTAGAAATACCCACAAACAGCTAGCAGGATTGCCAGATTTCAACAAAATTCTGTTACATGTTTTGGAGTGGGTTTTTTTGTTTTTGTTTTTTTGTATATACACAGAATAGAAACAGACTCAGACTGCTGCCATTAGGGGAGGGTACAAACAAATCAAGATCCCTGAGTGGAAATCTCCCCGCTTATTCAGTATTATCCTACACAAATGGGATACCCACAAGAACTTGTGGGGGCATCTCATTTTTTTCCTCTCTACCACTATTTCCTGTTTCCCTTCCCTAAAAAGGCCCCGTAGGTTCTCCCTTTTACTTGGTTCTCTCCTTCCCATCTAGTTTTAACCCTCAAAAGTATATATATTTTTAAGATTTCAGATTTTTCTGCAAATCTGAGACTTTTTAGGTTTGTAGAAAGCTCTGACAGTTCATGGCTTTAATCTCCTGATTTACATATCCTCGGATAAATATCCTTAGATTTGGCCAGGTTGTGAATTTGATATGTTGATGCTTGGTACAACTTGTTTTTAAGGCTCTACAAGTGGGCCAAAACTGTACAGGTTTATTATGTTAAGCTGAGAAAGTGTGGGTTGGCCCAAGGCCACCCAACGAGCTGCCATGGCACAAGTGGAGATCCGAACCTGGGTCTTCCAGGTACTAGTCCAAAACACTCAACCACTACATGACACTGGATTTCCAAATAACCTTGTGATGTTGTGCAAATGAGTAATTGTGGCATTCCTTCCCCCCATGAGTATTGGCAATCTTTCCTTCCCATTTTGGTGTGACAGGCAGGAAGAAGAAAGTGCTCCAACATCCATATGTGCCCCATAGACCTTTGCCATGTATATTAGCCACACAAGCCAATTTCATCATAGCCACACAAGATTCCTTTTCCTTTCTGCTTCAGTGGTGGCTTATCCTGTTGCTCTATATAATGACCCCTTTCCCTTTCTTTCCCTCAGAGGCAAGATTTTCCTTCCATTTTCCTTTCCCTTTACTGACTGAGCCACCCTAGTAATGTGCTTTCTTCTTTGCTGAATAACTCTGGCTGTCTCACCCTGTCACAGTATAATATTTTGGCTGTGGGCTCAGCCCAGGAACCTGAGGGAAGGATTGGGAGTCCCCTTTAACTTAAACAAGGAAATGGCACTTGAGGCTTTTTGAAATTCAAAAAATAACAAAATATTTTATTTAACATAGATGAGAAAATTCGGGCGAAATCAGGGATAAAATTTCTGAGGTAACTCAATATATATAATGGGTAAAATCTGTACATGCACAGACTTTAGTTCTTATGTTTCAGGTTAATGATGAGAGTTTCTTAAGCTATTCAGTTACTTCAAATCTTTATGTTGTGAGGCTTTTGTTCGAGTGTTTCCCCAAACACTTCAGTACACTTCCTTTGAGCATTCACTGACTCTTTTTGGTGTCCAGAAGGCTGTTACCCCCTATCCAGTACCCAAACCCCTTCTCTAATCACACCAGTACTCTTCTTGAGTTTTAATTGACTCTTAAGATTTCACAAGGCAGTTTCTTACTACACCAGACCAGGGAATCTCTCTACTCTTCAGAGCTATCTCCCTATTCTAACTGGGTAATGTTCTTCTTTCACTAGAAGATCTTTCCCCTTTCCTTGGCCCGAATGGGAGTCTTCGCCTAACTTCCCAGACTTTCTTGCCAACTTTCCCCCAGTTCTCCATCAGTGTTAAACTGCTCTCAGCTAAGGCTGAAATCAGACTCTTCTCAGTGAGGGCTGAAATCTGACTGATTCTCTCCTCAGCATGCAGCTCTCAAGTCTTTCACTGCTCAGCTGATGCTAACCAATCAGATTGCTTGGAGCAGCCTATCAGTCAAGGCTCTGTGAAGGATTAACCCTTTGCAGTCCTTTACTCTGTTTGTACAGCACTTCTAAGGCTTTAAAAAGTGCAGTCCATCACACTCTGCCTCACCACTTCTCTGTGCAAAATATCTGAACATAAATGTTATCCTCTGGGCTGCTGACATTTTCACCTTTGACTCAGAGCTTCAGACTCTTACCGGACATTGACTTTACAGCATCACTCCAGCAGTGACTCAAACCTGACAAACAGGTGACTGCAGTGAAATACATTCTGGAATGACATCACCAATGTCTGAGCCCATTCACTGGCATTATTGCTCACATTATGTTAATTTGGTAAATGACTTTGACTAAGACAACTTCATCTATACTTAGGGAACAAAGCAGCTGTTTTGTTAGAAGCAGGGGGAAAGAAAAGAAATGTTATTCAGCAAGCAGCTAAAGTGCCACAGGAAAGATTTACCAGAAATAATGGGGTAGGGGAGCATGGTTTGAAGATTGTGCAGTAGGACAAGCAGGCACCAGTCTTGATTTGATGGAATAAAGCTTACAAACTACTTGCATGTTTGGACTGATGATGTTTCCTTGTAATGCATATTTGAACATCTTGAGAGTTATCAAGCCAAACATAGTTCACCATTGGAGTCTTGGGACCCTGAGCTAGGACAATCAAAGTCTGAGGCTGGAATTAAGGATCATTTGCCTGAGGGTGACATCCCATCTCCCATGCCCAGGCTCCAAGCTCTTCACTCCAGTGGGAGGAAAAAATGGAGGAGGAAGTGACATAATGTGATGTTGCACGTCACTTACGGTTGCACCTGGAAGTAACCCCATAACACTCTAGAAATTCCCCAAGTCTCTGTGGTTTTACCATAGAGATCAAGAAATTCCTAGAACAAAGTTTGAGTCCAGTGGCACCTTTAAGACCAACAAATTTCAATTCTGGGTGTAAGCTTTCATGTCACTTACGGTTGCACCTGGAAGTAACCCCATAACACTCTAGAAATTCCCCAAGTCTCTGTGGTTTTACCATAGAGATCAAGAAATTCCTAGAACAAAGTTTGATTCCAGTGACACCTTTAAGACCATCAAATTTTAATTCTGGGTGTACGCTTTCATGTGCATGCACACTGGTTCAGATATCTGAGGAAGTGTGGATGCACACAAAAGCTTATACCCAGAATTAAACTTTGTTGGTCTTAAAGGTGCCACTGGACTCACACTTTGTTCTGTGGCTTTAAAATCCACCTGATTTTATTAGGCAGAAAGTCTTTCCTACAGGAATTGTCTTGTTGCTTTCAACAGATAGGTGTGCGTGTGTTATTCTCCTCCCACCCCCAATCCTAGACCAACTGCATGACTTTGTCTTACTAGGGGTTTTTTTTCACATTACACTAAAATGTTATCATATGTGGCAATCTGTTTACGGATTGATTGAAAGTTTTTATCGTACATAATATGCCTTGGGTCCCCGTGATAAAGGTGGACTATATCTGGCAATGAAGATGCAAGATCGGTGTTTCCTTCTGGGAGAGAAACCAAAAAGACTAGGGGGGTTAGGCAGGACCATATCATCCATTATGGTCTGGAGGCAGCTCTCTTCTGACCCCAATGGAAGTATTTTTTATTTACACAGGGAGGGTGAAACCGCTCCTGAGCAAACATAAGCTCATAATTAATGTTAAGTCCTGCTGTGGCCTGGTTTCCACTCAGTTTGTCCCCTTGCATTAAAGATACCTGTACGTTTTCCCCTGCAGAGCTAAGAGCAATGCAACCGCAGGGTGTATGTTCTGATGCACAGGAAGAAATTGGCACAGAGGGAAAGGATTGACCTCCTTCCACCATGACCTTGATCTGGATTGGTCTCTCATCCCACAACTGCTTTTGCCTTCCAGGACATCATGATCACAGTTCTGCTTTAATGTCTGTTGTGTAACCATCAGGAGGCATCTGCAGCAGTCGGGAAGAAAGTGGTAGGATTCATTTTAACATCGATAGACCCAGACATAGCTGGTGCACTACTGACACCTTAAACTCATGCAGACAGCACCAGGGAACTGTCAAAGCGGGCAATCCTTGACTCATTTGCTCTTTGGGAGAACTTAATGCCGGACTGGCAGCTGTGTGGCCTGTTTTTAGGATCTGCTTGCTTCTTCAATATGTTGTTGTTCAGTCGCACAGTCGACTCCGACCCTTCGTGACTCCATGGACCAGCTCCCGCCAGGCCCTCCTGTCTTCCGCCGTCCTCTGAAGTTGGCTCAATTTCATGTTAGTTGCATCGATGACAGTGTCTAACCATCTCATCCTTTGCCATCCCCGTCTTCTTTGACCTTCAATCTTTCCCTTCAATCTTCAATATGTACTTATTTATTAAATTCATACCCCACCTCACTACCATCATGGAATTCAAAATGGTCTGTGTAATGTTCCCGGGAAGTCTCCTATCCAGGTATGCGCAAATCCAAGCCAGCGTGGCTTCAGTGACGTGAATGTACTGCATCCCTTCTAATTACATCCAGAGATGTTAGGACTCAATGCATACTTTTGCAATTAAATAAATATAAAAATCCTATGAGTGCAATCTTCCATTCAAAAGAAAATGAACCCTGGCTCCTGGATTTCCCATTACTCAAGGAAATGTAAAAACACTGAATACCTCCCAACAGTGGGTTCAAGCCTTTGGAGGAACTTCACTGATGACAACGAACTCATATTGAAACAAGTGGTTTTGCAATGACAACCGCTTTGAATGAATCACTCAGGTTTTGAAAACGATCTGCAATGCTGCCAGTTTTATACGCTTAAACCACGGTGAGAAATCACTGCAATGTAGTTGCTCTAAATATTATGGATCTCAATTACATGTTGTCTTTGGAAGCATAGCCCACCCTGTCCCAAGAGCTGTGGGCAGATTAAATATGGGACAGACTATATAAATATATATCATTTTGCATTATAAATGGGTGGAGGGGGAAAACATATCTGTAGTTGATAAAGTACAATCTGATTAAAAGACTGGGTCACCAACCTCCAGGTGGGGCCTGGAGATCTCTTGGAATTAAAACTCATCTCCAGGTGACAGAGATCAGTTCCCCTGGAGAAAATGGCTGCTTTGGAGGGTGGAGTCTATAACATTATACCCCACTGAGGTCTTGCCCCTCTCCAAACCCTGCCCTCCCCAAGCTCCACACACAAAATCTGTGGGTATTTCCCAACCCACTGTTGGCATCTCTATTACGTAAATTAATAGATCTTATGGAGCACAAAGTGTGTGATAGTTTTTTGAGGCTTTCAGCATTGTTAGTTTCTGTTTTTCAGCCCCTTTTCCACAAACATGATGGAGTCCCTTGGAAACAGCCCAGATCTCTCATGATAATGTCTCATGTCTTGTTATTGACTTTTGAGCAAACAAAGAAACATTTTCAACATCATAAAGCAGAAGGAAAATCACAAGACTCTGTAGCTTTGCATTTGGAGTGAGTTATGGGCGAGGGGGAGAAAACCTTCCAGAAGAGCAGAAAAACAAGGAAAAACCCCAGTAAAAATGGAGGAAGCATGGACAAAAAATGTTGTGCTCTCTGGAATACTTCAGACTTGGTAAACCCCGGTCCTAGGGCTGCCAAGTGGGGGCAGGGGGTGGGTAACCCCCCGCTTTGGAGGCCCGATTTCCGACGCCGCGGAATCGGGCCCCGAAGGGAACACCACCCCTGCGTGCGCGTCACCAGGAAGTGACGTGGGCACGCTGGGGGCGGGGCCACGGCCATACAAGGGAAAACTCTATGGAAGGAA
>NW_015176458.1:438135-452593 GCF_001447785.1 Gekko japonicus | reverse complement strand
GGAAGGAAGGAAGGAAGGAAGGAAGGAAGGAAGGAAGGAAGGAAGGAAGGAAGGAAGGAAGGAAGGAAGGAAGGAAGGAAGCTTGGTTTGGCCTACATAGGTCAAGAGAACACTATAAAACATGGATGTTGCTTTCAAGAAGTCCTTCCAGACACAGAGGTTCTGGCCTGTTTGCCTAAGGCTCAGTCTGGCATGATAATATCTTGACGTCACTTATTTGTATGTAAGGCGAATCATCCAGGGAAACAGGCTAAGCTCGTACATTACAAATAAAGAGCACCAAGTTGTTCTCTGGAATTTTATTACAGGATGTCTGCTAGCATTTTGGCAACGCTCCCATCAGGCTGTTTCAATGAATGACATGCATTGCATACATTAAACAGGTATTATAGGAAGAGTCCCCAGATATTGGTCAAGGGTTATTCAAGAAGCAGTCAGCACAATCCTTTGTCTGATACAGGAGCTTCCCTGATCATCCTCCAACATAAGCACAGAGAAATCTGCCAACCAGGCCAATCAAAGTATCACATTCCTCTGTTTGGTTGTTGGAAAGAAAACTTCTGGCTGCTGAAGTCCACATCTCCAGCCTTCTCCTCTTCCACTAGCAATATTCATTAGCTGAATATACTTGATGGTGTTAGATGAAACGGGGTGATTCTGCATCTGGCATCTGCTCCACATTTTCTCAACTGGGAGGTAAAAGTGCCACTCAAACCACATTCAAATACCCGCAGGGCTCTTTTTGTAGAAAAAGCCCAGCAGGAACTCATTAGCATAATAGGCCACACCCAGCAGCAGAAACTCATTAGCATATTAGGCCACACCCCTGACAGCACAGCTCATTAGCCCATTAGGCCGCACGCCCATGTTACCAAAAGTGTGGTCATCCAGCCACACCCACCTTTCGCTTCTTATTCTGTTTACCTTGTTTGTTGTCAAAACCCAGGGCCTTTTTTTGTAGCAGGGACTCCTTTGCATGTTAGGCCACACACCCCTAATGTAACCAATCCTAATGAGTTTCTGCTGTTGGATGTGGCCTATTATGCTAATGAGTTCCTGCTGGGCGTGGCCAACTCAGGAGCCAGCCGGAACTGCGTTCCTGCCCCAAAATAGCCCTGCCCGGGGCAATGCTGTACTGACTGCAAAGTCACCCCTGAATGGCCATAAATCTATGCAGAAGGTACCATAAAACCCAATGATCAAAGAAAGTGAAAGAGGCACACAATGCAGAGGGTACCATAAAACCCAATGATCAAAGAAAGTGAAAGCAGCATGCAGTGCAGAGGGGAATTTCTGTTCCAAAGTAGGTTTCGTAAAACAATGGAGGGAAAAGCCAATGCAGAATCACCCTTCATCCACATGTATCCATCTGTGAATGTTTGCTGTAGCACAAAGATAGCACTAATATCCAATGAGGTACGGATGCAGCCCAAAACGGTTTACGAGGCCTCATCTCCAGCACTATGTGCTACCCACAGAGGGCACTTGGAAAATGACCTCCAAAGACCACCTCAAAATATTATGGGGAGGGTCTGTGGCTCACCGGAAGAGCCTCTGCTTTGCATGCAGAAGGTCGGTCCCTGGCACCTCCAGTCAAAAGGACCAGGCAGTAAGGTGATGTGAAAGTCCTCTACCTGAGACCCTCGAGAGCCACTGCCAGTCTGAGTAGGCAATAATAACCTAGGTGGACAGATGGTCTGATCCAGTATGAAGCCACTTCATGTGTATTTATATTTATATAGAAAATCTGGTCCAAGCGCTTCATAGATAAAAAGCCCATCATGTTGAATTTTGCCCAGAAACTAGCACAGATATTTCAATACTGGTGGGATGAGTGGTCATTTTTAGTCAATATTCTGAGTACTAAACTCTGAATGAAGTGAACATTCAGAATAGCCTTCAGGGGTAGCCCTAGGTATAGCATAGTGTAGTAGCCTAATCTGGACACTACCAAGGTATGGCTCAAGAGTGGCTTGGTTAGCTGTGTGATTGCCCAATGACACCACATATTGCTAGAGCTAAGATCAAATTAGAAAGTGTGAATTCCCCTGCACAGGGCGTGTGTGTGTGTTGCACAAAAGCGGAATCCGTCTTATTTTTAGAGTGCAGTTCTTATATCAGAGTCCATCCTCTCGAACTCCACCCCTCCTGATGCGCCATCCCATTTTCTAGTCAACTCCCCCATATGCTTCCTTCCTTCATTTAATACAACCCAGTAATTTTAATATGCTTTTGCCCCCCCAACGAACATTGCAGTTTGCATAATGCACCCCAGCCTACCAGAAAGAGCTGAATGAGTGCGGATTCTATCCCTCCAGTGCCCTTTGTGTGTATTTTAATTAGTACAATAGCCCTAGACCATTGCTATGCAAATAGAGAGGAAGGAAGGGAGGGAGACAAAAGAGATCGAAACTGTCTCTACTCCACAAGCTGGGGGAGGGAGGGGCTTCCCCCCTCCTCCGGCCCTGAAAGTCCCCCGGAGACTGGAGAAACACATTGGCTCTTTTCAAAAGCAAAAGCAATGTCTTTGCCATGACATCATCTCCCAACTCCCTTAAACGAAGTACTCACCGTTCCCTGAACTATAGCCAGAAGGTTTAAGTGCCAAAGGTCTTATGCCATAGGCGTAATCTTCGTGGGGGCGGCGGGGCTTCAGCCCCCGCCGAAATTTTCAGGAAAGTGCTCAGCCTCCCCCGGGAGCCACCCTTGCTCCTAGCACAGCAATGCCTCTGGCCCAGCCCCAGCCCCCCCCGGAAAATTGGAAAGTCTACACCCTTGTCTTATGCCACAGTTTCACTCCTAGCTCAGATAATTGAGAGAGAGAGAGAGAGAGAGAGAGAGAGCTGGACAGACACAGTCAAGGCCAGCTTACATTGCAATGACGCCTGTAGCGGCCCTCTTCCTGATTCATATTTGAATGGAATACAGCAAAGAGGGCTGCTGTTGGTTATTTTGATATTGACTTGGCTGAAACGTATCTTCCCCACACCACTCAGGACACACAACGGCCCCCAAGTTCTGCTTCCAAACCCACAGCAAAATGCTAGCGATATCCCAGCAAAAGCAGTAAGAACGCAAGAAAACTAAAGAGGCTGCGACAGAACAAACAGCCATCCAGAAATCAACCAAATAAAGCAGAGGCGCTACATTTCCTGAAATGCCATCGCAAAAAGCGGGTTCTAAAATGCCAGTTGCGACCGTCCACTCCCATACAAACCTACCCAAGCCTCTCCAGAGATGATGCTGTGCCCGCCACCAGTATCTGAAGGAAGGTGGGTAATTGCAAGAGACAAGGCCTTCTTGGTTGTGGCATCACAGTTATTGGATGCCATTCCCACATCTACTTGCTTAACATTGACCCTTCTAAGGTTTTGACACCAAGTTTTGTTTGTTACAATGACTGTTCTGTGGGTAGGATGTCAGTATTTATATATGTACTTCGTTTCTCCCCAATGGGGACCCAAACTGGCGCACGTCATTTTCTTCATCTCCATTTTATTTTATTTTACACACCAACAAGGAACCAAAGCAACGTGTAACATCATTCTCCCCTTCTCCATTTTATCCTAATAACAACCCTATGAGGTGGGGTTGGCTGAGAGAAACAGACCGACCGAAGTTTACCCAGCAAGCTTCTGTGGCAGATAGGGTTCCCAAGTCCTTTTTCGTCCGCGGCGGGGGGCTCCCGGACGGCTCCCGGAAGGCGTCTTTTGCGCACGCGCACCGCATGCACGTCAGCCGGAGCTGACATGATGACGCCGGGCACGCTGGGGGCGGGGCCACAGCCATCTGAGGGGGAAACATAGAGTTTTCCCCTCAGATGGCTGTGGCCCCGCCCCCAGCGTCATCACGTCAGCTCCGGCTGACGTGCACGCCGGGGTGGGGTTTCCCCCGGGGCCCAATTCCGCAGCGGCGGAAATCGGGTCTCCAAAGCGGGGGGTTATCCTAACAACAACCCTATGAGGTGGGCTTGGCTGAGAGAAACAGAACAACCCAAGGTTACCCAGCAAGCTTCTGTGGCAGAGTGGGGATTTGAACCCGAGGCCCAGGCTAGCCCTATCTCATCAGATCTTGGAAACTAAGCAGGGTGGACCCTGGCTAGTATTTGGATGGGAGGCCTCCAAGGAAAACCAGGGTTGTGACGCAGAGGCAGGCAATAGCAAAACCACCTTTGAACGTCTCTTCGGCTGAAAACCCTGTGGGGTCACCATGAGTCAGGTGTGTCTCAACAGCAACAACAAACCCCAGATCCTAGTTTGATATTCTGCTACACCACACTGCTTCTTAAATGCATAGTTCAATTGTGGAACTCACTGCCACGGGATAGTTCGATGTCCTGTAGCATAAATGACAAGCAAGAGGTCTAAAAGGCAAATGGCAATTGCTGAGAGTGTCCTTTTACCTTGGTGTCCTGCTTGTGTTTTGGGGCCTCGGGGGCATTTGATTGGTTGCTGTGGGAACCAGGATGCTATTATTTTTTTATTTTAAAAATCTGATTGGTAAAACTGCCCTTCCCTGTAGACAGGGCTCAGGGTGGTGCACATCAGTATAAAAACAAACATATATGTAATAAAATCATAATAAATTCCATATTAGGTAGACGTAGAGGTTTCCCTTGCTCGAAAGCCAGTCGAATCTGACTCTAGGGTTGCGGTGCTCATCTCCGTTTCCAAGCTGAAGAGCCAGCGCTGCCCAAAGACGTTTCTGTGGTCATGTGGCTGGCATGACTAAACACCAAGGCGCACGGAATGCTGTTCCCTTCCCATCGAAGTGGTACCTATTTATCTACTTGCAATTTCTTGCTTTCAAACTGCTAGGTTGGTAGGAGCTGGGGCCAGAGGCAGGAGCTCACTCCATCATGCGGCACACTCGGGTCTTGAACTGCTGAACTACTGACCTTCCGGTCAGCAGTTCAGCATTTTAACCACTGAGCCACTGCAGCCCCAAATTCCATATTACAGTAGAGCAAAAGATATATCCAATGAGATGGCAACGGAACTGCTTAAAAGAACTGCCACTGCATCATGGAGGAGGAGGCAGGAGAAACAGGAGTGCCAGTCAGATGGAGTGCCGTTGCTGTCCTCAACCTACTGTCTGGTGGAACATCTCTGCCTTGCATGCCCTGCTAGGGGTACCATTTCCCAGGTAGGGCAGGGGGTCCCCTGCTTTTGTGGGTTCCTGCCCACCACTGGCCAGTGGGAGGAAATTTCCCCCATCCTGACGCCATGCGTGACATGCTGACATCAACTGAAAATGATGTCAGAATGTTGGCGAAATGCAGGGCCAGTTTTACCACTTCCAGATGACATCATGTGATGTCCCCACCTGCCCCCAAAATGCTCCCGAAATCCTCCCACCGGCGCAACAAGGTGACCTGGCAACCCTATGCCCTGTGGAACCGCCAGGGGTCATTTCCTGCAGGAGCGCACAGGAGCGGAGCTCCAGCAGTAAAGAGCCCAGGGGGCGGGCACAGGCAACAAGCCCCACCCCCTGCTCCCAGCAGCCCTCAGTCAGAGCAAGAAGCAGCCAGGTAAGCTGCAGAGCCCCCCGTCCAAAACAGTCCAGTGGCACCTTTAAGACCAAGTTTTATTCAGGTACAAGCTCTCCCTCCTCTGCGAGGACAGATCTGCACATCCCCCCCCCCATAGCTAGCAATCCAAAACAGTCCAGTGGAGCCTGAGCGGTGGGTGTTGCCTTCTGACACACTTCCGGTGATGTCAGGGGGTGGGGCCTATGCAAATAAGTTACGCTAATGAGTTACGCTAGTGAGCTCCTGCACCTCTTTTTCTACAAAATGACCCCTGGAGCCAACCCAATTTATTTTTAAGATGCTCCCCCAGGGCTGGAAGAGATGTCATTGTTCAAACTAGGGTTGCCAACTCTGAGCTGGGAAATTCCTGGAGAGTTGGCGGTAGAGCCTGGGGAAGGCAGGGCTTGGAGAGGGGAGGGGCCTCATTGGGGAAGGATGCCAAAGTGGCCCCTTTCTCCAGGGGAACTGATCTCTGTAGTCCGGAGATCAGTTATAATTCCAGGTTGGCGACCCTCGTTCAAATGACAGGTGGCCATTTGAAAAATGCAAAGGTCTTTCTTCATTTTTAAAAAAGTACCTGATTGAAATGTAAAGCACACGGGCCCAGAAAAACTGCAGGCAATGAAGGGGATGAGAAGGAAGGGGGAATACTGTTGCATTATAGAATGCATACTCTGCCCATAGCAAAATGTTCAAGCTGGTATGTGGCAGACAGCATCACCTTGCCAAGCAAAGCACCTTGCCTTTGGACAGGAACGAGAGCTGGGTTGCTTCCCCGCCCCTCCTTTGTGAAATAATGCTGCAGGTAGAAAAGGATCTGTAGCAAGAAGGAGGCCTTTGCATTTAAACAGCCTGGAACACTACTTAGGCACATTTATGGCCAAACATTTGTTTTGTTTAAGCAACTAAACGACGGTGGGTATTTTTTCCATTTCTTTCCAGCAATCATGGAAGAATACGCAGCCGATTCCACGCAGTGATGGATTTAAGGCTGGGATCTCCACTGCCGCCTATAAAGTCCGCCGCAGTATTTACAACTTTTTCATGACAGAAACCCAAATACTCCCCACGTGTTTGGCTTTCATGGCCTGAGCAATATAATAAGTGGCTTCAATCCAGAGCTGTGATAACAGCATCGCTGCTAGCCAGAGCTGAAAACCACAGTTGTAGGGACGGGTCAGTGTGCTGTAACTTGCATTTCATGCACTCTACAAGCAGCCAGCTGAATTAACTGGGTGGCCCAGCTATTTCCAAGAAGGGCCCGCATAAATTTCTGACAGAAGGGTTCTCCCTGGATCCCGACCAGGGAGAACACGGGGATAACAAATTATCTACATAAACAAATAAAATAAATTGAACAAAGTTTGAGCCCAGTGTTACCTTTAAGCAGGGGTCATTTCGTAGAAAAAGAGGTGCAGGCGCTCATTAGCATAACTTATTTGCATAAGCCACACCCCCTGACATCACCGGAAGTGTGTCAGGAGGCAACACCCACCGCTCAGGCTCCACCGGACTCTTTTGGATTGCTAGCTATTGGGGGTGGGGATGTGCAGATCTGTCCTCGCAGAGGAGAGTGAGCTTGTACCTGAATAAAACTTGGTCTTAAAGGTGCCACTGGACTGTCTTGGACTAGGGGGCCGGGGGGAGCTCTGCAACTTACTTGGCTGCTTCTTGCTGTGACTGAGGGCTGCTGGGAGCAGGGGGAGAAAGCGGCCACTTTGGCATCCTTCCCCAACGAGGCCCCTCCCCTCTCCAAGCCCTGCCTTCCCCAGGCTCCACCGCCAACTCTCCAGGAATTTCCCAGCTCAGAGTTGGCAACCCTAGTTTGAACAATGACATCTCTTCCAGCCCTGGGGGAGCATCTTAAAAATAAATTGGGTTGGCTCCAGGGGTCATTTCGTAGAAAAAGAGGTGCAGGAGCTCATTAGCGTAACTCATTAGCGTAACTCATTTGCATAGGCCACACCCCCTGACATCACCGGAAGTGTGCCAGAAGGCAACACCCACCGCTCAGGCTCCCCTGGACTGTTTTGGGTTGCTAGTTATTGGGGGTGGGGGGACGTGCAGATCTGCCCTCACAGAGGAGGGAGAGCTTGTACCTGAATAAAACCTGGCCTTAAAGGTGCCACTGGACTGTTTTGGGCCCTGGGGGGGGGGCTCTGGCTGCTTCTTGTTCTGAGGGCTGCTGGGAGCAGGGGGTGGGACTTGTTGCATGTGCCCACCCCCTGGGCTCTTTACTGCCGGAGCTCCGCTCCTGTGCGCTCCCGCAGGAAATGGCTCCTGCCATTAAGACCATCAAGGTTTCATTCTGGGTATAAGCATGCACACTTCTTCAGATACATTTGTATACAACGTATCTGAAGGTACAATTGTATCTGAAGAAGTGTGGGTGCACACGAAAACTTATACCTTGAATAAAATGTTTTTGGTGTTAAAGGTGCCACCGGACTCAAATTACCCACCTAAGGTCCCTGCCACATGGGACGGCTGAAACGCGGCTAAGCAGAGCCGCACCAAACTTGAGACGCCGCGACGGGATCCCACGGATCCCCTCAGCCGCGGCGCATCGCTCCCCGGCACAATCAGATGCCGGGGAGCAAGAGTCCGATGGGAGGGGGAGGCTGCCGAACTGCGCATGCTCAAGCATGCGCAGTATGGCTGGGGGCCGAGATGCGGCGGCACAAGGACGCGCCGGCCGATCCCACGGCCCGGCTTGAGGCGCTCCAAGGGATACAACCACCTAGGTAGGTGGTGCTTTTTTGCTGCGCGGTATCGGCGTTTGGGACGGAACAGGGACGGGCAGGCAACGATTCTCAGATGTTGCCGTGGGATCGCGCCCGTTTCCTCTGCCCCCGTTCCGTCCCCCTCCCGGCCCAAAACGCCTCGTATGAACAGGGCCTAAATAAACCAATTGTTTTACAAAGTATGAAGTTGCCAATCTATAAGCATTGTTGATGTATAGACTTCACCTGAGTCATTATCACAACAGTTCTGTGAGACAGGCCACTACTTCCTCCATTTTACAGAAGGAGAATAAAGCTGATAAAACCCTCTGCACACCCCAGTCTGGACATCCTGCCTAGGCAGGGTTGCCAGGTCAGGATTAGGAAATACATGGAGATTTTGGGGGTGGAGAACAGGGAGGGTGGGGTTGGAGAAGGGAGGGACCTCAGCATGGTATAATGCCATAGAGTCCACCATCCAAAGCAGTCATTTTTTTTCTGGGAGAACCAGTTGCAATTCCAGGAGATCTCCAGCCACTACATGGAGGTTGGCAACAGGAGGGTGGGGTAGAAGTAGAGTGGGTAGCTCTAGGAATCATTGGAAATCCTATGGCAAAACCATAGAGTTTCTGGTGATTCCTAGAGTTACACATTGTCACTTCCTGGTTGTACCCAGAAGTGATGTCATCACACTTGAAAAGTTGGTGAGTTTTTAAATTTGTATTTTATGTAATCTTTAAATAATCTTTAATTTTTAATGGATTCCTTGATGAGCAGCAGCAGGCAAGGAGAAGTTAGGGCAGGCCCAGTGTGCTGCAGCGGTGAAAATGGTAAACTCTGTTAGGGATTATTAGGACCAAAAATATTGCTGCACAAGTTCATATGCTTACAAAACTAACAATAATGACATTTTAATATTTCAGCAAAACAGTAACATCAAAAGACCGAAGTCTTCAAACTGCGGAAGCAAGACGAACTTTCTCGAGCTTGACAGTCCGTTTCGACCTGAGTCTTTATCAAACGTCAGTTTGTGTTGTTATTTCTACAAAGCATGAGTTTCCAAAATATGTGCATCAATTCAAAAGTGGCTAATAATAGCTCTAGTATGTAACAGTTCCATCCGGATAATACATGGTGACTGAGGGGAACCTCCATATTTAGAGCCACTAAATCCTCTGAATCCCAGAGCCAGGAGGCAACACCGGGGAAGGCCTCGACCTCTATGCACTGTTGTTGAACCCTCCAGAGGAATGGTTGGCCACTGTGTGACACGGGATGCTGGACTAGGTGGACTATTGGTCTGATCCAGCAGAGCTCCTCTTATGTTCTTATGCCATAGAATTCACTCTCTAAGGCCGCTATAGTTTTCAGGGGAATTAAGCCCTGGAGTCTGGAAATTACAGGTAATTCTGAGAGATCTCCAGGTCCCATATGGAGTTAGGCCACTCAACGTTTAGCATGAGATGGATGGACTCCATCAAGGAAGCCAGGGCCCTCAGTTTGCAAGACCTGAACCAGGCTGTTAACAATAGGAAGTCTTGGAGAACATTCATTCATGGGGTCGACATAAATTAGAAGCAACCTGATGGCACTTAATACACATACATTTAGCATAGACGGCTGTAAAGTATTGAGTTCTGAGGCTCAGCATAGTGAAATCAGCTCAAGTTACATCCAAATGAAGAAATAACTTAGCTGGTCCAGGGCTGTCTTATATGCGCATACTCACACCCAACACCCCGCCCCCCAATTCCCGTGATAGGATCTATTTACATGACCCGGCTACTATAGGTCCAATTCAAGATTCGGTTGACCCTATTGGTCCACACTAGGATCCAAGGTGGGTATTGTTTTATGGATCAAAGGTCTGCCTGTTCGCATGGCCAGGCTGGCTCAGCTGCAGCCATCTTAATACATAACAGCGGCATTTGTGTAGGCACAGGCAGGGCTATTTTTGGGCAGGAACGCACAGGAACGGAGTTCCGGCTGGCTCCTGAGTTGGCCACGCCCAGTAGGAACTCGTTAGCATAATAGGCCACACCCAAGAGCAGAAACTCATCAGGATTGGCTACATCAGGGGTGTGTGGCCTAACATTCAAAGAAGTTCCTGCTACAAAAAAAGCTCTGGGTTTTGACAACAAACAAGGTAAACAGAATAAGAAGCAAAAGGTGTGTGTGGCTGGATGACCACACTTCTGGTAACATGGGGGTGTGGCCTAATATGCTAATTAGCTGTGCTGTCAGAGATGTGCCCTAATATGCTAATGAGTTTCTGTTCTTGGGTATGGCCTATTATGCTAATGAGTTCCTGCTGGGCTTTTTCTACAAAAAAAGGCCTGGATACAGGTACTACC
The DNA here is from genome assembly GCF_001447785.1 of Gekko japonicus. Taxonomy (NCBI): domain Eukaryota; kingdom Metazoa; phylum Chordata; class Lepidosauria; order Squamata; family Gekkonidae; genus Gekko; species Gekko japonicus. Next base: position 441,986 of record NW_015176458.1, on the reverse strand, counting down.
TACTTTACATAATAAAGTATCTCCAAGCCTGCGCACAGTGCTTTTTCTTACTACTAAGGTACTACAGCCTGACCCTCCACAAACAGGATAAAGCTGCATGGCTTCCATCCAAAACAGGTCTCAGGGCTATGACTACTCCTTACAGCCTCTCTCTCTCTTTCTAAAAATTAAGTGCCGCTTTTGCTGAGCCCACACAGCCCCGGTTTGTTTGTTTGTTGTTTTTTAACTAGTTGGTTTATGATCATGTGCAGAGAGCTGTTTCCACTCTAAGGGAAATCACAGGGATAAATATAAAGCATCACCCATGAAAAGTTGAGATTTCCTGTTAGGTGGGGCTTGGGGAGGGGAGGGGCCTCAGTGAGTCTGGCTGGTTCTGTGTTTGAAATCAAGCACTATATGAGCTTCGTCCTGAAGGCCTACAAATGAGAGCGTGTCTCCCCCCACACACACACAAAAATTGAAACTCTCTGACAATATGCACAAACTAAGCTCTCACTGTAACTAGATAAACTCTATGCTGGCTCCCAGAGGATTTTGCTGATGACAGTCTTGTTATTGTGACAGGAAATGACTCAGCCTTGGCAACTGCGGATCAGATACTTTATTCAGCAACATTCGATGGTCATTTTTTCCCCTCCCTCCCCTTAAATAAAACTGTTTCACAAGGCAACAGGTTTTGTTTGGGAAAATTAAAAAAAAAAACCACCCTATTTTTAAATCAGCTCCATTCTGGAAAAGGCCGGGGATTACCAATTAACTGAGTAATCACTTCTGTTCATTCAGAGCCGGTGTTGGGAATTCTCCCATTCTGTGGGATGTTTTGAGGCCTGTAAAAAGGCCCTCAGCTCCAAGCAAAAAAATCCCCTTCCTTCCCATGGCTGCATGGTGAAAGTGTTGTTGACCAGTTTCATTTTCTCCTTATCATGCTGATACATCGTGTGCGCCTGCACTGGATAACTCTCCCTGGTGAGACTATGAGAATGAGGTCAACTTCTGAAAAATGACACAGGCTGACTTCGTACACCACCCCCACCCCCCACAACTGCCGTCTCCGCCACGGCTGTAACTGGATCAGTTCTTATTTTGAAAACAGAAGCAAAACAGAACTGTCACGGAGCTTTTTATAAAGCTGATAGGATTAGCCGAGTATCAGTCGATTTTTATTTACTTCCATTACATATTGTGCTGTTTGTGGCAGTGAAGTCTTGCCATAAGGCACGTGTGTCAGGGAGGAGCTGAGGGAGGAAAGAAGGCGCTGAGGGAGGAAGGGAGATGCCAAAGAAATGGCACGACAATTTGGGAATGAGAAGGAGGTGTCAGGTTGCCAACCTCCAGGTGGCACCTGGAGAACTCTCACTATTACATTTGATCTCCAGACAACCAAGGTGATTCCCTCTGGATAAAATGGCTGCTTTGGAGGGTGGACTCTACGGCATTATGCTCCACTGAGGTCCCTCCCCTCCCCAAGCCCTGCCTTCCCTTGGTTCCACCCCCTAAATCTCTAGGTACTTCCCAAACTAGAGCTGGCAACCCTATGCACAAGGGAAAGGCAGAGACAGGTGGGCACATGTATGCAAAAGACAGCAACCACAGATAGGTGGTACATGTTTACAACAGAGAGCAATGTGTGTTTACGAGCAACCACAGATAGGTGGTACATGTTTACAAGAGAGAGCAATGTGTGTTTACGAGAGAGTAGACGGCTTTAAAGGGGGATTAGACAAATTAGTGGGAGACAGGTCCATCGGTGGCTACCTGCCTTGGTGAGTTAAGAGAACCTCCACATTCAAAGGCAACGAACCTCTGGATACCAGTGCTAGGAGGCAACATCTGGGGAAGGCCTTGGCCTCTACGCCTTGCTGTTAGCCCTCTTAATAAGAGGCTGCAGGCTCTTTTTGTAGCAGGAACTCCTTTGCATATTAGGCCACACCCCCTAATGTAGCCAATCCTCCAAGAGCTTACAGAACTTTTCTTACAGGAGCTACTGTAAGCTCTTGGAGGATTGGCTACATTAGGGGTGTGTCGCTTAATATGCAAATGAGTACCTGCTACAAAAAGAGCCCTGGGCCCGCTCCCCAGCACACATCTAATCTTTTCAGGGAGGGCCAAGGGAGTACTTCAAAGGCAATGTTAATGCACAGGTGGATATGCATCTATGCATTCAGATGGATTGATTTGATTTATTAGATTTCTACCCCGCCCTCCCGGCCTAGGCTGGCTCATAAAATTTACAATAATATAGAATAAAAATTGTTGTTGTTCAGTCGCACAGTTGAGTCCGACTCTTCGCGACCCCATGGACCAGCTCCCGCCAGGCTCTCCTGTCTTCCGCTGTCCTCTGAAGTTGGCTCAATTTCATGTTCGTTGCGTCGCTGACACTGTCCAACCATCTCATCCTTTAGGGAGAGCGCGAGCCCGCGTGGCGTGTGCCGCCGGGCACTCGAGGGGGAGGGAGAAGGGATGAGGATGGTTACTCTGCCACTGTCACTGGGCGTCGGAACAGCCACACTGAGGGAAGGGATGAAGCACGGCAGCCTCGCCGGCCAGGGCCTCCAGCATTTGGGGGTGACGAGCCCGGTGAGTCTGGCGCTGCCAAGGTCATTGAGGCTGGGGGGAGCCATGCTGGAAGAAAGGGCGATGCCAGGTGCCCTGGCCCACCGGGGCCTCAAATAGGAGAGGGAACGATGAGGTCGATGAGCCTCTCACAGCCGATGCCGTTGTGGGCAGGGAAAGCCACATGGAGAGAACGGCCCAGGCCAGCCATCCTGACCCACCGGGGCCTCAAGTGGGTGGGCCCAGGGATGGCCGTGAAAGAGGTAGGGTGCCCTGGCCCACCGATGCCTCAACTGTGGGGGGGAGGCCAGATTGCCTGGCCCACCGGGGCATTGAGCGGGGGGGATGCCTGGCGCCCTGGCCTGCCGCCGCCTCAAACAGGTCTGGGAAATGTGCGACTGCTTCCAGCTTGGCCTGCTGGGGCCTCGGCTGGCGGTGGGGTGGGGTGCGGGAAGAGACGAGGGGACCACGTGCTAGTTTTGCTGTTATAAAGTTCATGATGGCTACCATCAGCTCTCTCTTCCCGTGGCCAGCACAGATCTTCAATAGGTGTCTTTCAGGTGTCCTTCCAGTGGCTGGCGCAGTTGTTAATATAAGTTCCGGGGCAGCAGGGCTTCTTATCCTAGTTGTTAGAGGTGGCGGCGGCTCCAAAAGACTGGTGGAAGAGCTCCATTTTACAGGCCCTGTGGAACTGTAAGAGGTCCTGCAGGGCCCTGGTCTTTTCCAGGAGCTCATGCCACCAGAGTGGAGCTGCCACCGAGAAAGCCCTGGTCCTGGTTGTTGCTAGCCTGGCCTCCTTGAGACTTGGGAGGGCAAGCCAGTTCTGGGCCCCTGATCGCAGCGCTCTCTGGGGTACATGTGGGGAAAGGTGTTCCCTCAGGTATGTAGGTCCCTGGCCATATAGGGCTTTAAAGGTAAGAACCAGCACCTTGAAATAAATCCGATATGCTATAGGCAGCCAGTGCAATGTCTTTAGACAGGCTGGATGTGCTCCCAAATAGGGTGTCCCATCAAAAGCCTGGCCACGGCATTTTGCGCCAGCTGCAGCTTCCAGATTTGAGACAAGGGCAGCCCCATGAAGAGGGTGTTACAGTAGTCTAATCTAGAGGTAACCATCGCGTGGATCACTGTTGCCAAGTTGTTGCATTTGAGGAAGGGAACCAACTGCCTAATTAGTCAAAGGTGGTGGAAAGCTAACTTGGCAGTGGCTGCTACCTGGGCCTCCATTGTTAAGGAGGAATCTAGGAGCACTTTCTGGGTACATTCAGACGGGGCGTTTCAGCCGGCATAAACTGTAC
>NW_015176458.1:422999-438091 GCF_001447785.1 Gekko japonicus | reverse complement strand
CAGCCATCCACAGAATGGCGATCTTCACACATGCGCAAAACACCCTGTCTTACATTTAAATTTTAAAGACCAAACTGGCCTCCCTGAGGTCTCTGAGTCCTCCAAAACCTTAAACTAAGGACCTTCGCCCAAGCGCATATCACCGACCTAACAAAAAAAAATGGTGGGCGAAAATCGGAAGCCTCGGGCTTCCGAACGGAAGTGGCTCTACAACGTTGGAGAGCGATCAGACGGGGGTAAAGTGATTACAACCATTGCACTCAGGATACCACCACTTGGGGACCTAGTGGCAGAATACAACGGTTTAAAGCTCTTTGCAATGGTTAGGGACGGAAGACAGATGTTCGCCGTGTAAACGCCGGTAAGTACACCGATTCCAATCGGCACCTATACTGTTGTAAATGCCCCGTCTGAACGCACCCTCAGACTCCTAACCTCTGACGCTGGCAACAATGTTGCCCCATCGAAAATCAGGAGTGGGGTCTCTACCCTTGGGCCATTCCGACTCAGGCACAGGACCTCCATCTTCGTCAGATTCAATTTCAGCCAGCTCAGCCTGTAACACCCAGTCTAGATCTTCCAGTTTCGAGTTGGACTGACCGCCCAACAACAGATAGAGCTGGGTGTCATCCACGTACTGGTGACATCCCAGCCCATGCCTCCAGGCAATCTGGACAAGAGGGCGCATATAGATGTTAAAAAGCATTGGGAACAGCACTGCCCTTTGAGGCACTCCACATTCCAGTGGTTGCCTTCTGGACAGCTGGTTCCCCATTGCCACTATTTGTCCCTGACCTTGGAGAAAGGAAGCAAGCCACTGCAAGGCTAGTCCCTGAACGTCTGCATCAGTGAGGCAGTGGATCAGTAGCTGATGGTCAACCGTGTCAAACACAGCCAACAGATCTAACAGCAACAGTACTCCCAATCTGCCCCGATCCAGATGCCTCCGGAGGTCATCTGTGAGGGCGACCAGTGCTGTCTCCATCCTGTGACCCAGGCGAAAGCTGGACTGGAAGGGATCTAGGATGAAAATGTCATCCAAGAAGTCCTGTAACTGAATTGCCACTGCCCTCTCTTTTATCTTGCCCAAGTAGGACAAGCTGGAAACAGGCCGATAGTTAGCCAGTTCAGCCGGATCCAGAGATGGCTTTTTCAGGAGAAGGTGCACCACTGCTTCCTTGAGTGCCTCCGGGAACAGCCCTTCTGAGAGGGACTTATTGATGATCTCCCGCAAGGCACCTCGAAATCGCTCATAGCCGCCTTTAATTAGCCATGAAGGGCACGGGTCGAGGGAGCATGTGGTAGGGCATACAGTTAGGAGCAATTTGTTAGCTTACTCTAGGCTGAGCAGGCTGAAATAATCCATAACATGACTAGAAGACATGCATGGAGCCTTGAGTTCCCTCACTGTATCAACTGTAGCGGGAAGGTCGCAGTGGAGTGACAAGACTTTGTCTGCAAAATAATTTGCAAAGGCCTCACAGCCAATGTCCAATTCCCTAAGATTTGTATGCTTTGAGGCAAAGCAATAATGGACCAAATCATTCTAAACAATTGCAGACAAAATTGCGGACAAAATTGCGGCCATATAATACTCTCTCTTAGAAGCCTTGACTGCCATCTCATAGGATCTCATAAACATCCTATAAGATGTTCTTGTGGCTTCATCGTGAGCACGCCGCCATTGCCTCTCTAGCTGTCTTAGCCCCTGCTTCATCAGCCGCAACTCCTGGGTAAACCATGGAGTGAGCCTAGACCAGGGGCACAGAGGGCGCCGGAGAGTGATCTTATCGATGGCTGTTGAGAGTTGGCTATGCCAGTTCTCTACAAGCTCATTCAAGGAGCCGCCAGAGGGCTTTGGATCCCAAAGAGCCATCTGAAGTCGCATCAGGTCCATTTGGCTCTGCAGGCGAGCCAAAAAAGGCTCACCACTCAAACAGGGTCAGAGTGGAGTATTTAAATGGGCCTTCAAGGCAAAGTGGTCTGACCATGGTACTGCTAAAGCAGTAATCCGGTCTACTGTAACCCCTGCCGCAAAGAACAGATTGAGCATGTGTCCGGCCCAGTGGGTGGGGGCGGTTACAAATCTGGAGAGTCCTAGGGTCGCCATGGACGACACTAGATCCGCTGCCTTCTTCAGCACAGAGATCACTCTTGCTGGATTGGACACAAAGTTCCAGACTTACTTACTGTCCATTGTTTAGCTTTCCCACCAGGCATCCATTAACCAACCGACCTTCAATTACTTGATTCTCTAAGTTATTGATTTAAGTTTGGATCCCACTGTCACCAGAAAATTCCAGGTTTTTAATAGCATCACAGAAGCAAAGGTCAAGAAATGGAGATCGTGGTTCTGGGGTTGTACAGGGTGATGGGTGAAGACATAATAGGGGTGCCATATTGAATTATAAATTGACCAACAGGCAACATTGCAGTTATCGAGGTGTAGATCAAAACACTGAAGTCATGACAAGGAAGGAAGTGAAAGAGGCATGGGGGTAGGGATTACAGGAAAGTCTCATAAAACAAAGTCTCGAGCTAAGGTTGTTGCGGCAGAGAGAATGATGAAAGGGCAAAACCAAGAGGTATGAGAAAGATTAACAAATTGCCCAACATGTTTCACACACAAGTGTTCTTCCTTAGAAGAACTACTCAACATATAAATTAAGAAATCAATATTCAGATTTAATTCAATCTCGTCTGTTTTACTCCAAATTAAAACAAAAAAAAAATGACTCAGCTTTATAGGTCATGAAAAGATATTTGGCAAATAAGGAAAGCCAATGCTGCAAGACCTTGATGAGGCAATAAGGATTAGGTAAGACAGTCATGCTCCACCTCATATAGCAGGTATCTAAAGCATGGTCCCCTCTGCCATATGGGCATTGAAAGCAATGTGGGAAAATCGTCAACCCTCTGGATTCTTTGGAAGGGACATGGCACAGGAATTTCATTCAGGTTAGGCTCATTTGCAATTAATGAGGGACAGAAAATTGCTAGGACACGATTCTCAATTCAGATTAACAAATTCAAGTTAAACACTGGATTCAATGGAAAACAGTTTCCATATGTAACTCTTTTCTCATCTCCCAAGTGACTGAGATAGAATTCCTAGGGATTGTATCCTTTGCCCAAGGGATTGCCTCTAACTCAAGGGGTCATCCCCTCAGTTATTGAGCATGTAGGAGACAGCCTCCCTGCTCTAGGGGCAATTAAGAGCTCTAACGTAGACCAGAGAGGGAGAGGGGAAAGAAACTGTTTCAAACAGCCAAGCACCAGAGAAGCAAGATATAGGAAAGTAAGGCCTGTAATGGGACAATTGGAGCAAATACATTTGTTCCTTTAAGACAATCCTCTCTCTTGAGTTGGTGCAAAGGATGGAAAAAATGCTGCACAGAGAAGGCGGTCTGGTCGATCCTGTTTAGCATGAAAATGGGCTGGCTAAGTAATTCGTGTTTGGACAAGAGCCCTATTTCCCTTCATAGCCTCTGCCATTGTTCCAGTTTCCAGGTAAATAAAACCAGGAAATAAGGTGCTCAGAATAACAGCAGCCTATACATGTTGCTGTTGTGTAACATATTAGTTAACCTTCTGAAGCTAATGAGACTTTCCACATACACATCTCTTCGGTAGTCAGAATGTTGGTGTGCACTCTGTGACATCACTGAGATGCATCCGTCAAGCGACCATCTTTTTAAAAAGCAGTGATCATAAATGCCAGCATCATGTCATAAATGGAGGCATGACAATTACAAACACTTTAGGGAGAGACTTTTATCTTAAAGCTCTACCGCCACAGAGTTTACCTTCTGTTTGTATGCAATAACACTTTATTTTAGGAATACGGCTCCACTATAGGCAATATTCCACAATAGCACTTGCAAGGACAAAATGTGACCCCAAGTACTCTTCCTTTGGATTAAACCGATGTTTCCAAAAGGTGAAAAGAAAAAAAGAAAAAGCCCACCCTCTCTCTTGAAACCCACTTAAAGGCGTGGAGATTTACAATCCTATATTCCAGGGGTAGCCAAACTGCAGCTCGGGAGTGGCATGTGGCTCTTTCACACAGTCTAATTTAATGTTAATAAAAAGCAAATTTGCGTATTTTTCAATAAAAACGTGTGTCTGATATTTGTCCATGTCTTGCGGCTCTCAGACCTCTGACGTTTATTCTATGTGACTGTTACGCTAAGCACGGTTGGCCACCCCTGCTAAATTCAATACTGGAATGAGAAAATGGCACTACCTTAAGTTAAAGGTAAAGGTAAAGGTTCCCTTGCTCGAAAGCCAGTCGAGTCCGACTCTAGGGTTGCGGTGCTCATCTCCGTTTCAAAGCCGAAGAGCCAGCGCTGTCCGAAGACGTTTCCGTGGTCATGTGGCCAGCATGACTAAACACCAAGGCGCACGGAACGCTGTTCCCTTCCCACCGAAGTGGTACCTATTTATCTACTTGCAATTTCTTGCTTTCGAACGGCTAGGTTGGCAGGAGCTGGAACTAGAGACAGGAGCTCACCCCGTCTTGCGGCACACTCGGGTCTTGAACTGCTGAACTACCGCCCTTCCACAGCCTGCAGTTCAGCGTCTTACCCACTTGAGCCACCGCAGCTCCTACCTTAAGTTACTGCTTCACTATTTTCCTTATTTCATGTGAAGTCTTTTAAGTATATCCAATTGCAAGGAAAGATTCCGTAAGTTGGGCTTCCGGTGCTACAATGTAACATTTTACCTTTATGAAGTGCAAAATGGATTTTAAAAAGCTCTCTCATTCTTCCATCTGTTCAGGACTCTTCAATTAGACAGTGCTCCACTGGCTTTTTATTTCAGCAGATGATAGAACTCGTTATACATATTCAAAGCTTAAGAAATGTTTTGCTCAGTCACACCAAGAGCCTGTCTTGTCCAGCATTCTATCGCAGAGAGGTTTCTGGGAAGCTTCCAGCATCTGGTATGCCTGGATTTGCTTCTTGGGAATGTGGCCAAAACTTTAAAAACGTGGACAATAGCCACTTATAATTCCATTTTCCAGGAATTTCTGAGTCAAACTTTCATTTTAATCCTGATGTAACAGAAGGAGTAGCAACTGCATTGTTCTGCAGCCAAGGGTCATGCCAGTAAAAATGTGAGTAGAACAATATGGTCAGATTTCCAAAAGACAAACTCTTCCAATTATATTCAATACAAGGGTGAGTTTCAGAAAACTTCTCTTACCTGAGATCTGATTGTGGAGCTGTAACCTTTATTATTATGCATTCCACTAAAGCAGACTGAGATGCCCTGGAAAGGGGGGGATGGACAACCCTATTATCTGTACCCAGCCTAGAATATCTTTACTTCATGCTCTAATTGGACCATTGAACATCCTATATCTCCCCAATCTGTACCTGACTCCATTGTGCAGATTTTTTGATCCATACACTGAATACCAGGTGCAGTATCTCTCTATATAATAATTCTGTTTTGGTGGTGGCACTCTCCTGAACATTCCACACACTCCCAAATCAGTTGGCACCCTGATCTGTCACTCAGAAGCTGTCCCTATCCACTGGCTAAGTTGCCTGAGTCTCACCTCCAGTATTCTAAACAGTTCACTGTTCCTCTCCCCCCAATAGCCAGTTGGAACACAGAGGTTATTTGCATATGCAACCTGATTGGCTTTTGCCTCTGACCAGGGCTTTTTTGGTAGAAAAAGCCCAGCAGGGACTCATTAGCACAATAGGCCACACCCAACAGCAGAAACTCATTAGCCTATTAGGCCACATTCTGAACGCATGGCACATTAGCACATTAGGCTTGAAGGGAAGGGAAGTCAAGCCGGCCCTTGAACAAGCTGGGGAGGCATTTAAATGTCTCCCCGATCCTTCCAGGGGCCCCCTGGCCCGCCCACCTCACAATCACCAGGGGGGGTCACTCTCCAAGCCCTCCCTCTGAAGCCAGGCACGCAAAGGTTTTGGCTCTGGTGGGCATGGCCAGCTCTGAAGCCAGCCGGAACTCCGTTCCTGTGTGTTCCTGCCCAAAAATAGCCCTGCCTCTAACATTCTAAACAGTTTGTTGTTGCTGTTGGGAGTCATTGAATGTGTCCTGAGGTAAAATACATGTCCCAATTTCCTCTGAAATGGTCACTGGAGTTGCCAATCTCCCTGTGGGGCCTGGAGATCTCCCAGAAATCAACATGTTCCCCAGCACACTGCCCTTACCAGCAGTCACTCTCCCAGACTGTACCTTCTGTATAAGAACATAAGAAGAGCCCTGCTGGATCAGACCAAAAGGTTCCTCTAGAGGCCAACAAGGCTGAGACCTCCCTCTGAGGTTGCCTCCTGGCTCTGGGATTCAGAGGATTAGTGCCTCTGAATGTGGAGGTTCCTCTGAGTCACCATGGCTAGTAGCCATTGATAGACTTATTCTCCATGAATCTATCTAATCCCCTTTTAAAGCTGTTTATTCCTGTGGCCACCACTACATCCTTTGGCAGCTAATTCCACATTTTAATCAGTCTCTGTATCACTCTCTATTTAGCTATTATGTCTACATCTGTTACAGATTAAAAATGACAACATTTGTGAAATTGCTACCATATATATCATTTTTTGCTATGCTTGAGGTTGTTAGAGTAGAGCAAATCAAAGCAGACCTCGGGGCTACAGTCTTTTGATTCCCATCGATTACGATTTGCTCATAGTACGTTAACAATTTATGAAGTATGGATTTATTGCTTATGGGTTTTGCTGGAATTACTGTGCTTGTCTCTGCTTAACAAGGTACAGCTTTCTTCTAAAAAGGCCTTGGCTGTTAACTAGCGCATTAATAAATTTGATTGGCAGGCTGGTTCATCAGCTTGACTCTCTCATTGTCTTGGGCCAATAGAATACATGGATTCGAATCCACCTGTCATGAAAGACCTGCCATCTTGAAGCAAACAGAATAGATTAGTGTCAAAGAACAATAACAGATTTGTACAAGGTTTGTACGGTGAGTGCTGATACAGAAGAAAAACTAAAGTGATTGCTACTGACTCCTTGAACTGGCAGTAAAACTGTTACTCTAATAGAACGATTATGTTACAGCTTTTGGTACTAAAAGCTCTTGACGTCTAACCGATACACAGAGATCAGCACATACTTATGGAGATCACTATTAAAGCACAAGGAACATCATGATGTGTGCTGTATTCATTATGGTGATAAAACACTCAATCCTATGTCATATTTGACCTAATTAGTCTACAGGAATAAATAGCCCATTGTCAATAGGGAGCACTGCCGAGGGGATTTAGGTTGAAGTTCAGTACAGAGGAGTGAATGCCTGAAGGGTGTGGGATGGACTAAGGAATGCAGGAGTAATGTAACCCAGCCTGTGTTCCACACACAGAGATACACATGTAAGTGCCGCCACGCTGAAACTGATGTATGGCAAGCCCAGCAAGGCAACTGAGATGGAGAGGTGGTTTGCCCTTGCCTTCATCTACAGTCTTCCTTGGTGGTCTTCCATCCACCTACCTACCCTGTTTAGCTTCCAATATCTGATGAGACTGAGCTGTACCATGCCACCTTCCCTCTTATACATACAGTTACTGTCATACATAACTACATGACAATCAAATGTACTGGGTCTCACTTGCTATTATACAGAATGATAACTCACCTCATCATTAATCTACCAGTGCCAACATTCAGTGTACAGTTGTTCATAAATGTGTACTGCCATGGGTGTGGGGGTCAGTCCTCAAAGGTATCCTGCTAGGTTGGGAAACCATCATTCAAGACCTCCAATAGAATGTCTCTTGCATTGCCACAAGTGCTCTGAGTTTGGCCCTGGATAAGGGGAGGTCTTGGGAAAGTTCAGCTGTGATGAGACCATCATCTGTGATGAGTCACCACTGTGATGACGGCTCAGTGGTAGAACATCTGCTTGGCATGCAGAAGATCCCAAGTTCAATTCCCGGCATCTTCAGTTGAAAGATCAGGTAGTAGGTGATACAAAAGACCTCTGCCTGAGACCCCGGAGAGCCATTATAATTCTGAATAGACAATACTGACTTTGATGGACCAAGAGTTTGATTCAGTATAAGGCAGCTTTGAGTATTCATATTTATGTGTTCAGGGCATCTTTGTGGACTTAAACCTCCTCTACCTGTTTTGACCACATGAACACTTTGAAAGCCCCACCCAAGATGGGTAAAATGTTTTCCCCTTAGGTTGCTGGCTGAATGCCACTTCCAGCCTGCCCATATTTAATAGTATCATATATGCTTTATATAACAACAAATTCTTCAAAGTCAGCCATCTCAACTGCATTTTTCCATCAAATAAAGCTATAGGCAACCACGGCTATCAGCACCCTGTCAGGACCCTCAGCAACAATGGAAGCACACACTTGCAAAGAAGGTTTTACTTTATTGAAGCTGGAGATGCATGGACAGGAACACTGTTAGGAATGAGGGTTGGAGTATGCATAACACAGTTATAGTACATTCGTATGGCTATTACCCAATTACTACGGTTCCCGCGTGCGCCATGAGGCTTGGGAACCAAACTGCTACCGAAAGCAAAACAGGTATGGGCTTCCCATGGCTCAGCCCGGCTAAAGCCAAAGCAATGATCTAAGCAACTCCTCCAGTGGCCTTGAAAGATACGCGGTGCAGCTTACAGGAGAGAACAGCAATTAACCAGAGGGGAAAGGTATGCGCATCTGTGTATAGGAAAGTATGCACATGTGCGAAAGAAAAACCATTTTGGCAGCTTGCTGACACACCCTTAAATTCAAATTCTGTGCACAAAACGGCACATGTCCTTTGCAGGTTTCCAATTTCAAAATGTTTTGTTTGGGGAGAAGGTACCACAAGCATTTCATCATAACATCTTTTCAAACAGAAGGATTACATTTTCCTAATGGCAGATTTGGGCAAAGAAGCCCAACAGAACTTGCATAGTTATTTACGAACAGCTTTGGTTCTAAGGGGGGGCTGCAGGGGCTCAGGGGTTAAGATGCTGAGCTGCAGAATAGAAGATCTGTAGTTCGGCAGTTCGAGACCCGAGTGCCATGTGACAGAGTGAGCTCCCATCTCTGGCCCCGGCTCCTGCCAACCTAGCAGTTTGAAAGCAAGAAATTGCAAGTAGATAAATAGGTACAGCTTTGGTGGGAAGGTAACAGCATTCTGTGCACCTCGATGTTTAGTTATGCCGGCCACATGACCACGGAAACATCTTCGGACAGCGCTGGCTCTTCAGCTTGGAAACGGAGATGAGCACTGCCCCCTAGAGTCAGATTCGACTAGCTTTCGAGCAAGGGAAAACTTTACCTTTACCTTGGTTCTAAGCATTAATAAGAAGTCATGTCCTTCACACGTGGTACTAATGAAATGGCTAGCTCCTCCTTATCTGAAAACTAGAACAACTGCTGACAAGGAGATTGTTAGCTCTGAAAATGTCTCCTACATTGCTCCATAGGTCATAAGAAAATGCTAGAATGCTAATTATTGTCTTATTAGGTTGAAAACATTTGGAATTTATTTTGGTGGAACTTTTCCAGCATAAGTACATTTAGCAGCAGTCCAGAGAGTTGTGGGGGGTGGGGACGTGTGCACATTCTGAGGTCTCACTCAACATACCTGCCATGTTTACAAATTAATCACACACTCACACATACTCCATGTTCTTGTGGCCCAAACAATTCACATTTTAAAGGATATTTGTCTTTCCTTCACAGCTGTAGAAACCAACATCTTGGAAACATGAATGTAGTGTGTACTAAAGCTCCTATACCAAATACTTTACCCGTCACCTTTCATCCAGGAAACTCAAGGAGGTGTACCTCAGACTGACGGAATAGAACCAGATTATCTTAAAGGCAGACCACACAAATGGTTTCATTTTTTAAAAGGGACATTTTTTTTTCACCGCACTCTCATGATGTTATTGTGTGTGTGTGTTTGCCTGATAGTCACAGTTGACTTCTGGCAACCCCTACTGGGGGCTTGGACATTTTTCAGAGAGGTGGCTTGATTAGCTTGCCTCTGCGTCCTGCCTCTGGTATTCCTTGGAGGTCTCCCATCCAAGTACTTGCCAGGGTCAGCCCTGCTTAGCTTCCGAGATCTGATGAGACTGGGCTTGCCTGGGCTATCCAGGTGAGGGCTCTCATAGTGTTATTTTAAGGGGCTGACGTACCTGTGGCTTGTAGCATTTAAACTTGACCTCACATGATTGACATGGAAAAGCTAGGCCAAATTCACACACTTAATAGTGTAGAGCCACACCCTTCTGTTGAAGTTAATGGACTTAGAAGGAGGGAATTCTGCTTAGACTGCACTGTAAATGTATTTTTTCCTCTCTCTTTTTGGACTTGCTTGGAAAACTGGAACAAGAAAGCACATGATAACTAGGAGGAGAAAGTTCACGTGTGCCTTTCCCAGCCTGGAGTTGGCAGCCCTATTTCTCTCCCATCCTCTATCTGGTGCCTTTCTAGGGTTGCCAGGCTGCCGGTGGGGCCTGGAGATTACTCGGAATTAAAACTGATCTCCAGACTACAGAGACTGTATACACTGGAGACAATGGCTGCATTGGAGGATGGACGGTATGACATCACATACTTGCTGAGCTCTTTCCTCTCCCCCAACCTCACTCTCCCTAGATTCCATCACTAAATCTCTGGGAATTTCCCAAACAGGAGCTGACAACCCTAAGGGTACCTTTCAAGGGACAGGATGCCACTGAGTTTGCCCCCAGTGCTCAGAAATAAAGGTCTGTGGGACAACACAAATGATTTGTAATCATAGCCTGCAATCAGATGGACTGTCTGAACCGGTGTTGTTGCTGTTCCCTTCTGGATTTAAAATGCACGTCCAGACGGCAACATCTGTCTTCCATTCCCCAGTTGTGGGCACCCCGTTCTCACCTATCCTTGTGTTGGAGTTATTTGGCACCGGAGAAAGTCCGGTCCTTCTTGGTGTCAGCGGTCTCACCCCAACATCTCTGGAAGTCTGATCAGTCCATCGTGTTCTCAAGCCATTTGGGAAGCCTGAATGTCTCCTTCCAGTTTGGGGATTTTTTAAGGCAGTTAGCAAGGTGTGCATAATTGTATATTCACACACACCCCCCTCCCTCTCACACACACACATAGAGGAGCTTCTCAAAACTGTATTTTCTTTTTAAAAACTTCCAAAGAAAGACACCTACGTATTTTAGCTTTTTTCCTGTGCTTTATGGCACATGGGGTGGGGAAAGGGTTACTTGAAAAGATGAGGTTTTTCCAGAGAGGGATGGAGGCAGTCTGAGAACTATGCCTGTGACTCCAGCTTCACTCCCGGCTTTTAAACAAAACGACAGCAACACACAGGACACAGGATGAGGCTTCTCTATTCCCCCCCCCCAGCTTTGAAACATTTGAAATGTGGAATTCTTCAAAAGTACAGTTTCAAAAACACTTCCCCCACACTGCACTACATTTCCCAGCAGCCTCCTCCAGCAATCCCATTGGCCACCAGCTGCCGCCATCCTGCCAGGAGTTTGAAGTGCTGCTTCCAATAAGCACTTATGTGCATGCTCAAAAGACAATTTTTAAACAGCTGCCCAACCACCTCACTCTGTGGCTCCTGCATCTGATTGATCAAACATGGGGTGAACATGCGGTGAAGTGGGTTAAGGGGAGATATCTGATCAAAACTCCCCATTACAAAGAAACCCAGATAAATTAGAGGTGGCACCAGACTGTGCTAAGCCTGTTGTCTGACTGCAGCCATAGACACAGTTGAGGGAAAGGAATTAATGCCCCCTGCTCCAACACTGGTGTCCCTCTTTATGCTTTTTTGTCTTATATAAGGAAATGCATATAATTTATTTCAGTCATATCCTGGCTGTCTTCCATCACAGGAGCTGGATCTGGTCACAATGACTAGACTTAACAGGCTGCCTTCCCACCCCTGCATCTGGGCCCTGTTCAATACAGCAGTAGCCAAACTGGGGAGAGGGAGCGTAGTGTCAGGCAATGCTCTAGGAATTCCTCAGAATGTTCAGAAAAGAGTCCCACCAAAAGAGAATTATATATAAGGAGAGAGAAACAAATTAGGACAAAATCTGCCCCCCACCTCTGAAACTGTATGCTTGCCAGCCACAAAATCCACCCCTTCTAAGTTTGTGTGTGTGTGTGTGTGTGTGTGTATACACACTCAGGATTGCTAACCTGTAGCTGGTCGCTGGAGATCTCTTGGGATTACAACTGATCTCCAGGAGACAGAGATCAGTTCACCTGGAGAAAATGGCTGCTTTAGAAGGTGGACTGTATGGCATTATATGCCACTGAAGTCCCTCCCTTTCCCAAACCCCACCCTCCCTAAGCCCCACCCCCCAAAATCTCCAGGTAGTTTCCAACACGGAGCTGGCAAAAACTAATTTCTCCACACAGACACTACTAGCTATCATAACAAAAGGCATTTAACCAGTAAATAATAGAATCTCAACACAGACACTACTAGGTATCGTAACAAAAGGCGTTTAACCAGTAAATAATAGAACCATCATCTCCTCCCAGATCTAGGCTGCATATACATGAGCAAGGATTGGCAAGCACTTTTTTTTCTAAGCAGTAAGTGATTAACAATTTTTTCCTGAAACATTTTGTCCCGGTCTGGACAATGGAAGCATTTACTTGTTTCCATAGATGAACCGGCACACCTTGCAGGTGTAAAATTACTCATGCGTGGGAGGCTCGTCTGCTGAATTGGCAGCCAGCCACCCTTTCCTATGTGAACTGTTTTGGATCAGATAATTTCACGGGTAATGTTGATGGATTGTGTTCTCAGGCACAAAATGTGCAAGGGGGGAATAGGGACATCCTTAAAAACAAAGATCTTGTTTTCCTGCCCCCCCCCCCATGTTCCTAGTCATTTAAAAAATGTACCAAAAATACAGAGCAGTGCATAAAGATTTCTCAGAGCCTGCCTGCTTCTCTCTCCCAGCCAAAAAAAAAAAAAAAGCTTTCAGCAATCTTTAGGAACAGACGTGTGATTTAGCTGCTGTATATTCAATCAGATGATAACGGCAAAACATCAGCTGGTTGAAATCAGTGATGTTTTACCCTCCCCCTTCGAAAAGAAGCAACAAAGTACAGTAGTTATCTTTCAAAGAACAAAATGTATCTTTTCCCCTTCCACACCTCTTAAAATCATGGCCAAATTATGTTGACTATCTATATACCCACACGGATCTCTTGCATAAAGGAAGAGCACCAGCTTTTCAACAGGAACAGGGAGTTAATTGTTTTGCCTCTTTAAGAAACAGGAATTTTCCTGATGGGTTTGGTGTCTGGTGGCAGCCTGTGCCTGAACGCCACAAAATGCCAACTGTGAATTCCCACCTGTCACAACCCAAGTTTCTACAAGTGTTCTCCAAAGAAAGAAAGGAAGGAGGGGGGAACAAAGAGAGACCCACATCTACTGAAGGCTGGAGACAGTTTGAAGTGGGCAGTGAAAGCTGACATGTAAATATTTTCAGAGCTCACAGGTAGCTTGCAACGAGGAAGATCATAACATGCCTTTCGACCATAAATTTGTAAACATATTTTAAAAAAATGCTTCTATTATATATTTTAACATTGTTCAGCACAGT
Source organism: Gekko japonicus (assembly GCF_001447785.1). Taxonomy (NCBI): domain Eukaryota; kingdom Metazoa; phylum Chordata; class Lepidosauria; order Squamata; family Gekkonidae; genus Gekko; species Gekko japonicus. The sequence goes on along the minus strand of NW_015176458.1, from coordinate 424,496 downwards.
AAACAATGGTTCCTATCCCAGAGAGGGTTTTTTTAAAAGGTGGACATTACTATTCTGCCTTTGCGAGGGCAGAAAGCAGGGTTGCCAACCTCCAGGTGGTGACTGGAGATCTCCTGGGATTACAACTGATTTCCCGGTGACAGCAATCAGTTCCCCTGGAGAAAATGGCCGCTTTGGAAGCTGGACTCTGTGGCATAGTCACCCTGCTGAGGCCCCTCCCCTCCCCAAATACCGCCCTCCTCAGGCTCTACTTCCAAATCTCCAGGTATTTCCCAACTCAGAGCTGGCAACCCTAAAAGGCCGGATATAAATTTTGCAAATAAATGAACAACATCCTTATTACCAGTTTTCATTACTTTGTTTGTCTTGTAATTCAGTCATGGTTATCATGTCTTCAAATTTGAAATGGACCATTTGTGCAGGACAGAGAGCATCTTTCATCCTGTTGCTGTGAAGGCTTCATAGGAGTGTAACTCCTTACAGGGGTTGGTTTTCTGCTGTAGGGTAAGCTTCACGTCCCCCCCCCCATTTCTTCTCTTCTACTAAGAAGGGTGTCTGCTTTGGATGCCACCATGAACTCTTGTCCCTTCTTGCATGCTTCAAGCTGGCTTTTTTCCAGGCAAAAATGTCATCGTGGACTTGGCTTGTTTAGTCGGCTCAGATGTTTTAAACGGCAGCAAATAAACATTTGAAAGGCTGCTCTGAAGGAAGAGGAGTGAATTTGTGATTTGCCTCAAGGGACAGCCAATCAGCAGTTTCCACAGCTGGCTGAGAAAGGCAGCTTCCTGATAGTCACAAGGGCTGGCCAATCGGCTTTCTGCACAGCCAGTTTGTGGGGGGAACAGGAAGGACTCATTACTTGAGTTTGATTCAGTTGCATTTCTGTTGTGTGTGCACCCCCCCTCCAGGCCGCTCTTTTGAAGCAAACACCTTTCCACACTGGGTTAAAGGACAAATTGTGTCAAACGTAAATATCATTTTAAAAAAACAGCAGACAACAAATAAATTCTAGATCCCGATACCCTGCCTATATGATAAGGGATTCAAGGTTAGGTCTGGGATGTGTCAGAAAAGCTCAGGACATGTGCACTGACCCGAACAGGACTAGGTGACCACAGCTCAGAGTTGTCGATTTTTGCTGACTCTCCTTGACTTCCCTGTCTAGTCTTGCCTTGTCTTCCTTTCCAGTAATGGTGATTTCACAACCACTTCAAGCAGATCATTACATTCTCATCGGCATCCCTGTCAGGAACTACTCACTGGTACCTCGCATGCATTGTCGATTTTTGCTGACTCTCCTTGACTTCCCTGTCTAGTCTTGCCTTGTCTTCCTTTCCAGTAATGGTGATTTCACAACCACTTCAAGCAGATCATTACATTGTCTCATCGGCACCACTGTCAGGAACTACTCACTGGTACCTTCTTGGAGTGAGCAAGGTCATCCTCTTTGAAGGACTTTCCTTCCTACATCTCAGACAAGTACAACATGTCTCTGTT
>NW_015176458.1:406443-419311 GCF_001447785.1 Gekko japonicus | reverse complement strand
CACAGACAGAACCACTTTGGTGTAGTGGTTAGGAGCACAGACTCTAATTGGGGAGAACTGGGTTTGATTCCCCACTTCTCCACATGCAGCTGCTGGGTGACCTTGGTCAAACCACAGTTCTGTCAGAGGACTCTCCGGGAGCACACCTATCTCACGGGGTATCTGTTGTTCACAGACAGAACCACTTTGGTGTAGTGGTTAGGAGCACAGACTCTAATTGGGGAGAACTGGGTTTGATTCCCCACTTCTCCACATGCAGCTGCTGGGTGACCTTGGTCAAACCACAGTTCTGTCAGAGGACTCTCCGGGAGCACACCTATCTCACAGGGTATCTGTTGTGGTTAGAGGAAGGGAAGGTAAGCATCCAACCTCCTCCTCCTCTTTCTTTTTCTTCTACTTGTTCGACTGGCAACAGCTTTAAAGGGCTCAAGGTGAAGTCTTTGACATTACCGACCTACAGAACCTTTTCATTGGAGACGTCAGGGATTGAATCTTCTGTATGTGGAGTGGTGAGCAGTGAGACGGCTGTTTTTTAAACTGTACATGCTAAAGAAACCTCTCCAGGCAGGCTTTTATTGTGTTACACCCTTGATCAAACTATTACACTTTGCATCACCCTGCCATGACTCTCTCTGTTCCAGGACAGGTCCCATTGTCCTGCAGGACCCTTGTCCTTAACCCACTCTCCTGCTAAGCTAAACCTTTCAACGAAAACTCCTCTCTCACCCCCATCCTTCACCTCTTAACTGTCATAATCTTAACTCATGTGTAGTGTAGTGGTTAAAGCAGGGGTCGTTTCGTAGAAAAAGAGGTAGGGGAACTCATTAGCACAACTCTGTTCCAGGACAGGTCCCATTGTCCTGCAGGACCCTTGTCCTTAACCCACTCTCCTGCTAAGCTAAACCTTTCAACGAAAACTCCTTTCTCACTCCCATCCTTCACCTCTTAACTGTCATAATCTTAACTCATGTGTAGTGTAGTGGTTAAAGTGTTGGGCTGGGATCTGGGAGAACCAGGTTCCAGGGTTGCCAACCACCAGGTAGTAACCCACCAATGTTCACTGTGACAAAAATGACTCCAGTCCAATTACAGTCCACCAGTATGCTTCTTCTGCTTTTCTTTATTTTACGTCATGCAGTGCTGCTGCTGCTGCTTCCAAACAACTGCCATGTGACTACAGATTTCCCAGGTAAACAATCTGTTTCCCTCAATGCTTCGTCAGGTCGCTTTATACTTGGAGCCGATACTCTATGTCTCCTACTCAGAATTAATATTGTATTTTCCTTAGGCATCTGTAAGGGGGGGGGGAAGAGCACCCTCTTCACTGACTGCAGTTTTGCTGGTATAATTTTCACTGAAGACATGTCGCACCTTACGGACTAACAACTTTTGTTCCCGTCTGATATTCCATGAGTCCAGGCTCACTCCTTCTCATGCTATGAGGAGAAAACCATATTCCACATCTTTCTGTCACAGACCACCTTTTCGTACAAGTCCAGAATTATATAAATAGGGTTGAACATAGTGTTTTATGGCCATTTTCAAATAAATATGTCACCAAAAGAATCTAGGACCTAAACTATTTTCCTGGGCACATATAAATTAGTGAGTGACAGCACGGAGCTAAAATTAGATCTTGGAATTTTGTTCCAAATCTGATTCACAACGGTCTCACCCACTCCAGAACGACTGGATAAAGAACTGAAACTTGGAAGAAGCCCATACATTTTAGCACAGGTTTTATTACTTTGTGTTTCATGGAACAGTGTGTGAGAAGGATATAATTGCATGGATGTTGTCAGAAACATGCCTTTATATAGCAGACTGTAAGCATCGCATAGCCCTTCTCTGCTGTGCCCACAGAGAATTAAGAACATTTTGCCTTTTGGTTTTTACAAGTTCTGACATATGACTGTAAAAGGATGTGTGTTGTTGTTCCATTCCACATATCTGATCTCATGGACCGTAAATGTTTAGCAGGCAAAATTCAGAATCCATTGAAATCAGTAGGCCATTCCATCTGTAAACGTTAATTTCTTTTCCCGAAAGAAAAGGATCGGTGGCCCACAAAGCTGTTTAAACAAGCCCCAGGTCAATGACTATTAGATTTTTCTAACCCTTTGCTTCATCCAAGGAGCCTGAGTTTCCATCTTTGAGATCTCTTCACAACAGTATTTTGAGGTAAATTAGGCTGAGAATAGACAGGCCAAAGGGCACCCAGCGAGCTTCGTGACAGGGTGGAGATTGGCATCTAGGTCTCCCTGGTCCTAATCACCAACAACTATGCCACACTGACTCTGCATTGATTTAATGGTAGCTTCATTCATTTATTTCAAGGTTTTGTCATCCAAAGTGACTGACAGGTTTTCACTCTGTCTCTTTTGCATCTCCGTTGTTTCAAAACAAAACTTTCAGCTTTACCAGAAGAAATCCTTTACTCAGATTTTAGAAAATGTCTTCCCATCATTTCTACTTCCCCATGGTGCAGCCAGATATTATCCCAAAATAGCTCATGGACACACACAACTAGAAAAGCAGAAAGTATCACAGGGAAAAGCTTTATACCCAAACGTACCCTCATGTTATATAGCCATCTCCTGATAGGGGTGGAGAGGATCACGTATTTGAATGCTCCCCCATCCTTGCCTGTAGAAAGTTAGCATGCTCGGGCACAGGATTCTTGGATAGCCTTCTCCCTGATATGCTAGTTCACTATGTGTGGAGAGATTTTTTTAAAAGCACCTTCGAACATGTGTTCCCATGCCAGCATTCCGAAGCAGTACAGATCTAAAGGTCTCTTCCGTTTTGACACTTCCTAAATGCTTAGCGCGTCTCTGATTCTACCCATTGTCTCCAATTAATTTGTCTCCAATTTGGTCATTCTAATGCATGACCACCCATGTTTCCTCCTGCGTTATACTTTCAGCAAAAGCCATTTCTTCATTGTTGCTATTAGGTTTATGTGGAGATTTAAAAACAAAACAGAACTATGAAGTCCACTTTAAGCATTGTACTGTTATTTAAGAGCAATTTAAATGGCATCATGAGCTCGGTGTTACCTAAGAATAAGTTTGTTTGCTTTTAATGTGGTTTTGTCAGTAAGAGCACTATGGTTTATTTGTTTGTTTTGGCCAAAAATGTGGCAGCCTCTTCTTATTTCAAGATCAGCCTAGGAGAAAGCTACCGGTACATTTGGTCAAATAAGCACATACATAAATAAGCACGTGCACAAAAATGAGGGGGGCAGATAACAGGCCAACTGGAATGATTTCATAATGGCTTTCTAAAGGAGAATAATGTTTTTGAGAGGTAGTAAAAAAGGTAAAGGTTCCCTTGCTCGAAAGCCAGTCGAGTCCGACTCTAGGGCTGCGGTGCTCATCTCTGTTTCAAAGCCGAAGAGCCAGCACTGTCCGAAGACGTTTCCGTGGTCATGTGGCCGGCATGACTAAACACCAAGGCGCACGGAACGCTGTTACCGAGTCTTAAATCTGGAAAATTCTGAAGAAAACAGAAGCAGGACAAAAAAACCCTGTCGAATGGAGAAGAATGCAACTTTTGCTGGGTATTCTTCTCAGTTAAGTCTCTCAGCAGGATGCTGGTGTGCTGAAAATCTTGGTGCGTGCCAGAGTTAGGCTCACTGGGGTCAGTTTGTCCCCATTTTTAGGAGAACTGGTGGTGGAAAGTGCCATCAACTTGCAGCTGGCTTGTGGTGACGTCGTAGGGTTTTCAAGGCAAGAGATGGACAGGGGTGGTCGCCATTGCCTGCAGCTGCACAGCATCCTTAGACTTCCTCGGCAGCCCCCCCATCAAAGTATGAGCCAGGGCTGAACCTGCTGAGCTTCTGAGATCTGATGAGATTGGGCTAGCTTGGCCCACCCAGGTCAGGGCAAGGGTCACTAACCTTGTATGCTTATGCACACGCCTCGCATGGTTCAGAATCCCATGGAGCACAGAAGGATAAGAAGGAGAGGTGGAATGCATGAATGTCCCACCATCCCAGAATGGTTCAGCAATACAACCAAGGACCAAAAAGCTGTGGGCTCTTCCTCACTGGAGCTCTTCAAGCAGAAGCTGGACAGCCAGAATGTACTAGGTCAGATTGAGCGGGGACGGGGGGGACGGGGGGACGAGACAGACTAGATTTTCTACAGCCACTTTCAGTTCCAGAATTCTTCGACTCCATGCGTGTAAAAACTTGGCACATTAGTGCACACAGTGCTAGGCACAACTAGAAACAGCGCTTTTTCAGTGGTAGTGCTGCACCTCTGGAATGCTGTCATCTCAAGGTTCGCATTGAGACTTTAATTTAAAACAATCCTTGTTGATGCAGGTAATATTTCACGGAAACATTGTCCCATAGTTTACAAGTACCTGATGCCCTGTGTCTCATCTGCTGACATTTTTACGACTCATAAAATTTGTTTTCATATTAGCTGGTGATTGTGTGGCTGCTTGACTGGAATGGTTTTATCGGTGGCAAGACTAGAGTCACGACTTATGGAATTTGCTTTTATTTTCTTGTTTGTCACCTGGAGCAATTCTCTAAAGAAGCAGCATATATAGTCTCGGTGAGTAAATTGTAGAGAAACTAGAATAGAAATTTCTCCTTGCTTTTTCTTCAGGTAGGAATGTTTGATGGGGGGAAGGAGAGTTGGACTATAAGGAAGGCCGAGCGCTGAAGAATAGATCCTTTTGAACCATGGTGCTGGAGAAGACTCTTGAGAGTCCCTTGGACTGCAAGAAGATCAAATCAGTCAATCCTAAAAGAAATCAACCCTGACTGTTCCCTGGAAGGCCAGATAATGAAACTGAAGCTCAAATACTTTGGCCACCAAATGAGAAGGGAGCACTCACTGGAGAAGACCCTGATACTGGGAAAGATTGAAGGTCAAAGAAGACAGGGACGGCAAAGGATGAGATGGTTAGACAGTGTCATAGATGCAACGAACATGAAATTGAGCCAACTTCAGAAGATGGCAGAAAACAGGAGGGCCTGGCAAGATCTTGTCCATGGGGTCGCGAAGAGTTGGATTCGACTGTGCGACTGAACAACAACAAAGAAGACTTCAGTCCCACCGCTGGACTCTAAAATGGAATACTCCCTGAGAACTCTGAATCATGTGAGTTCTTTAATTGCATGGACCAGCTCTTTGTATGAAACTATAACTCTTAATTTAAGGAACATCCCTAAAAGATGTAAGCACTTGAAGATCATCTCTGCTCATATGAGTCTGTCCACAAGCTGAGAATGTCTTCCGCTGCTGTATCCCTCCACTGAAGCTGGCAAGTAAACAGGAAAGGACATCTTCAACAATGGCCTTTATTCTACAGAATTCCTGGTCCCAAGATGCTCACCTTGATCCCTCATGTTTGGCCTTCCAAAAGCTGGTTAAGATTTTGCTCTTTTTTTCCTCCTGAGCTGCATCTGGTGAAGCAGGTGGTGAATGACCAAAGATTATGTTTTCATGAATTCATTAGTATTTAACATTCCACAGGATTGTTGTATTGTTTTGGCTGTGGCAGACTAACATAGCAGCATCTCAGGAATTTCTCCTAACCAGTAGTGGTTTCAATGTGTTTTAGAACCTTGGTTAGTGCTGTTTTACTGTCTATTTTACACTTCTTATTGGACTGCTTTTTTAGTTACAGATTTCACAGGTGTGGAAAGTGCTGTCATGTTGCAGGTGACTTACAGCAGCCCTGTAGGGTTTTCAAGGCAACAGCTGATCAGAGGTGTTTTGCCATTGCTTGTCTCTGCATAGCAAGTGAGTTCCTTGGTGGTCTCCCATTTGTGTACTACCCAGGCTGTTGTGTACTAACCAAGACCGAAAGCGTGGCCGAGCTCACATGCGGTCATGCGAACTAGTAGAGCTTCACGACCGGACACAATAGAAAGAGCGGATCCTAGAACAGACCAATAGGGCAGTCAGGATCCTAGAAGGGACCTATGGGTATGGATGCACTGTAAATAAACCAATCACGTGTGTGGGTGTGTGTGGCATGAAATTGGCTTTTAAGCAGGCTCTGGCCCCTGTGAGGGCATCTCACTTTTCTCCTGCCTATAATAAAATATGAGTTAATCACTCCAAAGCATCTGGACCCAATACTTTACACTGGTGATGAAGATGGGATCCCGATGAGCACACGAGATCAAGCATCGGAATCTGGGACTCCAGAGTCCGCACCGAGCAATGCACTGTGCACCAAGAACCCGCTCCCCGCACCCCGCACCACTCCTCCGATCATGGCTGCTGCTCTGGGAATCACCGTCTTCGACCCAACCCACCCCGAGCTGTGGGAAGCATGGGTCGAACAACTAAAGTACTTCTTCCAGACCCAAGGTATGGAGGACGCCGCCAAGAAGAAAGCATGGCCGCTCAGAATGTGTGGAGTCTCCATGATCCACCTGGTCCAGAGCCTCATCACTCCGGTAACCTTAGAAGCCGCCACCTACAACGAGCTAGTCAAGGCTCTCACGGAACACTTTGCACCGAGACCATCCAAGATGGCTTTGCACATGGACTTCTTTGCACGCATCCAGAAGTCCAGGGAGTTGGCAGCCGCTTTCATGGCTGACGTTCGCAGGCTGGCAATCAACTGCAAATTTCCCGCCATCCAGGATGCCCTTTTGAACCAGTTTGTCTGGGGTGTCCGGGATCCGAAACTACGAAGGAAACTCATCAGGATCGACGATCTCACCTCACCCTGGAGAAGGCCCTATGAGTGGCCACGGCATTCGAGAAGACCCAGTCACAGCATTCGAGAGACCCACCAGTCTCACTCCGCACATCAAGCCACCGTCGCCCAGGGCTCAGACTTCTCAGACGATGACAAGGTACTCCAGGTCCGAAGGCCAACCTGCAATGATCCTCGTGCTCCACCTGCCACCAGTCCACAGGTAAAGGTTTCTGCTCAAGCACCCTCCAAGTACATCGCCCAAGCGCCCTGTGCCAGCTGCGGTGAGGACCACGAGTGGCGCTCCTGCTGGTTCCATGAGGCAATCTGCAGGTCCTGCGGCAAGGCCGGCCATCTTGCGTGTGTTTGTCGGACATCGGACAAGCACCCACCAAGAATCATCTCCCGCCACACCACCCGTGACCGCCTCCTTGCCCGGGTCCTGGACTGGATGGGGAGGGGCTGGCCCACCAGTTCAGTGGGCCCAGAGTTTGCAACATTCTCGTTTTGGCAGGACGAACTGTCATCCCACAAGGGCTGTCTGCTCTGGGGAAGCTGAGTTGTAATACATGCTCCACTGCGCCAACGGGTGCTCACGGCTCTACACAACAGGCACACTGGAATAGTGTGAATGAAAGCAATGGCATGGAGCTATGTGTGGTGGCCAGGAATGGACGGGGAAATCGAGGACCGAGTAAGGCGCTGCCAGACATGCCAGGAATCATGGCCACAACCCCCCAGAGGCCCGGTGCGACCATGGGAGTCCTCACACAAGCCATGAACTCGGCTTCATCTAGACTTTGCAGGCCTCTTCCAGGGATAGATCTTCTTTATCCTAGTAGACACCTACACTAAATGGCTGGAAGTGGCGCCAGTGCCCTCCACCTCGTCTCGGGCTGCCATCCGTGCGATGTGGTGTATCTTTAGCACACATTCCGGATTCCCTAGTGACGGACAACGGGATAGCCTTCACCTTGGCAGAATTCCAGGAGTTCGTGCGCTATTATGGAATCTGTCACATCCACTCCACACCCTTTCACCCTGCAACCAATGGCCAGGCGGAAAGAATGGTCCGAACAACCAAGGAAGTACTTCAGCACATGGGTCCAGGAGATTGGGACTACCAGATGGCTGCCTTCCTGTTCAGCCAATGAACAACCCCGCACACAACAACCAGATGCAGCCCAGCCAAACTTTTGATGGCTAACCACGAGACTAGACTGTCTGCATCCTGATCGTGCACCCGAGCACAGCACCGCTCCAGAGAGTCAGAAGGCTGCACGAGGGTTCTTCCTGGAAGACCCTGTGTTTGCCAGGAACTATGCCCAGGGCCCCGCATGGATTCCGGCCAGGGTGGTCAGGGTAACCGGGCCCCGGTCCTACGAGGTCACCACCGAAGACAGCCAGCTGCTGAGAGGACACACTGATCAGCTCTGTCATCACCTCCTCCCCAAGAATGCTGACATGCCTGAGGACAGCGAGGACGAGGCATCAGGGCTGGAGCCCAACAAGCCAGAAGAGTACGATGACTCCGCGCAAGCCCAGCAGTGGCCAAGCGAGATACCCACCCAAGACGGTGGCGAGAACTCTGAGCGGGGGCGAAGCATGGAACTCCACGAGAAACCGGCCCGAGCCAGCACTCCAGGGACACCATCCAACAATACCAGGACGGCCCCACTGCAGGGGGTGCTAGCGGCAGAGCTCCGCCGCTCGACCAGGGAAAGGTGGAGACTCACATATCTCCAGGACTTTGTTTGCCAGGACAGTCTGAACCTTGGGGGGAGGGGTGTTGTGTACTAACCAAGATCGAAAACATGGTCGAGGTCACACGCAGTCATTGAACTAGCAGAGCTTCGCGACCGGACACAATAGCGAGAGCAGATCCTAGAACAGACCAATAGGGCAGTCAGGATCCAAGAAGGGACCTATGGGTGTGGGTGCACTGTAAATAAACCAATCACGTGTGTGGGTGTGGGTGTTGGGTGCGGCATGAAACTGGCTTTTAAGCAGGCTCTGGCCCCTGCGAGGGCATCTCAGTTTTCTCCTGCCTTTAATAAAATATGAGCTAATCCCTACAACACGTCTGGACCCAGTACTTTACACAGGCCAACCCCATTTAGCTTCCAACACCTGATGAGATCAGGCTATCCTGGACCATCCAGGTAAGAACAGAGATGAACAGAGGCGTTTACCATTGCCCACCTCTGCGTAGCAACCCTGGACTTCCTTGGTGGTCTCCCATCCAAGTACTAATCAGCGCCAACCCTGCTAAGCTTCCGCAGTCTGACAAGATCACATCAGCTTGGGACATCCAGGTCAAGGCTACTGATTTTATACTAGCCTTTAAGGGAGCGGTGGCGCAGGCGGTTAAACGCCTGCTAATAACATCCATGAACAGCTGTTACAGCTGTTCGAAACCCGCTGCGGCCAGAGTGAGCACCTGGCCCTTGTCCCAGCTCCCGCTAACCCAGCGGTTCGAAAGCGCCAACTAACATCAATGTGCAAGTAGATAAATGGGAACCTACCTTAGAAGGTAGGGGGCACCCTCCGCCGCTGTGGGGGTCGTTGGAGCGTCGGAGCCCGGTGGATGGCGAAAGTGGCGAGCGGCGAAGATGGCGTCCGGGTACATTGGAGGCGGAACAGACGTCGGCGGAGAGGTGGAGCCAGGACGACACGTGAGCGTGGATGGCGCAGGCGGGGCGGAGCAGCAAAGACTGAGCCAAGGCCGCGCCAGAGCATGCCGCGTGACAGAAGGGCCTGACCCATCCGCCACTGAAAGACCACCAGGAAGGAGCCAGAAGCCGAGGGATGCCGAAGTCGACGTTGCCGACCCGAGAGAAAAACCCCTCCACTGGGTGCCAGTAGGGATTGTCCCCACCCCTAATAATTGTGGCCATAGGTTAGGGATAAATGAGTAACTGTAGCCGCTCAGAGACCCCTTAGGGGGTTAGAGCAGGGTAGTTTTTTGTGGTTCTGTTTCACTGCCATGCTGTTTGATTAATGCCTTTTCTTCATTTTGTTTTACCTTCCATCTGTTTTTTATTTGTTGGTTATAACAGAAAAGTCGAGTATCCCCCCCCCCCACAAGAACAGATCACTTGTTGCAGAATATAACATAATCCCTCTCAGACATAATGCCTTAATATCGAATTTTAGGGCAAAGTGCTAGGCTCTTGACCAGACATTTCTTTTCCAACTTTTGCATTCATGTCCCAACATATCAAAAACTCTTTAAATGCCCAGCAAGAGACACAGCCGCTTCTGCTGCAGTTTGTTTTGTGAACAGTAGCGACCAATCGCGTCGTCATAGCACCGGGGCAAACTACTCCTGGTAGTGTTTACAAGGCTGATCACCACAATACCTGAGCTTGGAAATATTCCACAGGTAGGCAAACATCTTTTCCCAAAGTTGTTATATGTGCCCAGGGAGGTATTTCCCTAAGCAAATACCTGTTAGGATCAACTGGCTTGCTTTGAAAACTCTTGCAGAGCATGAGAGCCACCAGAAGACATGCCTTTGGGGCAGAGCTCAAGGTGCCAGTCATGATCTACGAAATCCTGGATGCCTTAGGTTCTGTGGAGATCTCCTCCCACCTGTTGTCCCATCAGATAGTCCAGACTGTCTTTAGTAACAAATTGATGCTTGTGGATCACATTTGAATATCAAAGGCATGCAAAGTTGGGTTGCCTTTGCTACCCTGACATCCCTACTGCACTTTTAGACATACACGCACCCCGGCGAGGCTATGGGACACACAATGCTTAAACCTCACTTATCCAACCTGTTAATTTCCTTATAGTTATTTAGACATTTATATTCTGCTTTTCTCCCCAAATGGAATCACAAAGGAGCTGACAACACTGTTTTATCCTAGCAGTGGCCCTGTGAGGTTGGTTAGGCAATCACTGGCTCGGGGCCACCCAGGGAGTCTCCAAGGCAGAATGGCTCTGGCTCAGTGGTAGAACATCTGCTTGGCATGCAGAAGGTCCTGAATTCAATCCCCAACATCTCTAGTAAGGATCAGGTTGTAGGGGATATGAAAGACCTCATCCCAAGATCCTGGAGAGCTGCTGCCAGTCTGAGTATTTATTTATTTATTAATCAGATTTATACCCCGCCCTCCCTCGTAGGGCTCAGGGCAGCTACTGACCTTTATGGACTAACAGTCTGATTCAGTAGAAGGCAACTTCTTGCGTGTTCATGTGAATCTCCCACATTCTAATCCAATGTACCACTACATGGGCTCTTGGGGAAGGGGCACACTATGATCATGAATGAGGCTTCCATTCTAGTACTAGGGATGGGCACAAACAGCATTATTGCAGTTCACCAACCAAATCAATTTGTCAGCCACTTAACTCTGTGCTTTCTGCTCCCTGTGAAAAGCAGTGGTTTAAACGGATCTGAGCCATTTAAACCAAACAGGCAAGCGGTAGGGAGCAGAAAGCAGGGATTTAAATGGCTCAGAGCCATTTAGACCCCTGCTTTCTGCTCCCCACTGCTCCACTTTTTTCACAAAGAGCAGAAAGCAGTGGTTTAAATGGCTCTTCACCAACTGCATCAAAACCTGTGGAAGTTTGTGGTGCCACTGCCTCCTCAGTTTGTAAAGATCCCTTTGTGAACTAAGAACTGCCCAAAGTTTGTGATGAAATTTTGTTAATGAGCTGGTTCATGCCCATCCCTATGTTGCTCTTCATAGCCTGGGAACAGTGGAAGACCATCTATGATATTTTAACCCCCACCCCTTCAAGACCTTGAAGTAGCATACAGTCTTTCACAGGCCCATAGCCAGGATGTTTTAAGTCGGGGGCCATTTACATTTCTTGGGGGGGGGGGGAACAGGCTAATTGAATGAAAGAAATACCCGGCTCCTTCCCCCACACCTGCCACCGCTTGGGGCCCTGGCCTGCATTGGAAGTTGTGGGGCCTAGCCAATAACTCAGGGAGCTTAGCCCCGAGATACCCCACTGTAGCCATGGATCTGGTCTTTCATTCATGCTTTCTCTTTACAACAACTCTGAGGTTAGCAATGTAGAGGAGGAGGCTGAGAATAACTTGTCTAAGGTTGCCCAGCAAGCTTCAGGGGAGAGTAGGGATTTGAACCCAGGTCAACCTAACCCCCAGAGGCTTTTACCTCCCCCCTTTCCCCAGCACCTTGAGTTGCACACATGGCCTTTCATTCGTACTTTCACTTCCTAACAACCCTGTAAGGTAGATAAATGTGAAGTTCGAAGTTGGTAATGACTGGTCCAAGGTTACCTAGTAAGTTTCAGGGGAGAATAAGCATTTCAACCCAGGTCTGTGCTGTCATCCTTAACCCAAAGACATTCTGGGCTTGATCCACATGTGCTTCCCTTTCTTGGTTCTCCAAAGCCTGAGCAAGAATATTATTCAAAAACACAATGACTCCCCACACCTTGTCCGAACACTTAAAATTTAAGCATACAGAGGGCATTTAAGGGCATTTTATGAGATTGGTAAATATGGTTTATCTTTTTTTACATTGCAGGACTCAGAGTAGGAGAGGACATAAATTGAGACAGGCAAGTAAATTAAAAGATAACACAAGGAGGGGAAGACTTTCACTAACCCTCCTGTACACCCCCACGGCCCAGCAACGCAGGGTCCTTTATGTGAGTTATAAATGGAGGTAAAATTATTAATTTAGCAGACACCTACAACTTCAACGCTCCCCTTTCCTACACGAATTGATGCAAGAAAGCCAACAGGCATCCCAGCTGAGGCTATACACGTTTTTCTTAAATCTGGGTCCCGTCTGAGGGTAGTGCATTCCCGCACAAGATCGGGTCCTTCGGTTGCCCGGAAAAGGAGATCAGTAACGCTTTGCCTCCTGCGGAGGAACAATCGACTTAGCAGATTCAAGCAAAAGTATCGCTCGTGTCTTCTTTCTCCAGGCTTCTGCTGCCTAATGGCAAGTTGGGTACAGAGATCGCTCCGCCGGCTGCTGGGGGGAAAAGGCACAGGGAAAGCGGCACGTACAGAAGAGCGCCATCCCCGCTCGCTGAGCCCCACTGCCCGCTAAGCGCCGCTTGCGAAGCCCAACTGCTATTGCTCAACATCCGCGGCTCATTCCCTGCACCCCTCCGCGTCCCAGCAGCGCCCTCCGCGTCCAACCGCGGCACTGCGACTCCCTCCCCCGACTCAGCGACCGCAAAACAACAAGCCCTCGCT
>NW_015176458.1:402574-406359 GCF_001447785.1 Gekko japonicus | reverse complement strand
TCCCCCGAGCCCTTCTCTAAAACAGGCAGCTTCCAGCCTTATATACCCTTCTAAAAATAGCCTGCCGCGCGCGCGGCCAATCAGGACGGGTCGAATTTCGAATCGGCCCAATCGCGCGGGCCTTGACGGAGAGGCTCGGTCACGCCAGGAGGAGCCGAGATGCGTCGCGCGCGCCCATTGGGCGTCTCTGACATCATTGGAACGCGGTGTAACGAGTTTGTTGTTAGAGATTGGGCCGCGTTCGGAGCCGGCGTAATGGGATCACGAGGTGGTGGTTGAGGCCGGGGGGGGGGAGCGGAGGGAGTAAAGGGGGCGGAGCGAGAGTAGTTTGGAGGAGGAGGAGGGAGGGGGAGCGAAAAGAGGAGGGAGCAGCCGGAGGAGGAGGTGGAGGCTGTGGCTAAGGAGAGCTTTGAATAGGGAAGTTTTGCAGGGGGTTACATTCGCAGTCATCGCAGTGTTTGCAAATATTGGGTGGGCTCCTGAGCAAGTTATCTTCTCGAGAGAGCCGCAGGAATTCGAAAGCCAGGACCGGTCGCGTCGAGCCGAATTTATTTTGGGGATTTTTTGCCTTGCAAAAAAAAAGGAAAAAAGAAAAATCCTTTCTATATTGCTGTGCAATTAAACTTTGCATGAAACTTTTGCTCTTTTTTTTTTTTTTTGGGAAAACAAAACAAAAACCATGTGTTCCCTGTTCATCTGAATCCCGGATTTGAATATATGTCTATACCTAGAGACACGCCGTCTTTCGCTGTTTGTGGCGGACGCTGCTGCTTCTCTCGCTCGCTCGCGCTCGGAGGAGGAAGTGGGTCTGTGTAAATACGCTCGGTCGTCTCGCTGTCACCGTCACCTGCCACTCTCGCCGGCCGCAGCCAGAGGACAAACTCCGTTGATGATTGCCAATTTGTTAAAAACAAAAGACCGAGCCAGCTTGCCGGCGGACGCTTGACTTTGGCGGAGGGGGCTTGACTCTGTTGCTGGTGTCATTGGCATTGTGTATCCGTGGGGGTGCAACTTCCCAAAGACATGGATGTTCTCCCGATGTGTAGCATCTTCCAGGAACTGCAAATTGTGCACGACACTGGGTATTTCTCCGCTTTGCCATCTCTGGAGGAATATTGGCAACAGGTAAAAAAAAAACCGAAAAACCAAACGACACTGGAGATGAGCTTATGCTTGGCATTGTTGCTTTTAGAGCACTGGAAATGATTTCCACCTCCCCCCCCCCCCAAGCACTGGTGTAAAGGAGATGAATTTTTTTTGGTTGCCTTTTGAGGAAGCCCTCTCTTAGATCTCAATGGTTGCTCTTTAAAGAAAAAAAAAAGATTTTATTTTTAAGCAGGTGTTTGGGGTCAGGGTCCCCCCCTTAGCAAAATGCATGTTCTCTTCTCTCCCCCCCCCCGTTTTCCAGAGCATTGCTATTCTGAACGGCGCTGTCAGATCTTGCACAGAGTGGCTGGTGGGGTTTGAACGCTTGTTCCTCGCTCGCTCATCAAAACAACAGCCGCTAGAGTGGAATGTTGCCATTGCAATTTTTTTTTTAAGAAAAAAAATCCCAAATTCTTGGATCTGCTAGAATTAAGCCTTGGCCAAAGCCCCCTTCCCATGCCTTGTAACACATCTCAGCCATGCAACTAAGTCTTGACATCCGAAGTATTTTTCATTTGCAAGTTGTTTTCCAGCCTCCCCTCCCCCCCTTGCTGTTTAAATGGCGGGGGGGGGGATACTCTCTGCTTACTCGCTATGATTGGCTCTGTGAAAGATGGCCAACGTTTTCCCCGCTGTGTGTGTCGAGGAGTTTGGGTTTGATTATTTTTAAAAATTCTTCTTTCCCACCCTCGCTAAGCAGCGAGTTGTCGGTCATATGACAATGACCCTCTGGTGGTGTTATTAATCCCCCCCTCCATTGCTAGGAATCTTTGGGGGGGGGTAATGGGATTCTCTTGCCTTTAAAGGACATGGATTTCTGTTTTTCTTGTCGGTCCAAGGCTTGGAGAGACAAGACAAGATCTGTTTATTTTGTCCAGGCTTGAGGGTGGTTTTTTTTGTGGGGGGGGGCATGTTTACTTCGCCTTTTTTTACCCCCTGGCTGCCAGATTTGCTTTTTCTGCCCAACAAGATTGGCCCGATCGGATCAGTGCCTGTTTGTTTTGTAGAGCTGGAGAAGCCAGCAAAAAAAAAGAAAGAAAGCCTGATACTCAAAAGTATTACAATCTCCCCCCAACACACACACACACCAGGCATGTCTCTTGATTGTATTCTCCATTCTCCGGTTTCCTCCCTCCCCCCTTTTTCTTCTTCTTTCAGAGGCACTACCAATAGTACGTGATTGAAATTGATCTAAGTAGTTTCCTTCAGGCATTTTGGGATTTTGGCGAAGAGCCAACGCTGGGATCCCAGTAGCCTTCGGAGGCATTCGCAGCCCTTCTGAGCGGCAGACTGGTCCTGCCACCTGATTTGCATAATGGGGGAAATTTTAAATCCACCTCGAATACGAAAGTTGAGCTCAACTCTTCCTAATATAAATCCCCTTCCTGTTTCCTTAATGAAGCAATACCTTTGTAGGGCAGATCTCCCCCCCCTTTTTAAAGTGCACTGTGAATCAGCTGTCTAATTATAGGGAAACCTATAAATATTGATTGCCTGGCATTAGTTTCCCACTTCTTCCACCTCCCCACTCCCCAGTTAATGAGGGAGAAGAGAAATTAAAAAGGTTTGTGCCTCTGAATCAGCACCTTAATATGACAGAAACTCTCCTGAAACTGACACTTCAGCCGGGAAAAATGTCCGGCATTTTCTTTGGGGGGTCAGTTTTGCTTGTACTGCTGGGAGTGGGGGAGAGGGAGCATGCTAAAATTAAGGTAGCCAGCACTTGTGGGGGGGGGGGGGGCATGTCACCGGAAGAATTTGCCCTAGAAACTGAGCCCCTACATCTGATGCTGCTAACATGCTGCTACTTTGGGATGTAGAACCTGAATTCTGAAGGGAAATAAGTCCCGGCTGATACTTTCAAAGGGCAACACTTGCAGTTTCCCCTCTCCCTGTCAAAGGTCTCTGTAGTTGTTGGGGGGAGGGGAGGGGGGAGGGGGGCCACGACTGGAACATTGTGTCACCGGGTGGGTTGTTTTGTCTTATTTTTTGAAGAGGAAGGGGTAAGTTTACATGTTCCATGTATATTTGAACCGTGTACTTTCTTGGCAGAGGGTCGGGATATTTTAAAGGAAGTCTGATTTGGCATTGAGTGAAAGAAGTTAGGGGATGACTCATAACCGTTGCGCTCTTGGCCAGGAGATAAAGTTCTTGTTCATTGTGGGACTCCCAAAAGGACAGCGAACTGTACTTCCCCCAGTTTCTCTCTCCAGTTGTTTGCCTTCTTAATTTGCTGAGGGCTTTGTTCTTCTTCTTCTTTTTGCAAGGCTGCTTTAAAAATTGTCCAGATTTGTTGTTGAGAGGGCTTTTGCCACTCCAGCCCCAACAAGAAGGGCCTCCTGTGAAGCCAGGCACATGCCAGTACACTTAAGCAGTGGCATTCTCTGCAGTTCTCCCTTAGCATGGCTTTTCAGATGTAGGAAGTGGGCTGGATCACAGTGCCCCTTGGATAGGGATCACCAACCATGGCAGGCAGCCATGAACCGTAGTAGGGTTTCCAGCTTGGTACAGGCCAAGATTCAAAATTAATGTCGAGATTCAAAATTAACTTGAGATCAGTGAATAAAGTGTTGGGGATATTGGGAAATGAATCAGAGTCGGGGGGGGGGTGAGGGTGAGAAGAACCTGGCTTTTAGGGT
>NW_015176458.1:334565-402444 GCF_001447785.1 Gekko japonicus | reverse complement strand
CTTTTTCCAGGAGATGGCTGTTGAGTTACCATATTCAGAGTGAGAGCTAGGAAACGTAGGTGGGTTGAACTCTTGGGCTTGGACTTCTGCCCAGTTCTTGGGAATTTCATTGTTTACTGTAACAGCTATCGGATGAGGATTGAGTGTCCTGTAACTTTAAAGGAGCCTAGCAATCAAAGAGAAATAGTCTGTCTCTGTGTGGAGGTCTCTGGGTTGACGTACCAAGGTTGCCATTGCTGTGGGGGGTTGTTTTTGTGGGGGGGGGCTGTCCGTTTTGGTAATAATTTTAATTAATTAATTAAATTTTTTTGCAGACTTGCTTAGAGCTGGAGCGGTATCTTCAGAGCGAGCCCTGCTATGTATCTGCTTCTGAAATAAAATTTGACAGTCAAGAGGATCTGTGGACCAAAATTATTCTGGCACGTGAGAAGAAGGAGGAATCTGAACAGAAGATCGCCTGCCTTGCAAAGGAGGACCACACTAGTAGCCCGAGTTTAGAGACTAACAGCTTGAATTCTGATCTCAGCAGCGAATCTTCAGACAGTTCCGAGGAACTTTCGCCTACGACTAAGTTTACCTCTGATCCCATCAGTGATGTTTTAGGCTTAGCCAGTACAGGAAACTTGAGCTCGTCGGTGACTTCTACGCCCCCTTCTTCTCCTGAGTTGGTCAAGGAACCATCTTCTCAACCATGGAATTGTGCGCCGGGTGAATTGCATTCACCAGGCAAAATTCGTACTGGTACTGGTGGAAAGACTTCAGAAAAGGGTACTCCGGTCAACGGCGACGCCTCTCCGGATGGGAGAAGGCGGATCCACAGGTGTCAATTCAATGGGTGCAGGAAGGTTTACACCAAAAGTTCACATCTTAAAGCACATCAGCGAACTCATACAGGTGAGTACCCTTGTGTCTACTGGAATCTAACAACAGGCTTGGTCTTGGGTTTTCAGACCAGCTGTCAAGATGAAATATTAATCTTTGTCTGTTACTGGGGTCTTGGATGACATCTGTTCCCTTCATTCTGCATGGTGGACTATACACCAAAAATGTAGCACTTGAACGGTGGCCACTGCCCTAAATTTTCCCTCTAAGTTTTTCCATTTCCCTTCCATCTGTTGCTAGGATCTATTGCCTTATCCTTCCGATAGTATTGTTTTCTGTGTCTTTCCCCCATCTGCTTGCCATTCGTGATCAGTCAAATCACATACACTTAAAGGACTCTTAAGAGTGCCCTATGGCTTCACAAGGAGTGTTTTCCTTCCAGATAATGGAGTTGTCTAGTTATATGGTCGGCCTTGGGTGGTGATTAAAAGAGAAACTGATGGTAGAGTCATATTACAAAGATTCTGAAGTGAGAGCTGAAGGCCCTTCGATGATGCAACGCCTGTGAGGTTTCCCAGAATGCGAGGCATCATTTCCTCATTCTTGTTCCTGAGCTTTTGAGTACTTTACTGTACAATACTGGGGGGGGGATGGGGTAGAAGTTGGGGGATTGTGTTTCAGTCACTGATGACTAGTTCCTGATTTTTTTTTTTAAGTAGCCCGTGTTTGAGAACATTCACAATTGTCTAATCTATTCCAAAGTAGGGACCAAGCCAAAAAAATAAACACCTTAGATCACAGATATGAAACTTGGCAGCAGATATGAAACTTGGCAACAAGAAGGAAACGGAGACATTTCTAAGAAATTGAGATTCTCCCCCCCCCCCCGCCTTCAGCAAGTGAAGAATCTTCTTCTCAAAGTCAGCCAAAGAGACTGGTTCATTTGAGCATTGCCTGTTGAAAGAAAAGCTGTGCTTGGACATGCAGAAAACTCATAAGATGTGTCTATGCTCTGTGGATTATAGAATTGTAGAATCACAGAGGTGGAAGAGGCCATATAGGCCATCTAGTCCAACCCCCTGCTCAGTGCAGGATCAGCCTACAGCATCCCTGGCAAGTGTTTGTCCAAATGCTGCTTAGAGACTGCCAAGGAGGCAACACAAAACAACACAAGTCTGTAGAACCATTTCATGTTGTGGTTTTGTGAGCACTAGAAGTATACAGGGTTCTACTGCTATGAAATTTGAATATATATATATATATTTTAATTGTGAGGTTAGCAGGAAAGGAGATGAGGTGGATAGGCACTCCAGGGCTTGTATAAATCTTTTATGGCAAGAGTAACTGGGCTGGTTGCTTTTGAGCATGAATATTCTACAGCTCTTGATGACTGTGATTGAGCTGTGTAGTGCCTGCTGGCTGGCTTCCCCATTGCAGCCCAGAGTTGAAGAGCGGGCCTCGAACCGCCTGGGACAAGCAACAGATGCTCTGTCCTCTGTCTGAAGGGAGGAGAGGATGCAAGATAAGCTTTGGTGCCAGGGTTCCCCCAGCTCAGCCTTTGGGGAGATTGAGGAAGGAGAAGAGATTATTTCATAGTATCCATTTAGCTATGGAAATGAAACTATCTTACATTTGCCACAAAAGGGGAAGCACAATTTTTGACTGTTGGGCTGTAATTGTTACTTTAGAATCCCCTGCTAGGAAGACAGTTTTGCAGATGCCAGGCTCTCCTTTCTTTGTGGGCACTAATGCTAAACACAGTGAATCCTTAGGGTGGTTTTAGTTTTGACCCTAGAGAATGTAGCTTTGTGTGTTGCTAACTGTATGTTATATGTACAAAAATGGGATTTGCCGCAAGAGAAATAAAAGCAGTGGTGGGTTGGTTTATCAGGTCTTTGCAATATAGGGGTACCTTCTGTAAAAATCACACTGCTTCTTTACAGTGACAAAATCTACCCCTTGGATTGCAGTGTGAACCCCCTTTTCCCATGTACTGTAGTTAAGGTTGGATAGACTGGCTGGGAACATCAACCAGTGACTTTGAACCGATGCTTGACTTTGAACAGTTTAGACCCATTCAATGGGACAATATGGCCTTAGTTCCAAGTGGATTGCCTCAGTAGTCATCTAGACTAGACTGTGTGTCACCTGCAGAATTGATACATAACTTTGCTGCTCCTGTTATATACATACATTGCATCAAGGAAACGCATCTACCCATGTTACAAATCCTGAGAGCATTTCTTAGGCCTCTGCCCCCCACTGCCCAACACGTGCCTATCGCCATTCACACAGAGATCCAAACTTTTGTCCAACTTCCATGCCAGATTATCTGGAGAGAATTTTTACTCGCCATAGGCGAGTTGGTTGGAGGAAACTCAGGCTGGTTAATAATGTCTTTTATGTTTTTGTTTTGCAGGAGAAAAGCCTTACAGGTGTTCGTGGGAAGGGTGCGAGTGGCGTTTTGCAAGGAGCGATGAGTTAACCAGACACTTCAGAAAGCACACGGGTGCCAAGCCTTTTAAATGTAATCACTGTGACAGGTACGTCAAGGGAAACTCCCCATTTATGAGCTGCCTGCCTTCTCTCCCCCCCCCAACTTGCTTCTGTGAGGAACAGTGTGTTGAATATTTCATTTCTCAAGACATCAGGGCATTTCAGTGCATGTTAGCCTTGCCCCATTGCATCTGTGGTGCTGTCTTCCAAAATAGCATCTTAGAACAGCAACAGCATAACGTTGTTTCGTAAAGGTGAACAATTCTTACCTTTCCTGGTGGAGGTTTTAGTCCTTGCAGCCTTTTGATAGTTGCATATTCCCGAGCAGTCTGATAGGATTCCAATGGCACGACTCCCAGAGTTTAGCGGATTGAAGTTTGCAGTTAATGTTTGACTGCTGGAGGGACCCAGGTTGGGTAACAGCAACTTTGTAGCTCCAAGATCTGGAGGACACTCGATAAGAGTTGTCAGCCACCTTGAGTGCTATAAGGAAGAACAGCAGCTAATAAAGGTTTTTAATAAATAAGTGGATGGGAGAAGTCTGTAGGATCTATTTCCGTGAAAATCTAGAGGCACAGGTTGGGGTTAATTCTCCACGGTGCAGCTTTTTAAAATCTGTTGAAGGTGATCACAGCATTTAGTAGTTGGACTTGGGGAACTTGGAGGTCTGTCCCAGTCCGAACTGAATTATTGTCCCACTGGCGACAATATTACATATCTTGCACTGACAGTGCCATCTTACGCAGTCTAAGCCCATTGAAACTGGTGGCTTTAGACTGGAGTAATTCTGTAGAACATTGCATGGTCAGTGATCTGCATTCCAGCCAGTTGTGCCTTGAAATGTAAGTTAGGTTTACTTTCCTGACTCTTCTAGCATGGTGATTTATTAGCAGCAGGAGGAACAGATTACGAAAAGTCATTAAGTAGCTAATGTGTTGAGGGGATGGGGGCGAACAAGTTCACGTCTTTGCTCAGGTAGGGATCTCAGTGGCCTTGGGCTCATTGCTGTCTCTCAGACTAATATGCCTCACAGGGTGTTTATGAGGTGTCAGAGCTCCTTGGGAGTAATAATAATTGTATAGCATTATGTGTAGAATAGCCAGAAGATCCTAAGATTGTCTGGCAGCCAGAGGTTCTAGCTCTTTAGCAATACACATCACTAGGTGGTGAGCTAGACTTGTTTTTTAGGCAAGAGATGTTTCAGAGGTGGTTTGCCATTGCCTGCCTCTACGTCACGACCCTGGTATCCCTTGGGGGGGGGGGTCGCCCTTCCAAATACTAGTCAAGGCCGACTCTGCTTAGCTTCCGAGATCTGACAGGATCAGCTTGGATATCCAGGTCAGGCTCCTTGGGAGTAAAGATAGGATACTGATATCATTAGATGCAAGTGGTGAGTATTGAGTCCAAGCCCACTTTCGATCATTGCTCCGCTTTGAAAGATTACTCAACAGGCTTCCAAACACTTGATCTGATGTGCTGGTTTTCAGATTGGCCACATGGCGGAGTGATTACATGACCTCTAAATTGCGCTCAGCGCTTGCTCAGTCGCTTATTGGCTGTCTGCACTATTAAAGGAGGACTCAGGAAGTTACTTTGCTTTTTACTAGAAGTGACTTGCGTAGTTTGTGTGTTATTTAATGCTTGCCGTCACTTGTAGGAAAGTCAGTGCTGTTTCCATTTTACAGATGAGCTTCTGGGACAGCTTATTATCACTTATCAAAAATTTGTCTAGATGTTCATTTTCTCTGTTTTATCCTCACTACAACCCTGTGAGGTAGGTTAGGCTGTGAGTGGTGGGCCCAGAGTCACCCAGAAAGCTCCCATGACAGAGTGAGGATTTGAACCTGGGTCTCCCAGACCTTAGCCTGACATTACTCTAACCATTGCACTGTGCTGGCTCTTTGGCCAGATGGCCTTGACGTCGGCCCTCCCAAGTAAAATTCCACCCCTTTCTCAGGGAGACCTCACTGATGTTCTCCCCCAGTCCTCAACCACTGCTGTTTCCCAATGCAACGGCTGATTATTGTTCCTTTCTCCTTCCCTGGCAGGTGTTTCTCCAGGTCCGATCATCTGGCCCTTCACATGAAGAGGCACCTCTGAATGGGTGAAGAGGTCGAATCCTGTGCGCTAAGAGGCTTCAAGGTTTGAGCAGCCTTGAAAGAAGGGGATGCGTGTTCCAGCCAAAGCATGCCATTTTTGCACCCTAACCCAGTTGCCTCCAGGGCCTCTCTTCCTTGGAAGGTCTTCAGAGGGCTAAAAAAACCAAGTCATGTTAAGAAACGGCATAGCGACCGCACGGTGTGGGTGTGTGATGTTTAGGTCTCCTGGACTCATGCACTGGTACCCGACCTTCTGAGTGGCTTCTACGCCTTCCGCCGTGAGCACGTGCACTGAGAATGTTAATGATTGGACGGGCTGTATGTTACTAAGGATCTACTGGGCAACTGTATGCTGAGGCACATTAATTTCTGTTTGGTTTCTTTTTGTTTGTCCCTTGTGGTTGTTTTCATAACCGTAAGAGAGGAAAGGTCAGCTGAATGGGGGGGACTTTTATTTTCGTTTGCATAAGTGAGGAAGTATACCGCAAGTCACCGGTCAGTTTCCAAGGGGTGGGGAGGGGAAGGAGTGTCTGCACCTTTTTTAGCGTAAAGGGGGGGGAGTCGAATGTGAGGGGGAAGAAAAGTCAGGACACCAGAGTGAAGGGAGGGGCCCCTGTCCTGCGTGAGAGGAGCTTTTGGTGTCTGGTCCAGCTATTAAATGTGCAATGTGTCAAGTAGCTTGGTTTTACTTGCTACAGAGCTCATTTGTAATCCATTGTATAAGCTGTGTATTTACAATATAACACAACCTATAACTTTTCATTATAATACAAAGGTTATTGCATGGTTCTGGGGAACTATATGCTTTTTCCATTATTTTTTTTTAAATCAGGACTGCAATTTTTGTCCCCCCCCCCCCAATTCCAGTTAAAAGCTGCTACGACACAATTCGTTTCATGTTACGTAACATACAGAATCTGATTATTATTTTTTACAACAAAAAAAATTGTCCTGTTGGGTGGATAAGACCACTGTAGGCTAGAAACTGTTTTGTTGTTTTTTATTTTATTTTTTAAAAGAAAAAGAAAAACAAACCTCATACAGCTATATCCCCCCTCCCCCCGTGCACTCTCTTATTTATGCCTTGAGGTCTAATTTCTGTTTTTTCTAGCTGTTAATGCACTGTTGACCTTAATAATGGTGCCTTATGCAAAGCGATCTTCTCTTGTGGGAGGTCATATACAGGGGTATGGGGTGATGTAGGCTTGATTAAGGCTCTCTTGTCACCTGACGTTGTACTGTATCAGCTGTATATTAGGAAGAGGTGGGAAGACAGTGTGCTTCAGTGCAGGTTTTCCATGCACAGAAGCATCCTTTGATACGTCTGTACAATGTTTCTTCTCTTGTCACATGCTATTTTTTAAACCTTACTTATTATAGGGGGTAATAAGTTATCCAAGAATGGAGGTTTTATCCGACCAGTTCCACCTCCTTGAGAATCTGTTTTCTTTGGTCCTGTTTTCTTGACCTTGCACAATTGTCACATGTATATACATCCCCGCCCCCCAGCACCACAAAAAAGAAGTTCCCTGGGTTTGCGTCCAATGGTTCCTTTTCCCCCTCTTGGGATCCAGTGGTTTCCCTTCCATGAATTCTTTCTCCATTGTGGGCAGTCTTTCTTTGTCAAAGCAAGACTTTCCGGAAGGGGAGTGACTGGGTTCGACTTGGGGGTAGGGGGGAGAAAGCCATTGGCTCCAACGTCCTGTGCTTGGAAATGTGGTTTTGTTTTTCATGCATATTTAAAAGTGCAGGAGTATTTAAAAAGGAAAAAAAAAGATTTGCTTAAAAGGCACAAGTTTCACATCTATATATCTAGCTTGAGATGGAAGGAAATAAAATCCTTTTTTTTTGTTTGTTGGTTTGACGAAAAAAGCAAAAAAAAAGGTTACTTAAGCAGGCAGAAAAAAATTGGTGTATGTATATTTGTGTGTGTATAGTATGTGTAGCTGTGTGTGTGTGTAAATATATAGAGAGAGGAATAGATAATATATTATTTTTTTAAAGAAATTGCGTTTTGGTAGAAAGTATCCTGTGAGGAATCCTCCGCTTTCCTCCTTTTTGTTCCCAAAGGAAGTAAACAATTCAAAGGACACTTTTTGTTTCCTTCAGGTGTTTCCTTTTTTGATTCTTAGTCTTCTAAAAGGGCCCCCAACTGGCAGGGGCATTTGCAAGCACAGATGTCTGCATTGGGATATGGCCAGCGTGCTCAAAAGTTCCCCGGTGTCCAAGTGATTGGTGCAGCTTCTGCTCATGTGACACATTAGAACCCCTCAAGGTGAATGCAGGTGCAGGGTGAGGATATATTGTGCCGTTGCCAGTTCTCAGCATTTAAAATGCTATCTCTCCCCCCCCCCCTTTCATATGGAGGCATGAGTGAGACCTCTGGGGTTTTGTTCTGGTGGCATTGGGTTTTTTTTTGGGGGGGGATGGGGAACTTGTCATGCTTGCTAGCTGATTCTACTTCTGGTGTTCTGCTAGCTAACCATTGGGAAGGGCCTCAGCTGGAGCATTACTCCAAGGGTCAGCTTTGTCTCTCTAAATATTATTAGCTCCTCTGGAAACAGTATTGTTCGGCGCCATTCAAAGATGTACTTTCTAGCAAGGGCAAAAACCGCATCTCTCAACCGCTTGAGCTTATCAAGAAGGCCCAAAATTGTAAATTTAGTTAATTTCGGTATTCCTTTTTCAGCTGATGAGGCTAAGCTTTTGCATGTGCTAGAAACAGTATTTCCTAAAAGCTGGTGAGATTTGAAAACTGCTTTCCTTGCAACAATAACACACACACACACACACAAACCACATCTGTAGCCCATTTCTTGTTATTTGGGGCAGCTTTTTCTTTTTTTCCTGGAAAGGATGATCAAGATTAATGGTTCTCTGAAACGTATTCATGCAAAACTTTATCTGATTCTAAAGGAATACACAGTCCCGACCCTATTTTGCATTGCATTGGATTGTTAAATGCTTGAAAGTGCCCTTCTAGAAGGAAAAAAGAAAAAGCCCTAGGACAAGAATAATACTGTCTCTAAACTAGAGAACTCCAGTGTACGCATGGAGTTTCATGCACACAGGGACTTCCTTGTTCTCATCAGTATTGACAAATTCATTGCAACTGCACTGAGAAACGCAACTGCATATGTGGAGCACACCCTGCCCCCATTTCAAAGTCAGTCCCCTTTCTGCACGTGTGTGAACCAGAGTTCCAAAATCAAGGCAAAATGATTTTTCATTCTGTTTTGAGGGGAGATTTTAACAACTTAGTTGCAATATTCTCTGCTTAGCTGTAATTAGGAATAGCTGTAATAACGATTAAGGTGGTTTTTTCCTTTAAAAGAATGCTTTCCCTTGCTTATTAAGTAAAGAAAAAAAAACATAAAAATAAAAATTCCTGTTCCCCCTTGCACTAGTTTTCTCAACTGCAAAATACTGAAGTTGGTTTTGGATTGGATGGTGGGCTGTCTGCCAGATGTCAAAATGCCTGTCAGTTTTGTGGTAAGCAAGTACATTTTGTTCAGGTGATAACTGAGCCTCAATTAAGCTGAAAGAAAAAAAAATTGCTTGAAATTTCAGAAGAAAATTTCTATTCGTGAAATTTCTTTTTTGTTTGTTTGTTTGTTTTTGTTCTGTTTTTGGAAGCACCCTGTTATCTAAAGAATCTCTTTGTAAGATTTTTGTAAAAAAATTTGTTTTACAAGATTTTATTTGAAATTGTTTTTTGCAAGATTGTTATATTTCTGTATGAATGTATTTTTTATTGGAATAACATAAAAAAAAAATTCTTATCAGCATATTTGGTCTGTTTCTTGGTTTTCCTCAAGTGGACTATAAGCAATGTTACCCGATTTCTATTAACCTGGATTTTGAACACAGAAGAATTTTTGGTTTAAGTCACTGTGGGCCTCTGCATTTTATCAGCAATGGGATCTGATAATGTTATAAAGTTAGAACATAAGAGAAGCCATGTTGGATCAGGCCAGTGACCCTTCCAGTCCAACACTGTGTCACACAGTGGCTAAAACCCAGGTGCCATCAGGAGGTCCACCAGCGGGGCCAGAATTCCAGAAGCCCTCCCACTGTTGCCCCAAAGCACCAAGAATACAGAGCATCACTGACCTAGTGTTCCATCTACACCTTGTGGCTGATAGCCACTCATGGTCCTCTGCTCCATATGTTTGTCCAATCCCCTCTCTTTTTGGTATTTTTGCATTTGTGTGTGTGTGTGCCTGTGCTTGGAAGTCATGGTGACCTCTGGCAACTCCTACTGGGGCACAGAGGTTATTCAGAGAAGTGGCTTGATGGCCTGCCTCTGGTCTCCCATCCCTGGTATTCTCTGGAGGGTCTCCCATCCAAATACTTTCAAGGGTTGGCCCTGCTTAGCTTCCCAGATCTTACAAGATCAGGCTTGCCTGGGCTATCCAGGTCAGGGCCAGTGTTCCCTCTAAGCTGAGTTAGTGTGAGCTAGCTCACAGTTTTTTAGCCTCTGGCTCACACATTTTTGTCTTCGCTCAGGAAGGATGGCTCCAGAGCAAACGAATTGATGCAATAGCCAAATTGCTGGCTCACAGCTTTAATGCCAGTAGCTCACAAAGTAGAATTTTTGCTCACAAGACTCCATAGCTTAGAGGGAACATTGGTCAGGGCTGTCCAATCCTGTCTTGAAGCTGTATGTGCTTGTAGCCACCACTACTTCTTGCAGCAGTGAATTCCACACGGTAATTACTTTTTGGGTGAAGGAATATTTCCTTTTGGTAAGCCAAGTTGGTAAACAAATGATTAAGCCATGCCAAGAGACTCTCATTCCCATCCTACATATACTTTCATCCACCATCCACCAGATATGATGTATATATAACCAATTCTTGAACTGTTGGGGGCCTGGTGTTTTAGAAAACATCTGGGAGGACATATTTATTTTAAATACCTGAATTCCCCCCCCAATCAACTCCAGTTTCAAGACGACTGACCATATAAAAATCATTAAAAATAGATGTACAATACATTAAACAGTGTAAAGTGCCACCAAGTCACCGTCAACTTACAGTGACTTCATAGGGTTTTCAGGGCAAGTGATTAGGCAGAGGGGCTTTGCCATTGCCTTCCTCTGCAGAATCTTCCCATCCAAGTACCGACCCTGGTTAGCTTCTGAGATCTGATGAGATCAGGCTATACTATGCAATTCTACACACTTACACCCAAAAAACCTATCTAGAAATACCTTATGCACCAACTCTGTTGTCCTGGTTCAGGTTGCCCCCCCCCAACCTCAGTGGAACAACTTGATCTTACAGCTTCATCTAAAAGCCAGGAAGGTAGAAGGTCTCCTGATCTCTTCTGGGAGGTTGTTCCCCAGACCTGAGGCAGGACCTCCTGCACTTTCTGAGCTGTCTTCACGAGCAGCCCAACATGAAGTGCATTAGAGCAATCCAACCACCCATGGATTAGCAAGGTGGCTGACTCTTAAGAAAGAAGGGAGTTGGCAAACAGGGCACAGCTAGCAGAACAGACTGATTGCCACTGTCCCAATCTGCTTTTGAAACAGACATTTGAACGCAATGGGTACCAACAATACAAAACAGCACAGTCATTGAAACCAAACAGCTACTAGTCTGACATATTTTACAAGATTTCTCTTTTTTGTATTTTTTTCTTTCTTTTTTTAGTGTGTGGTGTGCGCCCATCCCTGGAAGTCATGGTGACCTCTGGCAACTCCCACTGGGGCACGGAGGATGTTTATATTTATACATTCGACTTTATACATTCGACTTTATACAGTCGATGTTCAGAGAAGTGGCTTCATAGCCTGCCTCTGGACTCCTGGCCCTGGTATTCTCTGGAGGTTTCCCATTGAAATACTAGTCGGGGTTGGCCTTGCTTAGCTGATGAGATCTGATGAGATCGGGTTTGCCTGGGCTATCCAGGTCAGGAATTATTACAAGATTTCTGGAAGGCATCCAGGTTCTAAAATGGTCGATTCTGCTTGATTGTTCCTTGGTTCTGCTAATGACCTGTCTGATTCTGGCTGTGCTCTTGATCCAC
Source organism: Gekko japonicus (assembly GCF_001447785.1). Classification (NCBI taxonomy): domain Eukaryota; kingdom Metazoa; phylum Chordata; class Lepidosauria; order Squamata; family Gekkonidae; genus Gekko; species Gekko japonicus. The sequence continues at coordinate 390,991 of NW_015176458.1, read as the reverse complement.
TAACTTCCTCCAAGCCATGTCTGTTCCAGCTGGGGCGGGGGGACCTCTTGGCATTGGCCACATGCTCCTTGCTGCCACTTAACAGAAGAGTGAAGAACAAACGAAGGGGGGTTGTGGATGTCATGCATCACTTCCAGGCAAAACCTGAACGTGACATCATCACGTCAGGCATGCATGACATCACTTCCAGTTTTGTGCCAGGAGTGTCGCTAGGGCTGCCAAATGTGGGCGGGGGGGCAGGGAATCCCCCGCTTTAAAGGGCCGATTTCCGACGCGGCGGAATCGGGCCCCGGGGGAACCCCGCCCCCGGCGTGCACGTCACTAGCAAGTGATGTGGGCACGCCGGGCACGCCGGGGGCGGGGCCACGGCCATAAAAGGGAAAGCTCTGGTTTTCCCTTGTATGGTCGTGGCGCCGCCCCCAGCGTGCCCAGCGTGCCTACGTCACTTCCGGGTGATGTGCATGCGGCGCGCGCACCCCCGACACCGGCCAGGAGCCCCCCGCTCCCGGCAAAGACGGATTTGGCAACCCTAAGTGCCGTGCTGCATCAGCACAATATTACCAACCCTGTCCTCATCTCCCAGTTTCTCTCGGTGGGTTGCTAACTACAGCTGGCAACCCAGGATGCCTCCAGGACTAATTCACTGCCTAAATGTTATCTATCTATTTATTTATTTTTCACATTTATATCCCACCCATTCCGTAAACGGGCTCAGGGCAGGTCACAGCACTTCAATAAATACAATAAAATTTAAAATACATTAAAACATATCAAAACAATAGTCATGCTTGCCATAGGGAGAATCTGGCCCATTGATGTAACTAAGTATGGCCGGTTATCAGTGGGTGGGAGACCGCAACCTCGGGGGGGGGGGCATATGTGGATTCCCGTTGCCTCGGCCAAAGGCCTGGCAGAACAGCTCCGTCTTGCAGGCCCTGCGGAATTGAATAAGATCCTGCAGGGCCCTGATCTCAATAGGGAGCACGTTCCACCAGGTGGGGGCCAGGGCGGAAAAGGCCCTGGCCCTGGTCGAGGCTAGGCGGATGTCCTTTGGGCCAGGGATCACCAGGAGATGTTGACTCTCAGAGTGTAACACTCTCCGAGGCGTATATGGGAAGAGGTGGTCCGTTAGGTATGTTGGTCCCAGGCCGTATAAGGCTTTGAAGGTGATTACCAACATCTTGAAGCAGATCCAGTACTCAACTAAATGACCCAAGTGGCTCCTTGCAGCACCACAATTTCAGGTAGTGGCAGTGCCTGAGGAAGCGACAGATGTAGACTGCCTGGTTTCCTCCCCCCTGCCTAACATCCCCAAGGGCCCATTTATGCAGCAAAATACCTTTTTGCTATCCCCCTGTCTCTACCCACCCAGTCCTCCTGGCCCATGTTTTTTGATAACAAGCGTCTTTTTGAAAGCCCTTCTGAATGCAAACACCCATAATGTACAGGTTTGGACCAAATGCAGACAGAAATGCCAAGTAAGAATAATTAAGAAAATGACACCACCTTCTGTCTCTCTGTATAGCTTTTTACTTGCACAGTAGGAAAAGACAACAGGAAACAAATACTTTTTTAGTGGAGCTGGAAATTCACAGACAAGGTAAAGAAAAGCTGGTCAGAGGGGCTGGTTTGCCTCTCAGAAGAAGTATCTCGCTCAGTTGTAGATCTTCCCTCTTCCAGTTGCTGCGCATAACATCCTGAATTGCAGATTAACATCAGACACGCAACAGCCCTTGTACAATATGCTTCCGATGCATTTGCATAATGTTGGGCCAGCCTGTCTGTATCCCGGCTGTATGTTTCACCCAGATCCATTTCTGGACTGAGATTTCTTCAAGCAGTCACAGGAGCTTTCTCAATCATCCCCTTCCCTGCATTCACTGAAGAAATGGCTTCCTATGAAGCTACCTTATATTGAGTCAGAGTCTGCCCTTAAGGGGCTGCGGTGGCTCAGAAATTAAAACGCTGAGCTGCAGACTGGAAGGTCGGTAGCTTGGCAGTTCGAGACTTGAGTGCTGTGTGATGGAGTGAGCTCCCGTCTTTGGCCCCAGCTCCTGCCAACCTAGCAGTTCGAAATAGGGCTGCCAAGTCTCCCTGGGGGAAGATTCCCCCCCGCTTTGGAGGCCCGATTTCCACCGCCGCGGAATCGGGCCCCGTGGGAAACCCCACCCCGGTGTGCACGTCAGCCGGAGGTGACGTGATGACGCCGGGCACGCTGGGTGCGGGGCCACAGCCATCTGAGGGGAAAACAGATGCCGTCCGGAAGCCCCCCACTGCGGGGCGAAAACGACTTGGCAACCCTAGTACGAAAGCAAGAAATTGCCAGTAGGTAAATAGGTACCACTTCGGTGGGAAGGTAACAGCATTCCGTGTGCCTCAGTGTTTAGACATGCCAGTTACATTACCACGGAGAAGTCTTTGGACAGTGCTGGCTCTTTGGCTTGGAAACAGATATGAGAAACACCCCCTAGAGTTGGATTTGACTGGCTTTTGAGCAAGGGAAACCTTTACCTTTACTCCCTTAAACTCTGACTGACAGTAACTCTCCATGGCCTCAGCACAGATCCTTCCCAACATCTGCTACCTGATTGCATTTAAGTGGAGATTCTAAGGACTCAGGCTAGGGCCTCAGGCATATGAAGCATGCACTCTATTACTAAACCACTGATCTTGGGGACCACCATGGTAGACCCTCAACCTCTGGGTCTTAAGTAGTGTCACATAATATCAGGGATTCTGAAATTCCAAAGCGTCTCTGGGCTACTCCTCAGGGAAGGACCTGGCTGACATCCTCAAAATCCATCTGTCCTAGCGGAACTTATTTCAGATCGTAGGCAGGGAGGAATGGGTTTCCCCATCTCTGCCTTTGACGAGGCAATCGTAGCAGTGGTCCACCCTTTGTGCACGGCCGTCTTTGTGGAAACTGGATGTTTTCATAGCTTAGCAACAAAAACGCACCCAAGACTTTGAAGCCATTTGCCAGTTTTCTCTGGGTGTGTTGCATTTTTGAGCTTCCTATGAGTAATGGTGGGATTGTTGCAACCGCACATTCTAAATAAAGGCCGGTGAGAATGCTCGGCTAATGTGCTCTGCGCCGTCCACCCCCTTGTTTCAGAGGGCTAGCAAAGAACGTTGGGCTCCAAACAAAGTGTGGTGCAAGAGCTCAGCTGCAAGGCAACTGAGCAATATTTATTCTCCAAGGTTGTCGTGTGTTGCAACACGTCCCCCTCTCTTGCCCCACTCCATCTTTTGAAAGGCTGTAGGCTTAAGGGGAAAGGGAGAAGAAGGGACAAAGACCACATCGGAAGGGCATTCTTAATCCTAACAGATCTGACCGTGCAGTTGTTAGGGAGCCTCAAAGAGATCAGTTCTGCATAGCTGAAAATTTGCCACATCTTTCAAAAATTAGAATTATTTCACCTGAAACATCATCAAAGGCTCAGGACTAGTACTTAGAAACTTGTGACCCACGTACAGCTCAGACCTGAAATTTTGTGCCTCTGTGGAAGCTCTAATTTGCACATGGAGTCGTAGGCCAGATTAGCACGGCATGGTGGTTAGAGCGTCAGACTAGGATATGGGAGACCTAGTTTCGAATCCCCATTCTTGCCATGAAGCTTGCTGGGTGAGCTTGGGCCAGTCACTCTTGATCAGTCAGACCTACTTCACAGGACTGTTGTTGCGAGGATGGAGTGGTGAAGGGGTCCACATTGTGGAGAGAAGTGGGATATCAATATCTGAACAAACTGACTCAAAAACAGCCAACTGATCAACCGTGGCAAGCAGATTTGTTTGTTTGTTTCGATATCCAGGGAATAACGATAATCAGTAACACTTCTCAATGCCCACTCATCACTGAGGCATGGCACATAAGAAGCTAAATTAATTATCATATGGCATTGTGAGTAGTATAGCCAGGAGATCCTAAGGCTGTCTGGCAGCCAGAAGGTCTAGCTCTTTAGTTTTATGCACCACTAGGTGGCAAGCTAGAATTGTTTTTTAGGCAAGAGATGATTCAGAGGTGGTTTGCTGTTACCTGCCTCTGTGTCATGGCCCTGGTCTTTCTTGGAGGTCACCTTTCCAATTCCTAGCCACGGCCGACCCTACTTAGCTTCTAAGATCTGACGAGATCAGGCTAGCCTGGGTTATCCAGGTCAAGGAACATAAAAAGCTGATAGATGTTGGTCCTTGGTGCAAAGAGAGGTCCAACAGGACATTTTAACAAACTGTAACGAGTGTAAGAACCAGGGAAGGACAGAATCCCAGATCTGTGACTCAAGCCATTTGGGTCTGCATATGACTAAACCCCCAGCATTCTGACTTGTGCTTCCAATGATACGGAAAGATGGTGCTGTTGTTGACCTTCTTCTAGTGTTGACCCCACCAGGAGATGGGCTGCCAGATCCTTTTCTAAACCAACCTCTCCTTAGACTTCAAGGAAAATGCAAACAAAATGCACTGCTGTATCTGGGTTTCTGGAAGCAATCTAAATACCGAGAGCAGGGGTCCCCAGCGTCGTCACCAGAGTGCCCACCAACACCTTTCCTAATGCCCAGCAAGTGCTTTCAGAAAGTGGGTAGGGGTAAGAGGGGCTTTTGACCAGCAGGACTTCTGATTGGCTGTGTAGATTAAATGGCATTCTGTTGAACAGAGCTTGTGCCTGAAACGTTGAAGAGTTACTATTGGAGTTATATATAACCTAATTCCCTAATATTTTGTGGTTGGCTCTGCCTCTGCAGCAGCCATTTTGTGACTGGTTACACCTACTGTGGCAGCCATTTTGTGAATGGCTCCACCTACCGTGGCAGCCATTTCATGATTGCGCCCATCACCCTGTGTCAAAATTTCAAGGGTGCCCACGGGCTCAAGAAGTTTGGGGACCCCTGACATACAGGCTCATTTTCTCAGTTATTCTGGGGCTCCCTTAATGTCTAGCAACAGCAACTATGAGCCTTGAGGCAGGAATATGTTGATTAACAGTTATTGCAAGGATTGCCTCCATCCATGTCTGGGGGGACTATTTGCCATAAAGAGACATCTTCTTGTCCTGCCTTTCTAGTACCGAAAGATGCATTTATGAGTACATTTTAAATGTAGTGAAGCTGGATAAAAGGGCCAGCACCTTTTTAACCAGATGTGTTTTTGAGGAAAGTGTTCCAAGCAATCCACATACCAAGCAGTGTTCCCTCTAAGCTGAGTTAGTGTGAGCTAGCTCACAGTTTTTTATCATCCGTCTCACACATTTTTGTCTCAGCTCAGGAAGGATGGCTCCAGAGCAAACTAATTTATGCAGTAGCCAAATTGCTCACTCAGAACTTTAATGCCAGTAGCTCACAAAGTAGAATTTTGGCTCACGAGACTCCATGGCTTAGAGGGAACATTGATAACAAGTGCAGCTATACTAGTGTTACTAATTTCTCAATAGGGCCTGGAGTTCGCCCGAAACTACAAAAGAGATCTGTTTCCCTGGAGTACCACCCCAAGATCTCCAGGAATTTCCAGCCTGGAGTTAGCAACCCTAAAGTAAACATGGTTTCCAACAATTTGAAGCATGTTGCAAAACTCTGAACGCACTTTTTAAAAAGCCACCTTGTAATAATGGTTACCATTTACTCTCTTTTTACACTGCCTTCCAAATCCTGGTTCCATGAAAATCATTTTGTTAGGCCCAGACTGTATACACTTAGCAGCGCTTGTCAAAAGAACAGTCATATTTTTATATCCCACATGATTTATTCTTCCACTACCTAAGCTTTTACCTGTACTTAAGAACATTAAAAGAGCCCAGTGGTCCATCTAGTCTAGCATCCCATCTCACACAGCAGCCAACCAGTTACTTTGGAGAGCCAATAACAGGGCACAGAGGCCGAAGCCTTCCCCTGATGTTGTTTCTGAGCACTGGTATTTCGAGGTCGCCTTCCTCCGAATGCAGAGGTCCCCGTTCATTTCCTTTAGTTCTTTTACTCAGCTTTCCTGACCGAGTTTAGCATTTTAATTGCGCAATAAACCTGGAGGAAAGAAAAACTTAAGATTTCACTATAAATCCAAGCTAAGAAGATGGACTCATTAAGTTCCTTATTTTTGCCTTATTTATAGATCCCCGTAGCCATTTGCGGAAAGAAGGAAGAGCCAAATACCTCTTATTACCAGACATTTTCTGTGTGTCTGTATTTATGTGTACGAGTGAAGACAGATAGAAGGGAGCTATCTGAATGACATCGCGTTGCCAAAACTGGGCTGGGGAAATCCTGGAGATTTGAGGGTGGAGCCTGGGGAAGGTGTTGTTGGGGAGAGGAGGCAGGGTGTATATCATGCCACACATCACACCCACCTGCCAGAGCAGTCATTTCCTCCAAGGGGACTCAACTATAACCTTATACCCCACTGAAGTCTCTCCTTTCCCCAAGCCCCACCCTTTCCAGACTACACCCCCAAAATCTCCAGGAATTTCTCAGCCCAGGGCTGGGAACTCTACGCACAATTTTGGCCTTGGCATCCACCCACTCTTGCCAATGTAATGCAAATGAGGTTGGCACTAGTCAGGGAAGCATACCACTTTAAGCTGGTGTTCTGGTATTTCCTCCTGGTGCTCTGACTATGGAGCAGCCTCCCCAAACCCAGTTTGGTGTTGTGGTTAAGTGCTCGGACTCTAATCTGGGAGAACCAGGTTTGATTCCCCATTCCTCCACTTGCAGCTGCTAGATGACTTTGGGCAAGCCATAGCTCTGGCATAGTTCTGGCACAGTTGTTTTTGCAAAAGAGCAGTTTCTGTCAGAGCTCTTTCAGCCCCACCTTCCTCACAGGGTGTCTTTTCTAGGGAGGAGAAGGGAAAGGAGTTTGTAAGCCGCTCTGAGACTCGTTTGGCTAGGGTGGGGTATAAAGCCAATCTCTTCTTCTTCTCTTCTGTCTTGTAACCACTTTATTTTCCTTCAGACTTCCAGGTAAAAGCATTCCTGTTGACTAAAACAGAGGATGGTGCTACGGTTTGTGTGGATGCAAGCCATTGTTATGCGTCCTAAACCAAGTCCTTTTGCAAGTATGGTTAGGGTTGCTAAGTGCGATCTTCACCGCAACGGGGGACTCCCGGCTGGCGGCTGGAGCACTCACCGCATCCTCGTCACTCGGAAGTGACGTGACCACGCCGGGCACGCTGGGGGCGGGGCCACGACCATCCGAGGGAAAACCATAGAGTTTTCCCTCGGATGACCATGGCCCCACCCCCAGCGTGCTCGGCGTGGTCGCGTCACTTCCGGGTGATGTGCACATCGGGGTGGGGTTCCCCCTGGGGCCCGATCCGCTGGCGGCGGAGAACGGGCCTCTGGGGCGGGGGTTTCCCCGCCCCCCGGGGGGACTTGGCAAGCCTAAGTACATTTCAGGCTCAATACATAACAGAAGCCAAAGGGGTTTGGAAGGCTGTAATGCTGCTTAAGATTGCATTGTAAACTGCTTTGCCTCTGTCACAAGCTGCCAAGAAGATTCTCTGAGCAAAAGCAGGAGTCTAAATGTAATAAATAAAATAAACAAATAAGCTTTCCCTGTGGGCTTCTGTGGTAAATTGCTTTCCCTTACAATAACAGCTTTCCTTAAAAAAATAAAAACCAAAAAAAGGCACACAGGGGAGGCCCATCATCAACTTTCTTCCTCAAAAAGAAAACACGTAGTCCAGGTGTGCTCAACATCAGCTGCTCTTATAGGATTGCTAAATCCTGGTTGGGAAATCCCTGGAGATTTGGGGAGGGGGAGCCTGGGGAGGGGGGGTTGAGGAGGGGAGGGATCTCAGCACTGTACAATGCCACAGAGTCCACCCTCCAAAACAGCCATTTTCTCCAGGGGAACTGATCTCTGGGGGCGGGAGGTCAATTGTAATCCCAGGAGATCTCCAAGCCCCACCTGGAGGCTGGCATCCCTATCTTGAAAACACGGCTGTCTGATCTGTCACTTGGAAAATAACTTCATATAGCTGTTGGAGTGAGCAACTCAGCCTGCCTGGACATTGGGGTGAGCCAAATCACTCTAAATGTGTATAGGTGTTATCTCCTAGAATGGGATGTCTCTCTTTGTCTTAACCTGGGAGCTGCCCACTGACTTTCTCTTTCTCTCTCACTTTGTTCTCTCCCTATCTGCACATGGCCTTCTACTTCTTCACCCAAAAGTGATTAACACATGGAATTCACTGCTGCAGGAGGTGGTGGTGGCTACAAGTATGGACAGCTTCAAGAGGGAATTAGATAAACACATGGAGCAGAGGTCCATCAGTGGCTATTAGCCACAAGGTATAGATAGGAATTCTCACTCCCATTGCAGATTACTTTTTTGATGCACAGAAATTAAATCTTAGAAAACTTTATAAACGGTTATAAACAACTGCAGAAGTGACCATTGGAACAAATGTGGATAATATGCATAAAGCAATGTTGAGGGCTCATATTTCAATGCCTCATCATTTTGGCATAACATAAGCAGGAGTTTAAAAAAAAATCCGGATAATTTGAGCCACCACGGGGAGGGGCAGATGGAAGGCGAGTGAGTGGGCATGGAAAAAGGGGTTGCTGAGAAGGCGTTTGATAATGTTTCATGGGAGTTCTTACTACAAAAGCTTCAGAGATGGGATTGCGGAAGAAATTTTCTAACAATGATAGCGGCCATATATAAAAATCAACACACAAAAATTACTTTTAATGGAGACACAACAGAGAAGATTTCAATACAAAAAGGAACTAGGCAAGGGTGTCCGCTATCGCCATTACTTTTTATTTTTGCTCTTGAATAATTAAATTACTCAGTTAGAAAAAATAATAATATAAAGGGATTGAAAATAAAAAGAGAAGACATATGTACTGATATTAATGGCTCCAAGCATTCGCGGATGACCTAGTATTTATTTTGGAAGACCCCCTCACATCGACAAAAAACTTCTTGGATGAAATACGGACCTATGGGGAAGTAGCGGGAATGAAAATAAATATTCAGAAGACAAATATACTAACAAAAAATTGCTCCCAAGATATTATACAAAAAATTCAACATAGAACAAGGACAGAAGTGGTGAATAAGATAAAATACTTAGGAATAACAAAATAAGAATAGTATGTTAAAAGAAAATAATTATTATAAACTGCTGCAAGACGTAAAGAATGATCTCAGTAATTGGAAAGACCTCCAACTCACTTCAATAGGTAGGATCGCAGCAGTGAAGATGAATATATTACCACGTTTTTTATTTTTGGCACAAAATATCCCAATATTAGAAAACAATCAATATTTTTTAGAATTGGATAAAATTATTAAACATTTTGTATGGTATCCTTAAAAAGCTCATATAAATTGGAAATTATTGCAGGACAAAAAGGAAAGAGGAGGTTTAGACTCACCAAACTGGCACTGTTACTATCAAGCAGCAGCAGCAACATGGATTAGAGATCGGCTAACGTTGGGAAACCAAAGGACTTTAAAATTAGAATGCCATGATTTGTATATGGGATTACATGCTTATGTGTGGTACAACAAAGATAAAATACACTCTAATTTTCATCACCATATTATTTGAGGTCCATTGTTTAAAATATGGAAGAAGATAAGAGAGAGATTTTATGATAAAACTCCCAGATGGGTATCACCATTGGAAGCGTTCATTACACCATCACTAATTACGGATGGGGAAAAACAACCATATGATAAATTGTTAGATAAAAGTAATAATCTTAAAAATAATATCCAAAATGACATTAAATTAACATGGTGGGAGAATGTTCAGCTGAATTCCAGATTAATTAAAGACAAAACAATCGGATTCTATGGGAGTAGGAATGAACTGGATAAACTTTGGTTATCTACAAATGACAAGGCTATACAAAAACTTTATAATTTATTTTTGAAAGATCTTATACAGGATGAGGAGGTTAAGGTAGTAATGATAAAATGGATGCAAGATTTAGGACATACCATACAAGTAGATGATTGGTCAATAACGTGGAAATCCACAAAATTTTTGAAAGCAACATCTTATAAGGAAAATATTATAAAAATGTTTTATAGATGGTACTGGTCACCAGATAGGGTGGCCAAATGTTCCCCTAATATGTCTAAAAATTGTTGGAGATGCAAGAATAACATGGGGATTTTTTTTCACATGTGGTGAAGATGTGAAAAAATTAACAAATTTTGGAAGGAGGTTAAAAAGTTAATATGGGATATGCTATCAATTAATTTAGAATTAGTGCCAGAAGTTTATTTGTTAAATATGTTACCAAAAGGTTTAGATCACAATGATAATTATCTGCTAACATATATTGTAATGTCAGCAAGAATTATAGTTGCTAAATACTGGAAATCTATTAATTTACCTACAACCCAGAAGTTATTAAACAAATTGTTGGATATAGCAGAAATGGATCGATTAACCACTTTATTACATGGTAAAGATATGTTTGTGTTTCAGGAACGATGGTCGCGAGTATATGAATGGTTTAAAAAACAATGATCGATGTTCGACTCAATGTAATTTGTACTGATATTAATGGCTGTATATTTTGGAAAAACTAAAACAAATCATTAAAAAGAAAAAGGGGTTGTGCATTTTGGCTTCCTCCCCGGGGCAAATGGGAAACTTCTCAGAAAACAAGGATCCACAAGACGTGGGGAAAATCGGACGATTATGCAGGTCAAAAGGTGGCCATGCGTCTACTGGTGGGAAATTGAACAGAAGACCCGGGGGAGCGCGGGGCAAATGCTTTTGTGAAATTGGTCTCAGTCTGGGGCAAGGGATGCTCTGTATTCTTGGTGCTTGTGGGGGGCGGTCAACAGTGGGAGAGCTTCTAGTGTCCTGGCCCCACTGCTGGACCTCCTGATGGCACCTGGTATTTTTGGCCACTGTGTGACAGAGTGTTGGACTGGATGGGCCATTGGCCTGGTCCAACATTGGCTTCTCTTATGTTCTTATGGAGACACATGTCTCTGCAGGTCTCTCTTGTAGATACAGTGCCTTTGTACTCCCACACAGATTATGCCGGACAAGCTGGCCATTTAGGATGGGGAAAGTACTCTTTGAATGAGGCTTCTCTCTGTCCTTTCGACTGCAACCTGAATGTGAACAACTGGATCTACCTGAATACATGCAAGCTTACCCTTTTTGCAATATACTTCTTGGGAGGTTTATGTACTGCACTCAGTATCACGCTCCTGTGACTGGACAAAACTCTGCTGTGTTAACCAAATATCCCAACAATAGCGATGCCCCCAAAGCATTTATGGATTTTTTTCCCCGGTGCTAAGTCGTTTTGGGACTGTGGTCGTGATCAGAAGCATATGGATCCGTGTTTTCATTCTCATGCTTAAAATAGTATTTATAGAAGTGAAACTGAGAAGTGATGCATTTTGTTAATGGGTGAGAAAGGGAAAGTCTCCCACATAATATTAAAATAGGAAGGGATGAAAAATGGTAACCGTGCCACCATTCCCCCAAGTAGGCTACAGCTGGTGCTGATGCTGTGGGCACTGGCCCTCATCCACCACCAGTAACAAAGAAAGGGGCACAGGACTGCCCTCCACTGGCCATGCCTGTGGGGGACATGCTCCTTCAAACAGCCGACGGGAGAAAGAGGGGCTAGCCCAGGTTCTCTTCTCTTCATTGCTTCACTTCGTATGGATGCAGCATACTGGCTTCATAGTCCCTTTGAGTGTGCCAGAGGAAAAGGAGGACTGGAATTCCCTGTGAAGAAATTCTCAAAGTCTTTTTTTCAAGAGAGGTAGAGAGGGAGAAGAATCTGGTGACCACATGGCTGCAAAAAAGCCAGATTGCTGCTTTAAAAAACAAAACAAAACCCAGCTGCTTTGAATACTCTCAGCTGGGATTTCTAAATATCTTTCCCTCAGAGATCCACACTGTAAGCCTCCATTTTTCCTTCTGCAGCAACAAAGGATGAAAAGCAGAAAGCATCTTGTCCTGGGTCAAATAGTCTGTTCTTATTGGGCAGGAAGACACGTTGGCTACATTTGGGGAACTACAGCAACTACCCCCCCCCCACACACACACGCGTGTCCACACATATTGCTGATCCAATGAGAAAATGTCATCACCCAGAAGATACTTCTGCATTTTATCTGGTTTGGTAGGCACACAATGTCCTAAATTTTTGCTAAGTGCACCGACATGTGCCAAAGTCTGTTCCTCCTCTGTCGCAAGTTAGGCATTTCTCCATCGTATTGTGCTGCTGAAGACAATTCTGAAAACAGAACATGGTTGATTCAAAAGGGATCAATGTGGATGGGGGGGGACCACATTGTATTTTTTGAGGAAAACACATTGGTCTTTGAATGAACACATAAAGCTGCTGTGTACTGCATTGCTCTATCAAGGTCAGTAATGACCACTCTGGTAGTGGCTCTCCAGGGTCTTGAGTGGAGAGGGATCTCATATCATATCTGTACTACCACCGCCCTGAGGTCCTGAGGAAACATCCTAGTATGGAAGAAGCCTTCTGCCATCTTCTTGGAACTTCGGACATACGACCCCCCATCCCTAGATTATGGAAGTCACTGAGCACTTTGTTCAACTAGGATTTTTAAGATGTATTATATGTTTTTAAATTATGTATATTATTGTTTTATTATGGCAATGTTTCTCCTCTGTAAGCCGCCCTGAGCCCACTGGGGAGGGCGGGGTATAAATATGAAAAATAAATAAATAAATATCACCTGCTACCTGAGCCTTTTCACTGGAAATGCTGGGGATTGAACCTGGAACCTTCTACATGCCAAGCAGATGCTCTACCACTAAGCCATGGCCTTTCCAAAAAGCCATCCGTCCGTCCGTCCGTCCGTCCTTCCGTCTGTCTGTCTGTCTGTCTGTCTGTCTGTCTATCTATCTATCATCTTTTTTTCATTTATACCCTACTCTCTCCTGGAGGCTGAAAGTGCACAAAATACTAGCGAGCAGAATCTGTTTTAATACTTAGACAGACACATGCCACAATCTTAATTCTGGCCATCAAATGCTATCAAATAGAAAACTTCTGTCCCCCCCCCCCCCCCCCCCCCCGCTTCCCGGGTACATAGCTTTGTGGTTTGGTTGGGTATTGATAATTTCCTTTTTGACATTGCTTCTTTCCCCTCAAATTGCCAGCTATTGCAACACTTTCAGAAAGTTTACAGAAAAGAAAAAATACTCGCAGTCGGTGGAGGGTGAAGTGAGTTTGTTTTCAGAACCCAAATGCCTTCTCAACTTAATGCCCAGTTCAGACACTTTAACATCCATCATGGAGATTGTCACTCTGGAGACAACCCCTTGGAGAAAGCAACATCTAACCTCAAATGGCCATATGGACAGGCCACACTTCTCACTGAATACAGTGTCAGGGGTGGGGTTTTTTGTTTGCTTGTTTGTTTGTTTTTGGCCATCAAGTCACAACTGTTTGGAACATACCTGTAGACTTCATGTCACTTTGAATCTTGTCAGAGCTGGGTTGAGCTCCATCTCTAAGAAAAGTGGCCTGATGAAGCCCTAGGAAACGGCAAAGCATCCTAGGTGTTCCCTCGCCACTCCTTTGGTTTGCGCCACAGCTAGTTTTGAGCTCATGCCATCTACTGCGTGTTTTCTTTTGGAAACTCTTCTCTGCACCATGAGCCGGTGATCACATCATTCTGAAGAGAGACTTGTACTTTCAAGGAAGAGTGAGTTCTACTTTCAAGGACTATCGGGTCACTATTCAACTGGTGCAGATGTCATTTATGCATGGTGGCAAAACCATTTGCTATGCGTATCATTTATGGTTGTAAGTGGAACCGTATAAGAAGACAGTAGTCTCAAGTGTGATTTGTACAGCATGACAAAGCATTCTGGTTATTTGTTTGCAGTTTCGAAGGTATGGTTTTGAATAATCTTCGGATTATGCTTTAAAAGCTCCATTACCTGTTTCACTGCTGGAACATGTTGAAACAGTGCTGAAAATTGACCTCTTGCTCTCTTTCTCTCTCCCCCCCCCCCATTTTCTTTCTGCGGCTGTTCATTTCCACCTAGTCTGTTTTTTCCCCCTCTTAATCTCCTAATCCTTAGCAATAAGTAAGTATGACAGGAAGACGAAGTGGAAAATTAAGGATTATTACAACCATTGTGTGCCAAAAGGATCATGTCACAAATGCGATTTGAGCCTGCCCAGTTTGAGAGCTAATTAAGGGATCATGCTCTGGGAGTCAGAGGATGAGATCGTCAATGGCCGCTGCGCTTCTTTAAATCCTAATGAGATACGTTTTGATGCTCAAAGGCTCTGTGCACTTGGGTCTGGCACAATGACAGATGAAGGTGGATTAACAATTGTGCTGTGCTCCAGAGTGGACCCCCTGTTGTAATGTGAGACCACTGTTGTATGGAAAGCTGCTGGTGTATTTTGACCCAAGTGATGGGTTTCATTAAAAAGTCCACATAATGGCTGAACATGACAAGGTAGTTGCTTTATCATGACACATCATGTGAGTAAGAGCCAAACTAGACATTACAAGTAACACACGTCAGGATATGATGCGTGCCCGACTCCCTGTAACCCATATAAACTGGGGAACTTACCGTGAAAGTATTGCATCACTCCAATTAAGCTCCAGAGTGCTGCAAAGGTAAGGGAGGACTTCCAGTTCCCCTCATGTGCCATTTTTGCCAGTGGAAACAGCCATGGAATCATGAGAGCCAGTTTGGAGTATTGGTTAAGAGCAGCGGACTCTAATCTGGAGAACTGGGTTTGATTCCCCACTCCTCCACATGCAGCCAGATGGGTGACCTTGGGTCAGTCACAGTTCTCTCAGAGCTGTCTCAGCCCCACCTACCTCACAGGGTGTCTGTTGTGGGGAGAGGAAGGGAAGGAGATCGTAAGCCACTGAGATTCCAAGTAAAGGGTGGGGTAAAAATCCAGCTCTTTTTCTTCTTCTTCTTCCCCTTTCTTGCTGGCAAAAATGGCATAGAAGGAAAAGTGGGAGATCTTCCTCCCCCCCTTGCAGCACTCTGGAACTGAAGGGAGCAACGGAGTGCACTGAAGGTTAGTTATCCAGTTCTTACATGTGACAGTGAGCCAGGTCAGGGAGCCGTGTCCCGACTTATGTCACATGTAACATCTAGTTTTCCTCTAAGACTCTACATCCAGAGGAGAGCTACCATGCCATCCAGCAGCCCAGAAGGGGGATTAGGGATGCTCGAACAGCAACTGGTTCAGTTCAAATTTTTATTTATTTAATTTTTATTTATAAAATTTATATTCCACCTTTCTGCCCTCACAAGGGCCACCAAGGTGGCTTACAATGTAAAATATGCATGGTAAAATCACATTCTGCCCACCAGTTGCAAAGCTTTGGAGTAGACTGTTAGTCTTTCAGCCTGCCCACTCATGACCATTCAGCAGGTTGTTTCACTCTATTCCTTCTTAACTGAGCAGTACGGCTCAATCAGCTTTCCACTCATGCATGATCTCACAACCTGATAGAGTTCTGCTCCCCCGTCCTTGTTGCGCTGCTGCTCCGTTTGGCAGGCAATTGTTTAAACAGACAGTTAGATCAGTCACAATCATATGAATCAATCATAAATAAGCACCGTGTTTAAAAATATCTTACAGATCAGTGTTCATCTAAGTAGTCCTTAGCAACGTTAATGGCTGCCAATCGGTTTGGATTAGCAACATTTTCACGCATGTACAGGTTTGGAAAAGCAGGTGCAAACCTGTTCTTCAGGTGCTGAAGTCATTTGGTGTGGAACCCAATGGTGTTCAGCTTGCCTCCGACTGTCACACTTGAACAGTAAATTGACTGTCATTCTTATTTGACACACATTTTTGCAGCATCCTTAAGGAAAGCCAAAATGGCCATCTGTTACTACTGTGACAGACCCACAACCATCCTTACTCTCATGGTACATTATTCACATGCAGTATGAAGCCAGGCTCAATTGGAATCAATAGCCATGCCACTAATGTGACGTATGGTCTGGTCTCTGCAGAGGGATTAGAATGATGTGAGAGAGAACCCTGAGGTGGTAGAATTGGCTGTGATACTTCATGATGGAGGCGGCAGGACGATGGAGGTGTCTTTGGCAGCAGATGTTGTCACTGAACGTCCCTCCACGTGAAACATTCTCTGAAAAGAAAGAAGTAGCTCTTAAGGGAGAAGTAGCTTAGCCCAATTGATACTGCTGTTGGTTTTCTATTTGTAGGGAGATTTGTATTCTAAGGATTTTGTGCTGCTTTATACTGCTATTTTAAGTGGTTTTAATTGTATTGTATATTGTATTCATATTGTTGGAAGCCGCCCTGAGCCTAATTGCAGGGAGGGCGGGATTCATGTCAATAAATTTATTTATTGCATTTATATCCCGCCCATCCCATGATGGGCTCAGGGCGGCTCACAACAGTGATAAAACAATAAATACAGGGCTTTTTTGTAGAAAAAGCCCAGCAGGAACTCATTAGCATAATAGGCCACACCCAACAGCAGGAACTCATTAACATATTAGGTCACACCCCTGAAAGCACAGCTCATTGGCATATTAGGCCACACCTTCATGTTACCAGAAGTGCGGTCATCCAGCCACACCCACCTTTTGCTTCTTATTCTGTTTACCTTGTTTGTTGTCAAAACCGAGGGCTTTTTTTTTTTGTAGCAAGAACCCCTTTGCATGTTAGGCCACACACCCCTAATGTAGCCAATCCTAATGAGTTTCTGCTGTTGGGTGTGGCCTATTTATGCTAATGAGTTCCTGCTGGGCGTGGCCAACTTGGAAGCCAGCCGGAACTCCGTTCCTGTGCGTTCCAGCCCTAAAATAGCCCTGAATAAATATACAATTGAAAACCCGTTAAGTAAAAAACAGGATGGCTGCAAAAAATAACATCAGTCCAGAGGAGCCTAATACACTTCTTGTTAGGTGTTAGTAGGATAGTAGGCATCTGTAGGCCTAGTATGGTCTACTATGGGCAGAGGAGGCCAGGATAGTAAAAAATTTAAAACATCCGCCACCTCAACCGAAGGCCTGGTGGAAGAGCTCCGCTTTACAGGCCCTGTGGAAATGTAGCAAGTCCCACAGGGCCCTGATCTTAGTTGGGAAGAACATTGAAAAATGTGATTTCTCCGCCTGCAGTTTGAACCGATACCGTACCGTCTATCCCTTCAGAAGTCTCTAGTCCTGCATATGTAGACCAGACCTAGGAAGGAGGCTTTGAATGGTTTGTGTTCTAGAATTCATTGGCTCCGTAGAGCCCTGTGTGCTAGAGGAGGAAAATTGCCCTCGTCATCATGCTGACACTGTCATAACATTCTGCTCCTCTTCCGTGGATGTTCATCACCGATGACACCTGAGCTCCTCCCTAGGGTAGGAATAATGCCAACAAGGGACATGGGATTCCTGAGGCAACCCAGATCACAGACTTTCCGGAATGAAGCTTTCAGAAGCCAAGTAGATGAATAGGAAGGGGGTGGGGGGAGCAGACACCAAACCATTTCACAGTGGATGTATTCATACACTAGGGGTGCAGCCAGGAAGTCCGCTCAAATGAAACCATCCATGATCTGCAGACTGGATGAGTCAAGCCCAGCTGCTTTCTCAGCCTACTCCTTATGGTTTTGAAATGCAAGGAAAGGGTTTAGCTCAGGTTCTCAAATGCAGTGCTTGAGAAATGGGTGTGAGAGATAAGCCAGGGTTTCTGTGGCTGAGTAACACAGTTTATTTAATTTAAGGGATGTGTATGCCATCGTATTTCCTTTGCAGGTCCTAGTGGTTTCCCAAATAATAAATCAATACAATATGTCATAAAACCCTTTAAAATATAAGATGGATCCATAAAACAACCATCAGAGAGCTTAAATAACCCAATACAATCAATAAAAAGCCTGCTGGCGCAATTTTGTTTTATAGTCTCTCCTAAAGGAGAGCAAAAGAAGTGCATCACTCACCTCACTGGGCAGCTCTTTCCACGGGATTAGAGCTGCCACAAAGTGAGCTAGACTGATTTCCCACAAGCAGCTGTGCCGCCCTTGCTCTTCCATTTGCCCTGGTTGTATCGGTCAATTTCACACTATTTGCTGCCCAATGGCATTTTGACCTGCATCTTCCCCCAATCTCCCCCGTGTCTTCTTGATCTCAAAAAATAAGGATTAAGAAGATGTGGGGCATACTGTGAAATTGACCAATACAACTGGGGCAAACAGAAGAGTGAGGGCGGCACAGCTGCTTGTGGGGAATTGGTCCTAATTCTCCTCCAAGAAGAGACATATGGTAGACTTTGCTAGGAAGAATGGAGTTGTCATGCAGGCTTATATAGGGAGAAGTTGTCCTTCAGATATGTCAGTTCCAGGCTCTGGAGAGCTGGAATTTAAGCTCAGGACCACACCGACAGCCAAGGCACTTAATCTAGTATGAGCAGGGCTATTTTTGGGCAGGAACGCACAGGAACGGAGTTCCGGCTGGCTCCTGAGTTGGCCACACCCAGCAGGAACTCATTAGCATAACAGGCCACACCCAACAGCAGAAACTCATTAGAATTGGCTACATTAGGGGTGTGTGGCCTAACATGCAAAGGAGTTCCTGCTACAAAAAAAAGGCCCTGGGTTTTGACCACAAACAAGGTAAACAGAATAAGAAGCAAAAGGTGGGTGTGGCTGGATGACCACACTTCTGGTAACATGGGGGTGTGGCCTAATGTGCTAATGAGCGGTGCAGTCAGGGGTGTGGCCTAATAGGCTAATGAGTTTCTGTGGCTGGGTGTGGCCTATTATGCTAATGAGTTCCTGCTGGACTTTTTCTACAAAAAAAGCCCTGAAGTGTGATGCAATGACTAGGTCCATTCAACAAATGGGCTACCACATTTTGCACACATCGTCCTTGTCTCAAATGGTTGACTTCAAGGGCAGCCCTATAAGGTAGACATTTCAGTAGTTGAACGCACCCACTTAGAGCCTGGTTTGCACTGTGAGGGGGAGGCTGTTTACAGAATGAATTTCACATAAGGCTTGTTGCTTTAGAAAAGAAAGAGATGTCCTTTATTGTGACAGAACTCCATCTTGGACAGGAAAGGTAAAGTGAAAGGTTCTAGATATCTATCTAAACTAGGATGGAGAGAGACTGTAGAGAGCAGATGATCCAAGGGTGTAGACTTTCCAATTTCCCGGGGGGGGCTGGGGCTGGGCCAGAGGCATTGCTTTGCTAGGAGCAAGGGTGGCTCCCGGGGGAGGCTGAGTACCTTCCTGAAAATTTCGGCGGGGGCTGAAGCCCCGCCGCCCCCACGAAGATTACGCCTATGTGTGTGGCATAACATGCAAAGGAGTTCCTGCTACAAAAAGAAAGAGTGATGGCTGGAAGAAACGAACCCCCTACAAGCAGCATTCTAGGTAAACAAATGGAAAACAGCAGAGCAGATGACAAGAAGAATGTAGGAACTGACCTGTCTAAGCTTATTACCTCTACTGACCCCCACTGAAGCACTGGTGCATCTGTACAAAGGAACATTTTATAGTCCTCCACTTCCAACAGAATGTGGGATGAATTTACTCCTAGAAGGACAGGGAATAAGATTGTTGTGCCATAAGTAAATTTCTAGAATTAGGGCAATGAACACACATTTTCTATTCATTTCTGATGAGGTCACCCTGAGTTGATTTCTCCATATGGTGACCTGGTCATCTGATTGCTTTAAGTTCATCATGTCTCAAGAGACTGGTTACACAGGCTTTTTTTTGGGGGGGGAAGTGCATCTAATTGTTAATTAGATTACGGTTCTGGGCATGTCAGATCTTGCTCCTGTAACTCTTGAAGAACTGGAACCTTGAGAGATCTGTGGCTTCTGTTTTATGGCAGAGAAAATTTATGTATCAGTGGTGACTTCCCATTTAAGTTAATGGTTTTCTATGAGGGCAAAATTAGTTGAAGGGAAGCCACTTCTGAATTAGGAAGAATGAGAAGAACCAGATGACAGAGTGGATAATTAATTGAGTAGATTAATGCAAATGATTGACTTTTAATCTTCTGAATAAGCCAGAGGGTTAATTTGAAGGGGGGTGTTATTTGAAATGAAATATTAATTTTATTCTGGTTCATTATTGTCTTTGCATTTGGTGGATAGTATTGACTTTTGCTTTGGAGGATTTCTCTTTTGCAAGTTGCTGATTGGTTACTGTAATATTGGATAAATGCCTTTTAAAAATTGTAACAACAACAACAATTTTTTTAAAAAAACCTCTCCACAGTTCCCCATGTCCTCAGTGAACTAGCTTTTGAAATCCTTTGGCAGACATGGTGACTTGCTATTCTGAATCATGACTAAAAATGTACAAATGCTTGGTGGGAAGTGCCCTCAAGTTGCAACCAAAATACGGTAACCCCATTGGCTTTTCAAGGCAAGAGATGTCCAGAGGTGGTTAGCCATTGCCTGACTCTACGTCATGATCTTGAACTTCCTTGATGGTTTCTCTTCCAAATAGTAACTAGAGCTGACTCTGCTTGGCTTCCAAGATCTGACAACTGTTTGGGCTAAGCCTGGGCTATAAAGGTGAGTACAAATGTTTACTAGGCCCTAAAAGCAAGTTACCAGAATGGGCTCATGAAATTTGGTAGCATAACAAACATTAAAAGAACCACATGATCAATTCTGTGCCTCAAAAGTTGGATAGGTCTATAAATAAGACCTCCGTGTTCAGAGGCAGCAAACTTCTGAATGCCAGTGCTGCAAGGCAGCATGTAGAGGAAGCATTGGGCTCCTTGTCCTGCTTGGAGCTTTGGGGGGCATCTGGTTTGGCCACTGCATGAAACAGGATGTTAGACTAGATGGAACATTGGTCTGATCCACCAAGGCTGTTCTTATGTTCTTAGGACGGGGCCAGGGTTTCCACAGTTTTATATTCTTTGTGAAACTGTGCAGATAGAAGAGTTAGGTTTGAGGGGAAATTATCAGCATGCAGGACCAAGCATTATTTATTATTTATTTGCTGGCACTTCATGTGAAAGTACAGTTCACATTGTATTTGGTGTTGCACAGAAGAATCAATTCCTAGCAGGGTTCTGTTGATCCGGCTGCTGCAGGTTCCTCGCTGCGGGGCTATGGAAGACAACTCAACCAGCAGCAGGAGCTGTTGTGGTGAGTAGAAGATCAAAGTCAGTCTAAGTCAATAAATACAGAGAGACAGAGAGGGAGGGAGACCACTCACCAGTTTATGGGACATATACCAATTTTGTCAGGCACAGAGTGAACAAAAAATAAGCTGTGATGACACCTTGGGTGTTGGATCAGTGCAGGCCTTGCATGGGACTTTTGGCTATTTTTCTGTGGTCTTTGCTTTTCAGAGTATGAACTGGTATCAGGGGTTTAAATACACATTTTTATGCACGGTAGAGAGAAACATATTGAAATAATATGCCACAATGTGGTGGAAAGAGCTGTCACGTCGCAGCAGACTCATGAATGCGCTGTATGGTTTTCAAGGCAAGAGACAGTCACAGGTGGATTGCCATTGCCTGCCTCTATGCAGGGACCCTGGTATTCCTTGATTGTCTCCCATCCAAGTATTAACCAGGGCTAACTCATTGAAATAATTTTTTATTTATTTTTTAATATACATTTATTTATACAAGGTAAAATACATTACAATACAGCAGAGTGCATAAAACCCCCCAAATACACCAAGTATTTAAGAAGGGGTGAATACTGTCTTCCTTAGCAATCCTAAACCTAACACAGGCACAACTATGGAAAATCACAATAAAATAAGCCACCAAAACCTTAATCGGAAAAGTGAACAGATACTTGCACAATGACGTGCAAAGTTCAGCCATAGATTAGGAACTTATATTTAAGATCTTTTGTTTTCCCAATCAGATTTATCTAGCTTCATTTTCTCAAGTAGTGGATACCATTTGTCAAGGGGATTCAGTAGGTGACTTTCAATGTCCTCCAAGTTTTCCCAGAGGGAGATTTTTACTTGCAGGAAAAAATCCCATACTTTATGCAACCACTATTGCATTGAAGGAAGCATATTTGCTTTCCATTTACTCACTATTGAAGTCTTGGCTGCTACTATCAGGATATTAATCAGCTCTTTGCTTCTTTCGGGTGGACCATCTGCCGGCCAACGGTAAAGGAGAATCAGCGATGGATCTAAAGGTACAGTAAGTCCAGTTAAGGAGTGGATGGGGAAAATAGCTTGTTTCCAGAATTGGGCCATGTAGGGACACTCCCACCAGTTGTGGTAGTATGTTACTTTTTGCCCGCATTGTTTCCAGCAAAGCGGCGATGACTGGGGAGAAATATGGGATAGTTTTACAGGCATGGGGTACCATCTGTGCAATACCTTAAGTGCTGTTTCCTGAATAAATTGTGAGTTCAAGATTTTAGCATATGTTTTCCAGATTTCATCCCATTGGTCAGACGAGAGGGATTGCTAGATATCACGATGCCATGCGCTTTGGTAGCTGGGTGGTTGAGTGTGCTTTAGAGCTAATACTTGTTTATAGATCCTGGAAATCAGGCCTTTCTTACGGTCCTGCCTCCATAACAGTTGATCGAAGCAGAACCCATTGAAATAAATGGGCTTTAGTATTATTAACTGGTTTGTTGCCATTGCATGTGATAAGCTGACATTCAGAGCTGGTGTAGTGGTGGCTTAAAAATGACCTTGGAGCCAGGAGGTCCCTGGTTCAAATCATGCCTGTGTCTAGGGTTGCCAACTTCAGGTTGAGAAATTCTTGGACATTTGGTGGTGGAGCCCGAGGATGGTGGGGTTTGGGGAGAGGAAAGAGCTCAGCAGGGTTTAATGCCATAAGAGTCTACTCTTGGAAACTGCCATTTTCTCCAGGGAAACTGATTTCTATAGCCTGGACATCAATTGTAATTTTGGGAGATTTCTGGAAGATTTGGAATGGCACAACTTCTCATAAAATTCTAGTATGCTAGGATATTCTTAAAGTATACTTCATATGTACGCTAAATACATAATAACACTACTGAATGTGCTTCAATAGCACACTTTACATATATTTCCATACATACTATTTATTTAATTTAAATTCTTATACCTCATTATTCCCAACCTGATTCAGGTTTAGTTTAAAATTTCACTCTTTGATGTTTCTGCGGGGAATTTCTAGTTCCAAAAAGCAATAAAAGGTATCCAGCATTTTTTGTATATCATCAGCACATTAAGTTTGGCTCATCCATTCTGTTTTAACATCATGATTTTATCTATTTGCATGATATTCCATATCTTATTTAGCCAGCTCTCAGTAGTAGGCATTGCTTGCTTCCAGCATTTTGCTGGGATATGTGTTGAGTTCTTAGATATAGAACAAAATAGATTTCAGTTAGCTCAGCAAGAGACTGGTTTTATGATCTGCAACAGAGAGCAATCATGTTTTAGGGTGTGTACCTAACACCAACAGGCAACAAAATCAGACTACGACCAACTGAAAACCAACACTATAATGCATGATTGTTTCCACAGGTCCACACTGATAATTTTTATATGGGGCTGATGTTACTGATGTGAGGAACAAGGGTACAAATATCAAGTACGGGTCAACTCCTTGGGTCTCGGAAAACTTTCAAAGTGTGTGGGCTGAATCATTTTTCACAATCCCTACATCCTGAAGTATTCATATGGTTGGTTGCCCCATCAAAAAGAGGCAGAGAAAGAGAGAGGGAGGAAGGGAGAGAGAGGAAGAGAAGATAATTCATGCTTTCTTCACTACACAACCAACATAAGACAATTTTAAAGGTTGTTTTTTAAAAATCAGATGACTAATGGGAGTTGCAAAAGAGATTCCTAAAGTTGTGACACTTCTAAAGAGAATGACTCAAGTAACACTGGAACACACTGATTGACACTAGGTTCAGTGCTAACAAAAAGGAGCATTAATTCATGCCACACATCACTCCTGAGATTCATTGCCATAAGATGTGGTGGTGGCAGCCACAGGCACAGATGGCTTTTCAAACCACTACACAAATTCATGGAAGACAGAGCTGTCAGTGCCTATTAGATGTGAGAACTAAAAAAGTGAATCTCCATATTCAGAGGCAATACACCTCTGCTTTCCAGATGTTGGGGGGAATAATATATTTTTTCATGACCTTGAATGTGAGCTTCCAAGGAGCATCTGGTTGACTGCTGCTGGTGATTGTGGGCCAATGCATGTCAGTGGCATAACTGGATCTCCCAGCATGTTTTTAAAGCTCTGAAAAGCATCTGTGGGAGGCAGGGGAGGGGATATGGCTTAAGGCCACAGTGCTGTGAAAGGGATTTTTTATTCTTCCCTGATTGAAAATTCCCCTCAGCTGCTTTGCCTAAGGTAACCCATACTGTATCTGTCTATTCTGCTTCCTATGATTTATACCCTGCCCTTCACTCAGAGTGGTTTATAAACTCCTTTTCCTTCCCCCTCCCCACAACAGACAGCCGGTGAAGTAGGTGGGGCTGAGATTACTCTTTCCAGAACTGCCTTTTCAAGGACACCTCTGACAGAACTGTGGCTTGCCCAAGGTCATCCAGCAGGTGCAAGTGGAGGAGTGGGGAATCCAACCCGGTTCTCCCAGATTAGAATCTGCGCAATTAACCACGACACCAAAGTTAGCTCCTCCATTCCCCAAGGCCTTGATTCTTATTGTATCATATCATGGTGGTGGTGGTGGAAAGTGCTATCGAGTCACAGCTGACTTATGGTGACCCTTGTAGGGTTTTTGAAGCAAAAAAAAAAATGTCCAGAGGCATTTTGCCATGGCCTGCTTCTGCATAGCAGCCCAAAAACTCCCTTGGTGGTCTCCCATCCAGGTATTAACCAGGGTTGTCCTTTCTTAGCTTCCAAGATCTGATGAGACTGGGCTAGCCTGGGCCATCCATATCATATTGCAGTGTCATGTCATGTCATATCGTGTCATATCATATCAGATCAGATCATGCTCCTTCCCACTAACTGGGACTTTTTTTTTTAACCCAAAACACCTCAGAAAAAAAAATCTTAATACACTAGGAGTAATAATAGAAACAGTCAACAAGTCCTGGATGGTGTTATTGTCTCCATATCCATATGGCTAAAGTACACCTACTTCTTCTTCTCAGCGTGTCCTGTGGCTGACCAGTACAGTAGAGAATCCGGTATGCACTAATGTGCAGTTTTGGAATCCAAAGTGGGATCAAGGATCTATAATACACACTACAACAGGCTTTACCACATTTTTTTTTGTCAGTTCTGCCCCCATACTGCTTCAGTTTATCTCCTAATTTTCACATACATTTTCATTTCCTTTTGTTTGTTTGTTTTGTCTCCCCCCCCCCCCATTTCTCCCTTGGGTTTTTTTTAGACCACTTTTACCCTGTTATTTTTCTGCAAGCTGTTTTTGAGTCAGCTTTTTCCTCATGCATAACGTTTCTATTGGTTTTCTTTGACCCACCACTCCCGCCCACCTCCAGCCCACTGTTGGATGATTGGACTGTGATGGTCAAACCATTCCTTCACCTCCCCCAACCCTGAAGACAAGTGGTTTCTTTTTCTTCTTTTCTTTTGCCCCAAAATATCAGTGTATAACTTAAGCATTGTAACAATAGCCTAAACCAGTTCTGTGAATTCCTAAGTTTCATTAAAAACAAAAACCCGTCTAGCTCCTTCCCTCATGGAGATATGCCTTTTTCCTTATAACTCTGTGAGAGAGTTACTTTAAAAAACAAAACAAAACTGAAAGCTGGGAATTCAGAGAACCTGCTAAGTCTATTGTTACAATACTTGAGCAATATATTGATATCTTAGGGCCTTTTTTTAAAAAGTAGGGTTCTGCAGGGGTCGTTTCATAGAAAAAGAGCTAGGGGAACTCATTAGCATAACTCATTAGCATATGCCACACTGGAAGTGTGTCATAAGGCCACACACCCCACCCCCAACGGTCCCGGCCGTGAGGGACCCGGCGGTGGACCTGCAAGGCCGTCGGGAGTGCAAGGAAGCCCCGCGAAGGCCCTCCCTGGCCCCAGGCAGGCAGGGGTGGGGAGAGGCAGGGAGGAAGCAACTTACCCTCCCTCTTCTTCTGCCTCCTCCTGGCTGAATGAGGGCCGGAAGCGGGGCGGCCAGAAGCAGGGGGCGGGGCTTCGTCATGTGCCCCACCCTCCGTACCTCACCCGGGGGAACTGCGATCCCCCGCAATCCCCCCGAAATGACCTCTGGGGTTCTGTGATGTCATTGATGACACCATCAATGATGACAGCACACTCCCTTGAAAACCCTCAGTATTGAAGGCATGTGTGGAAGAAAATTAACTGGCTCCACAGCTATGAAAATGCATACAGAGGACAGACATGTTGAAGAACTGCAGGCTGCAGCCAAACCAATTCCAATGTTTTTGGACCAACTGCCAAGAAAGTCAGGAGTAAGCAGAGTGTGCAGAAAAGCCCAATGGTGTTCTTCTGTTCTCATGCACCAAGTGTGGTCTTCAGCCAGCCTGCCTGGTATCCATCAGAATCCATGTTTTTTTCCGTCATAGCTCCCACCCTGTGGAACAAGCTCCCTGAAGAGGTTGGGGGGACACCATCCCTAAAAGGTTTTAGGAGGTGTTTAGATCCATTTTATTTGATAGGGCTTTTAATGGGGTACAAGCCGCAGGCATTTTTAGTGGGGGGGGGTTGGGGGGATTATAGTATTTTATGTGTTTTACGTTTGGGTTTGTAAGCTGGTTTGAGTTATGGGAAAAGGCAGGGTATAAATATTTTAAATAATTAGTCACTAGATATGCTTTACTACATCGACAGAGAAAGAACAGAAAGACCTTGACACATGCATGCTGTTTTCACCATTTAATGTGTCATTCTGCCTTTGTTGCATGTCTTGGGTTGTATTCAGACATCATGAGAAACCATGATTCGATCAAATCTTGGTTAGCTGTGACCCCTAAATACAGATGGTCCATCAAATCAAGATATGTTGATTGGTACCAAACTGGGATTTCAAACTAAGGGTTTACCTGGTATGTCATGAATTGTGGCATGTTGCTACATTTGACTTACAAACCACAGTTTGTTTAGTAGCACCACTCCTGGTTGCCAGCCTACAGAGAAGGAAGGTGTCTTTCCTATTGGGACACAGAGAAGACGTGAGAAGCAGACAGACTGGGATTCACATACGCACCAGGATTTGTTACTTGCATATACGTAAGCTAACCAGAGTTAGCTTTGATATAAACAAACCATGGGTTTATTGTAAGTGTTTCAATGCAGCTGTTAATGAAAGAGGCTTGCCACAGCCAAGCATTCTTGAAAAGGAATCCATAACTTTTTTTCAGGACAAATCTTTTCTGGAACACTTTAAAAAACAACCACGAAGAAATTATACTTGAGGTGTATTTACTAACAGAAAAAATAACATGTTGACGAAGAAAAATTGTGACAGGGTGAACTTTGAAAGCTGGCTGCTCCTGCTGTTAAGGTTGGATAATTCATCGAGCTGCTGCTGAGCCAGCAGAATTGCCAGGAACTCCTCAGATGCCGAACAGTTAGAGTCTACAGGCAGGGCTGCATCTGTATTTCTTCACAGGTTTGGCTAAGCTCATCACCTTGGGACTGCAAGTCTTTGAAGGTTCAAAATGCATATTTTCGAAGCAGCAGACTCCCAAGAAATGGTCTCTCCTTGGGAATCACTTTGATGGCTAGCTAATAAGAAGGGCAGACATAATTTTAGGAGTGTAGAAGATTCCCCCCCCTCCAATTCCCATGGTGTATAACATCCTATAGCTAGTGAACTGTCCTTGCTGTTTTATCAAATGTCCTTCCACTTCACTAAGTAAGATGCAAGTACTCAAGCTGCTGATAGATATTGATTTGCATGTCTATCTCACCTTTCTTCCATGGAACTCAGTGCTGTGACTATGGGGTTTTTAGGCTATCCCCTATCCTAGAGGAGAGCCCTGCAAACATACAAATAAAACAAACAGTGCTTGGAGACAATGCTCCCTCTAAGCTGTGGAGTCTTGTGAGCAAAAATTCTACTTTGTGAGCTACTGGCATTAAAGCTGTGAGCGAGCGATTTGGCTACTGCATCAATTAGTTTGCTCTGGAGCCAGCCTTCCTGAGCTAAGACAAAAATGTGTGAGCCGGAGGCTAAAACACTGTGAGCTAGCTCACACTAACTCAGCTTAGAGGGAACACTGCTTAGAGACTGTGATGCAGTCACACTGAATGGTGGTATGGTTAGACAGCGTTGAAGAAGAAGAAGAGAGGAGGAGGATATTGTGTTTATACCCCACCCTTCACTAACTGAAGGACTCTCAGAGTGACTTACAATCTCCTTTCCCTCCCCACAATAGACACCCTGTGAGCAAGGCTCCCTCTAAGTTGTGGAGTCTTGTGAGCAAAAATTCTACTTTGTGAACTACTGGCATTAAAGTTGTGAGCGAGCAATTTGGCTACTGCATAAATTAGTTTGCTCTGGAGCCATCCTTCCTGAGCTAAGACAAAAATGTGTGAGCCGGAGGCTAAAAAACTGTGAGGTAGCTCACACTAACTCAGCTTACAGGGAACACTGCCTGTGAGGTAGGTGGGGCTGAGAGAGCTCTCCCAAGAACTGTCCTTGAGAGAACAGCTCTGAAAGAATTTATGACTGACCCAAGGTCACACCAGCAGCTGCATGTGGAGGAGTGGGGAATCAAACCCGGTTCTCCCAGAACAGAGTCTGCGCTCCTAACCACTACACCAAACTGACGCTCTTTTTAGATGTCCAGAAGACATCTAATCCAAGCAGTGGAAGGAGAATTAAGGCTGTATTGATATTAAGAATGGTGGCCATCTCCCCCCCCATTGCATGGTAACTTGTGTAGTCATAATGTAGTAGGGTTGATAGGTCCCCCCTGGACACCAGCGAAGGATGGGGGGGGGTGGGGTTGTCAGATCCAGGTTGGGAAACGCCTGGAGATCTGGGGATTGAGCCTGGGGAGGACAGGGACCTCAATGGGGTACAATACCTTTCAGTCCACCCGCCAAAGCATCCATTTTCTCCATGGGAACTGATCTCTGGAGATGAGCTTTAATTCCAGGCTGGCATCCCTATCATGTAGTGAGAGTTAATTCCCACAATCAACCTTGGGGCTTTTTTGCTTGCCCTGGTTGAGCACATTTGCAGAGAACAGGTGGTAAGTGCTTGCCTTTCACCTCTTGCCAGAAACACAAACTACCAGCAATGTGTACTGACATGTGCAGAAGTGCTCAGAATTGGGTCACGTGCATCAAGGAGGAGACAATGGCAGTCTGTCCCACAGGAAATCAAGGCTGGCTGGGTCCTTCTCAGCCTCCCAGCAGAAAGAAGAGATGAAGAAAGAAGGTTAGGCCATTTCCAGGCAATAGTCTTTGTACATTGCATAAGTGATGGTATCACAACCTTATTCTATGCTATTGTATCCTGTATTGTATTGTAACAAGTGCTTTCTTCAGCGGTCTCTCTGGGACTTTTTATCAAAGAACAGGAGAGGAAATTACACTACATAAATATATACTTCATTTACACCCTGCTTCCCCCCCACCCCCGCCCAGTAGAGGTCCAAAGCAGCTTATGTCATTTCTTCTCCTCCATTTTATCATCACAAGATAAGCAGAAGACATATTTATAGACATAAAGGTGTGCATTGGGGGTACAAGGTCATGGTTGCCAACATCCAGGTGGGGTCTGGAGACCTCCTGGAATTATAGTTTATGTCCAGACTTCAGAGGTTAGTTCCCCTGGAAGGAGTGGCAGCATGATAATCTGCTGAGGCTCCTCACCAAACTCTACTCTTTCCAGGTTCCCCTCTCCATTTGTATGAATTCCCCAACCTGGAGTTGGCATCTCTAGGATTCCATCATATAATACTGATGTTCAGAGGTCATTTCGGAGGGGATTGCGGGGGATCGCAGATCCCCCGGGTGAGGTGCGGGGGGCGGGGCACATGATAGGGTTACCAACCCCCCCGGGGGGCGGAATTCCCCCCGGTTTCGAGCCCCGATTTCTGCTCCTGCGGAATCGGAGCCCGGGGGAAACCCCACCCCCGCGAGCGCATCACCAGGAAGTGACGTCAGACGCTGGGGCGGGGCCGTGCCATTTGAGGGGAAAACAAAGAGTTTTCCCCTCAAACGGCAGCCATTTGAGGGGAAAACTCTCTCCCCCGCCGGTAGCAATTTTCGAGTGGGCAACCCTAGCACATGATGAAGCCCCGCCCCCTGCTTCCGGCCACCCCGCTTCCGGCCCTCATTCAGCCAGGATGAGGCAGGAGAAGAGGGAGGGTAAGTTGCTTCCTCCCTGCCTCTCCCCACCCCTGCCTGCCTGGGGCCAGGGAGGGCCTTCGCAGGGCTTCCTTGCACTCCTGCCGGCCTTGCAGGTCCACCGCCGGGCCCCTCATGGGGCTCGACAGTGGAGCTGCAAGGTCGGCAGCGGTGGCCGGGACCGTTGGGGGAGGGGTGTGTGGCCTTATGACACACTTCCAGTGATGTCAGGGGGTGTGGCCTTATGACACACTTCCGGTGATGTCAGGGGGTGTGGCATATGCTAATGAGTTATGCTAATGAGTTCCCCTAGCTCTTTTTCTACGAAACGACCCCTGCTGATGTTTCTCTTTCTTTCTTTTTTACAGTCCACTGCCGGTGCTGCTTGCTATTCTAGCCCCACTGAACAGAGGTGAAGCTCTTGCTTGGTAGTCCTTTGTCTCATAGGCCCAGCACACACACAAATGTTATAGAATAAATCACTCAAGAAAGAATAGAGCCACACTATAATCCCTGCAAGGATCACATTTTTGAAGATGCCTCTTTACCCCACACTGGCATCCAGAGCCTGTAAGATATTCTTTTTTTATGTACTTTTATTTATCGTTTTAAGTTGCAATAAAAATATGCTTGCATTTTATCATCGTGCAGAGAGTCATGTATTACAGAAAATTTGAATCCATGTATACAGTCTTGACCACTGTTTTGAATGGTTCTCTTCATCTTTCCCTTGGAGTACAATAGTTAGTCTGTCCGTTTCAGCCATATCTAGTAATTTCTGAATTAGTTCTTCCTTTGATGGAGTTCTATCCAGTTTCCAGTACTTTGCCAACAGAATTCTAGCCATTGTTAACACATATATTATCATACATAGGTCTGATTTGTTATATCCCTCTGGTACAATATTCAATAAAAAGATCTCTGGTTGTAAAGGCAGTTTAATATCCAATATTTCTTGAATTATCTTTTGGATTCCTAGCCAATACTTACGGATTTTACCACATGTCCACCACTTATGGTAATATGTCCCCACGTTTTTCTTACATTAGATCCTATAAGATATTCTAAGCGCTCTTTGTCGTCAAACTCAAAAACCGCCACAGTTTCTGTTCAAAAACTTGATTTTCAGAACAGTTCAATTATAGTTATCATCCCCGTTTTGAGGTCTCAAAGGGCAAGACACACTATTGGGTGCTGGTACTAGGGCGACAGACACTATGCAGACTCTGATTTGGTTGCAACATACAAAAGTTAAAGAAGGCATAAAAATAAGGAATGAGTACAGAAGTTGCATTCTGGATTGTTTTTTTAAAATAAATTTTATTTACATATAGTCATGAAAAGTAGAAGTCAAGTAGAGACTATACACTGAAACAACCTTAACATTATCAGTAGAAGGAAGAGAAATTCTAAATATCAGTTGCAGTGAGAATCACCTAAAATGAGGTAAAAAGGGTAAAGGTAAAGGTTCCCTTGGTCGAAAGCCAGTCGAATCCAACTCTAGGGTTGCGGTGCTCATCTCCGTTTCAAAGCCGAAGAGCCAGCACTATCCGAAGATGTTTCTGTGGTCATGTGACCGGCATGACTAAACACCAAGGCACACGGAACACTGTTACCTTCCCACTGAAGTGGTACCTATTTATCTATTTGCAATTTCTTGCTTTCGAACTGCTAGGTTGGCAGGAGCTGGAACAAGAGACGGGAGCTCACTCCGTCATGCAGCACACTCGGGGCTCGAACTGCTGAACTACTGACCTTCCACAGCCTGCAGTTCAGCGTCTTAACCCCTTGAGCCACCGCAGCTCCAAAATGAGGTACCCAGATATAAATACATTTTGTTCTCCAGGGAATGATGGCAGACCTTTATATCAAAGATGTTGCAAATTTCAGATACTAGAAATCAGTCCCAAATGAATTCTGAATATTTACTGAAACATTCCAGTGCCATCCCCCCCCCCCCCGAGCTAAGGTCATCCTTTCCCCCTGGGAAAGGGAGCATCACAAATCTTAGGGCGTGATCTTTAAGACCAGGGGAAGCCATTTGAAAGTGCCTTTGCTCAGTATGACCATACCTTTTCCTATCCTGTAGTGAGCTGCTTATTAAACTTAAATGATGGTGGAGTTAAAACTGCTGGAAGGAATATCAACACTTTGAGATATGCAAAGGACACCACAATACTGGCAGAGAATAGTGAAGACCTGAAAAGACTACAGATGAAGGTTAAAGCAGAAAGTGCCAATCTGGGATTTAAGCTGACCATCAAGAAGACAACAATAATGACTACTGGGGATTTACACAACTTTAAGGCTGATGGCAAAGAAACTGAAATACTTAAAAGATTTTCTGTTTTTTTGCTCAGTCATCAACCCAAAGGGAGCCTGCAACCAAGAAACCAGAAGGAGACTGGGAAAGGCAGCCATGAAGGAGCTGGAAAAGATCTTTAAGTGTAAGGATTTGTCATGGGTGACCAAGATTGAGATGACTCGTACTATAGTATTCTTCATTACTATGCATGGGTGTGAAAATTAGTAATGGAGAAAGCTGTCAGGAAGAAAGTTGATTAGTTTGAAATGTGGGTGCTGGAGGAGAGTTTTAAGGATACCGCAGACCACCAAAAAGACAAATAAGTGGGTTCTATAACATAATATAAGAACATAAGAAGAGTCCTGCTGGATCAGACCAATGGCCCATCTAGTCTAGCAACTTGTCCCACACAGTAGCCAAACTTTTCCTCTGGACAGCTAACAACAGGGCATGGGGGCTAAGGTCTTCCCCTGATGTTGCCTCCTGGCGCTGATATTCAGAGGTTTTAGATCAAGCCTGAACTCTTCCTAGAAGCTAAAATTACTCAACTGAGGCTATCAAAATTTGGTCAAGTTCTGAGAATAGAAGAGTCACTGGAAAAGACAATAATGTCAGTGAAAGTTGGAGGCAGACGGGAAAGAGGAAGACCAAACATGGGTTGGATTGACTCAGTCAAGTAAGCCACGGCCCTCAGTTTGTGAGACCTGAGCAAGTCTGTTAACAATGGGATGTTTTAGAAGTCATTCATTCATAGGCTCACCATAAGTCGGAAGTGACTTAATGGCATTTAACACACACAGTAAATTGTTGGCTGTTTGGATTATTTATTTTTATAGGTTCTCTTTCATCTGCAAGCATGCCTTATTATAGGGAGCCAAATGACCCTTTTGCTTATCATTTTGGAGGTCTGGTGAGGCAATCGGTTGTCCAAATGTGTAGGGCCACCTGCTCCCATAGGGACATATGTAGTTGCCTCATAATATCAGACCAATGGTCCATATAGCTTAGTGATTTGACTGGCAGGGTTTTTTTCCAGGTTCTCAGGCACAAACAGACCTTCCTGTCCCCAGCACCTGCTATGTCTAACTAGGGACCTATAGCAATCTCATAGGATTTTCAAGACAAGAAACAAGCAGAGGTGGCTTGCCATAGTCTACCTCTGTGCAGCAACCCTGGACTTTCTTGGTGGTCTCCCATCCAAGCACTAACCAAGGCCAACACTGAGGAGGTCAGGCTAATCTGGGCCATCCAGGCCAAGATAGCAGAGCAGACTATGCACTCTAAAGTCACATACCTGATGCTGGCTTTTCTTTCAATGCACATTTCTAGCATTCTTTTCTTATAGCTGAAGATTGCTCCATCTTCATTTTGACAGAGTTTTATGCCATTTGTGTGTTGACTATGTGGGATTATTTTAATTATGGTAAGCCACCGTTTTAACAAGTGGAAAGGTAACATACATGGTCTTAGATGTGTAAGAAAAAAATCTAATTGGCAGTGAGTGCTGTATTAATTGTGTTTTGGTCTGATGCTTTGAAGTTTGTGGACCGTATCACTGCTCCTGTGTGTAGGAGCTACTCTTGCTTCCAGCACTGAAGCCAATGCAAGAGAAGAAAACAGCCCTGATTGGAGGGAAAAGCTTCTTAGAGCACAAGGCAAGTTCTCCAGAATGCCAAATGGATCTGTGAGGCAAAGCACCCCTGAACCCCCCCCCCCCAGTTAATGTGAATGTTAATGGGCTTGTTCCATCTTGCAGGTGTTGCTAATTGGTCTCTCTGCCTACCCAGTCCTTATCATCTTCAAGGCTAGAGCTGGAAATGTGGTAATGAGCTTCTCACGAGAACCTGCAGCCCATTGGATGGGAGGGGAGGAATCAGGGGTGATGAGGTAATTTTCTAGAGGGTTCCAGCAAGAATGTGTCCTGGGTGTCATTATCACCTGATGCTACTCAGCCAAAAAAATATAATTGAGCTAAGAGCCTGGAGAAAAGAGCTGAGCAAGGATTCTGATGGACAGAGTAATAGAATCATAGAATCACAGAGTTGGAAGGGGCTATATGGGCCATGTACTATAACCCCCTGCTCAGTGCAGGATCAGCCTAGAGCATCCCTGACAAGTGTTTGTCCAGCTGCTGCTTAAAGACTGCCACTGAGGGGGAGCTCACCACCTCCCAGGGCAGCAGATTACACTGTTGCACAACTCTTACTGTAAAAAAAGTTTTTCCTAATATCCAGCTGGAACCTTCCCGCCCTTAATTTAAACCCATTATTGTGAGTCCTGTCCTCTGCTGCCAACAGGAACAACTCCCTGCCCCCCTCTGACAGCCCTTCAAATACTTAAAGAGAGCAACCATGTCCCCCCTCAGCCTCCTCTTCTCCAGACTAAACATTCCCAAGTCCTTCAGCCTTTTCACATAGGGCTTGGTCTCCAGGCCCTCGATCATCTATTGCAATAGACAGCAATGTAGAGAACGCACAAGCTGTGGACTCTGACTCTTGGACTTAAGGTTTGTGCTATCTAACGGAGGTCTTGAAAACGTATTAGATAGCTGACCTAGCTTTTCTTGTTTTTTGCTGTGTGATTTTAGAGTGTTGTGTTGTCTGTAGATTAAACTTTTTGTATTGACAGAAATAAAATAAAAATTTCTTATAATTTTCAAAATAAAGAAGGGTTTGGTTACTTGTGTAACTTGTGGGGTTCAGCCGTGGACTTCTTAACAGGCTAGGTGTCTTAGTTCACCACAATGTCTTCATTGTCTTCATGGGAGTTAACTGTAGACAAGACCATAGATGAGGGCTGTGATTAGTGGCTTTGGTGACTCAGCCTGTTTCATTCCTCACTGACTCTGTATGGATTATGTTTTGTGTACCTGATAAGACTCAGTTTCAGAAGGTGAATGATTCAGCTTTGGTTGTGGCCATGGAGCTGTCTGCCAAGCCTGTCTTAGGAATCCGGGGGGGGGGGGGATCACCAAAGCAAAAATCACCCCATATCTATCAACCCCCAGATTGCACATTTATAGTTCATTTTCTTGCAAAAAACAAACTGGCATTAGGACAATGCTGATTTATGCTGTACAGCAGGATGTCCATTGAAGTTGTGGTAAATTCGTCATTTGCCTGGGTAGATATCATTCATCACTTGCCTTGGCCTGTTTTACTGTTTGGAGATGTGGAATAATGCCTGAAAGGAAAGCCAGATTTCTGTGCCAGAGGGGTCTTCTGATGGCTTCTCTATGTATCTTCTTTGTGGTTGCCTTGTTCATGCTTAACCGTTTATATTGAAGCAGTCCAAGGCTTATGTTTCCATGGCTTCCATGCTCATAATTCACTCACCCATCCATGTCTCAAACCCCCAGGCCACCCCAGAAATTATTCAGTGGTTAGCCCTAACTTTTAGGCTGTTTTAGGGATCAGTTTGGGGGTGGCTTCATAGTTCAGTGTGGAAGAGCATATGATCTACTTGTGTGCATGCACAACCCCCCCCATCTCCTGTTAAAAGGCCCACAGGTAACAAGGCTTAGAATGACCCTAGAGAGCTACTAGTCAGGCAGAGTAAAAAAAAGTGGACTAGATAGGCCATTGGTGTGATTTAGTACAGGGGCGAATTGGCCCTGGACCTTACTGAGAAAGTTCCTGGTGGACTGCTGCCTTGGACCCAGTCCATAGTGATTAGGGTTGACATTCCCCAGGTCCAGGCGGTGAATCCTTCAGTTCGGGGGGCTTCTGTCCTCCACTGGCCCGAAACATCATTGCCAGGCAACATCCCCAACAGGCTGATGTCACCCAGAACGTCATGCAGCAATGCTCTGGTTTGGGGGCAAAACTCTATGGTTTGAGGACAATTTTACCATAGACTTTTGCCCTCAATCCAGAGCATCACCACATTCCATCCCCAACACGATGACATTACTTCCATGTGATGTCATTGCATTGCGAAGCCCCACCCCACTCCCGGAAGGCTCCCTCCCACCCGCCCTGCCAGCACGTCAATGAGACCTGGCAACCCTAATAGTGATGATGACACCAGACGTAGGCCAAGTAGACACCTGTAGTTATTGTTGCCAAAGCCTGGGTCCAAGAACAGTGGCCCCCACAATACTGCTAGCACTGCATTGCCATGTGGCCAGACTTGCTCAATGATTGTTTTAGTATTCCAGTCCGCCTGTAATTAAGGAAATTTCATGTGTTCATAATGGTGGTGGTGAAAAGTGTTGTCAAGTCACAGCCAACTTATGGCAACCCTGTAGGGTTTCCGAGGCAGGAGACCAAGAGAGCAGGAGCAACCCTGGACTTCCTTGGCAGTCTTCCATCCAAGTATTAACCAGGGCTGGTCCTGCTTAACTTCCGAGATCTGACAAGATAGGGCTAGCCCGGAGCCATTCAGGTCAGGGCATGTTGGTAATATTCAACTACTAACATCAAAATTTCAATCCAATGGAGCAATCTAAATAAAAGGGAAAGATTTCCCATCTTTTTTTTTTAAGTCTGAAAATGCATTACATTCATTTTCTGTCTAAAGGCCAGTGTGCCATTTACACTGTTTCTTCCTCGCCAGTTGCCATTATTAATATTGAGCTGCTCTGCCTGTGTCTTCAAAGATGTCACAGTCTTTACTGTGCCAACGTCTTAACCTCTGTTTTCACAAGACTGTGCTTAAGTTGGTTTTCACATTGCCTGTTATCAATAAATCAAATGAAATGCTGCATGGGCCAGAATGTGCATTCAATTTCAAATTGGCTCTCTTTCATTTTCAAGCTCACATTGACAAGTACACATTCCAGATGAAAATATAGTCTTTATGCCTACCCGTCTACAAATCTTTCTCTAGTGGAATTTAAATATGTCTCTGGCTGTGTCTCCATCATGGTAGGTAGAACTATCAGAATGATGGAACTGAATTTTTGTGTTCATGGAGAAACCACCCATATCAGACTGCACAAACCCTGAGATCCAACAATAGTTAATCTTGTGAGAACCAACCTCATCCAAGAAGAAGAGCTGGTTTTTATATTCCACTTTTCTCTACCCTAAGGAGTCTCAAAGCAGCTTACAATACCTTCTCTTCATCTCTCCACAACAGGCACTTTGTGAGGTAGGTGGGGCTGAGAGCTGAGAGAACTGTGATTGGCCCAAGGTCCAAAGTCACCCAGCAGGCTTCACCGCTCTTAACCACTATACTATGCTGGTAGGGAGGCTGATCAAGCATCATGGCATCATGGTGATGCTCTAGGAATTTCCCAGCCATAGAGATTTCTGAAATTCCTAGAGCAATGCTGTGATGTCACTTCCAGGTACATAACCAGAACTGACATTGTAGCATTGCCACTTTCACCTTAGGCAACGGGGTTTTAATGGTTTTTAACAGTTCTTAGTTGTTTTAACATCTAGCCAGCTTTTCACCCCCTTTCCCCCATGCTGATCTAAACTGAGGTGGTCAGGAATTTATATTGTGGCACCATGCAGATGTTTGGTTTTATGTATTGGGATTTTAGACTGTATTGTATTTATATGTATTTTTAATGAATTTTGTTGCGCACTGTCCTGAGCCCACTTGCAGGAAGGGTGGTATGGAAGGCTAATGAAATACATACATACATACATACATACATACATACATACATACATACATACATAATTTTGCTCCTGCTGCTCCATTGAACAGTAGCAGGAGTCCAAAGCCCATGCTAATTCACACATGTGCATGCACACACACACATGCATCCAAATTGACCAATTCTTCATATTTCCAAAATATACACAGTTTGAAAGGAAGGGCCATAGCTCAGACGTAAGTAACTCTTTTCATATGTAACATGTCAGATTCAACCCTTGCCATCTCCAGTTAATGATCTCAGGCAAAACTGGGGGAACTGTCTGCCTAATTCTTGGAATATCTACTGCCTATCACAGTACTGTCCTGAATGGACCATTTGTCTAAGGCAGTTCCTTATGCCTTATATCTGACACAAACTTAATGTCAGCTAGGGCTCAGTGATAGCGAGGACTCCTGAGGAGAAGAGAAGCCATATGTAGCCAGTATCACCCACACCCTTAGAGCAAGACAGACAGAGACTGAGAACAGAGCTACAGACAAGACAGCGAAGTGCATGCCTCCTGGCCTGATTTTCCCCAGGGGAACTGAGCTCTGAAGTCTGGAGACTTGTTGTAATTCCAGAAGACCTCCAGGCCACACTTGAGGGTATATAAAGTGCCTTCAGGTCACAGCTGACTTATGGCGACTCCAGCAAGGGGCTTTCAAGGCAAGTGAGAAGCAGAGGCGGTTTGCCATTGCCTTTCTCTGCAGACTCTTTTTTGGTGGCCTCCCATCCAAGTACTGAACTGCTTAGTTTTCAAGACTGAACAAGAGTGGCAGGCTCCACTTAAAGGTTGTTACCCCTAGATTAAGGTAAAGTAAAGGTAAAGGTTCCCTTGCTTGAAAGCCAGTCGAATCCGACTCTAGGGTTGCGGTACTCATCTCCGTTTCAAAGCCAAAGAGCCAGCACTGTCTGAAGACATTTCCATGGTCATGTGACCGGCATGACTAAACACTAAGGCGCACGGAACGCTGTTACCTTCCCACTGAAGTGGTACCTATTTATCTACTTGCAGTTTCTTGCTTTCGAAATGCTAGGTTGGCAGGAGCTGGAACTAGAGACGGGAGCTCACTCCGTCTTGCGGCACCCAGGTCTCGAACTGCTCACCTTCCACAGGCTGCAGTTCAGCGTCTTAACCACTTGAGCCACCGCAGCTCCAGATTAAGGTAGCCACATTGTTTATTAGATAGGTAAAAGCAGCTGGGCGATGAGACAGGATTTAACCCTCCCTTCATGTAATTTTTACAATCTCAGTCCTCCTCACTGATCCGAGAATTGCCCCATGGTAAGGGGATTGATTAGAGTATCTGGTAACTGATATATTTCCCCCCCCCCCTTCATGGCAAGTAGCATGCAAGGGTGCTATCTGAAAGCAAATAACCACTGGGGGGAGGGAGCGGAATTTGCCTCAGGAAAACAATTCTTTCAACTTCTTAAAAAACCCAGCTGGATATTCTAATCACAGATCTCCCATGTGCCTCCCATGGCCCTTGGTTTATGCACAAACGCTGGATCCCAGAGCACACAGCAGTGCGCTGGTGGCAAACATTCTTTCTGCTACCAGCGACACAGAAGCCAAGATAAATGTTGCAAAATCAGTTTTCCCTTCTCCCTGTTGTTAGGCGGTCCCATTCCTGCTGTCTCTCTCTGTGAGCTTGAGATGTAAGAGTCAATGTTCTTGAATCTGGATGAGATTTCTTTATGTTGTCTCAGACAGGTTTAAGGTCGTCCCATATTAGCCTCAGACAGTTCTTAATAATGTTAGGTGACCTTTTATGTTCCAGGACTGTAAGTTTCTTCAAACAAAAATTAAATTTGTTTCTCCCCTATATCTTCTTCTTGGAAAAGATACAAGGCCAAAATATGACCTTTGCGCCATCAACAAGCCTTGAGGGGAAGAGAATTCAGGGGCTTCATCCGGTGAGGTTTCCTGAGGAGCCTGAGGAAGTTTCCTCAGGATATGCTGGCCACTGCCTGGTTTTGCAATGGTCAAAAGCTGATATTCCTGGCATCCTTGAGAATAGTTGCAATCTGAAGGCATCTTCAGGTGTGACCCAAAGGAAGCCATGGGAGAATAAAAAGCACCAAAGGGTCAACCTAGATCATGAGGCAGTAGAAGATCTATGGAGATCACTAGGATAGTTTAATTGTTGCCGTAAAAGTATCTTAGGTTGGCTCTTGATGTTGGGACTACAGTCTATCGACTCCCACTACAGGGCTAGCTCGCTCTTTTCTTGGTACCATTTCCCCAGCTGTAACTACCCAAACTATTTGTTCTGGAGAAGAGAAGAAGAAGAGAAGAGATTGGATTTATACCCCGCCCTTCACTACCCAAAGGTGTCTCAGAGCGGCTTACAAACTCCTTTTCCCTTCCCCTCCCCACAACAGACACCCTGTGAGGTGGGTGGGGCTGAGAGAACTCTGACACAAACTGCTCTTTTTCAAGGACAGCTGTGCCAGAGCTTGTGACTGACCCAAGGTCACATCAGCAGGTGCAAGTGGAGGAGTGGGGAATCAAACCTGGTTCTCCCAGATTAGAGTCCGCGCACTTAACCACTACACCAAACTGGCTCTCAAGAGGGAAACATACCAGCAGAGTTGTAGAGCCGTTAGAGTGTCAAGCTAGGCTATGGGAAGGCCAGGTTCAAATCCTTGCTCTGCCATAGAAGCTCAGTGGGTGACCTTAGGCCAGGCACTCTGTCTCTTTCAGAGTAACCAGGAGGATCGCCACAAGTTGGGTCAGTGGATGACAATGTGGCAAATGTAAATTCAGTGTTGGTAAGTGTTAAGGTGATGCACGTTGGCACCAAAAAATCCCAACTTCAAGTATAGGCTAATTGGGTCTGAACTTGCTGAGACTGAGCAGGGAAAAGATCTTGGGGTCACAGTGGATAGCTCAGTTAAAATGTCAGTCCTGTGTGCTGCAGTGGTGAAAAAGGCAAACTCTTATGTTGGGGATTATTAGGAAAGGGATTGAGAACAAAAAGGCCGAAGAAGAGATTGGGTTTATACTACGCCCTTCACCAGGGGTCATTTCGTAGAAAAAGAGGTGCAGGAGCTCATTAGCATAACTTATTAGCATAACTTATTTGCATATGCCACACCCCCTGACATCACCGGAAGTGTGTCAGAAGGCAACACCCACCACTCAGGCTCCACTGAACTGTTTTGGATTGCTAGCTATTGGGGGAGGGAACGTGCAGATTTGTCCTCGCAGAGGAAGGAGAGCTTGTACCTGAATAAAACTTGGTCTTAAAGGTGCCACTGGACTGTTTAGGATTGCTAGCTATGGGGGGGGGATGTGTAGATCTGCCCTCACAGAGGAGGGAGAGCTTGTACCTGAAGGCAGGCTCTGCAACTTACCTGGCTGCTTCTTGCTCCTCGTCGCCTGACTGAGGGCTGCTGGGAGCAGGGGGTGGGGCTTGTTGCATGTCCCTGCCCCCTGGGCTCATTACTGCCAGAGCTCCACTCCTGTGTGCCCCCACTGAAAATGACCCCTGCCCTTCACTACCTGAAGGAGTCTCAGAGCAGCTTACAAACTCCTTTCCCTTCCCCTCCCCACCACAGACACCCTGTGAGGTAGGTGGGGCTGAGAGAGTTCTGACAGAAACTGCTCTTTTTCAAGAACAGCTGTGCCAGAACTATGGCTTGCCCAAGGTCATCCAGCAGGTGCAAGTGGAGGAGTAGGGAATCAAACCCGGTTCTCCCAGATTAGAGTCTGCGCACTTAACCACCACACCAAACTGGCCGATATTGTAATGCCCTTGTATAGATCTAGGGTGTGGCCTAATTTGGAATACCGTGTGCAGTTCTAGTCACTGTATCTCAAAAAGGACATCACAGAGCTGGAAAAAGTCGAGAAGTGGGCAACCAAGATGATTTGGGGGTTGAAGCACCTTCCCTATGAGGAAAGGCGGAAGTGTCTGGGACTTTTCAGTTTAGAAAAGAGGTGCTTAAGAAGGGACATGATAGAGGTTTATAAAATTATGCTTGGGGTAGGGAGAACTCAAGGGCATCCAATGAAGCTGATGGGCAGTAGTTTCAGTGCAGACAAAAGGAAATACTTCTTTACACAGTGATTAAAATATAGAATTTGCTGCCAGATGATATAGTGATGGCCATAGGCTTAAACAGCTTTAAAAGACAATTAGATTCAAGGATGATAGGTCTATCAGTGGCTACTAGCCATGGTGACAAAAGTGAACTTCCACCACGTTCAGAGGCAGTCAGTCTCTGAATCCCAGTGCCAAGAGGCAACATCAGCCTCTATGCCTTGTTGTTAGACCAGTGGTCTGATCCAGCAGGGTGCTTCTTATATTCTTGTGTTCTTAACCTACTGTACAGGGTTGTTGTGAGTATAAAATGGAGGAGGGGAGAACAAAATATTTTGGGTTCCCATTGGGGAGAAGAGCATA
Organism: Gekko japonicus; assembly: GCF_001447785.1. NCBI lineage: Eukaryota > Metazoa > Chordata > Lepidosauria > Squamata > Gekkonidae > Gekko > Gekko japonicus. The sequence goes on along the minus strand of NW_015176458.1, from coordinate 348,462 downwards.
TTCATTTCTAAATAATTCCAAGCATCCAGAGGAGAAAACTGTAAGTGTTGAAGTTATGAAAACACAGGATCCCACATCACACGACAGGGCAACTGCCGAATGAAGAAGTCATCCTTGCTCCATTGCCACTTGTGTAACATCCAAAGCTGCCTGAAAGCCGGATGTGGGAAATGCCAGCTCTTACCTCATGAGGGTTAGGAAAGAAAGGTCACAAGAAGGAAAGCAAATGGAAAAGTCAGCTCCAGAATATCAAAAAGTGAGCTGAGAATCTAATCTTAAAATGCATCCCGAGTAAATCTAGTTCTTGTTTGCACGGATTTTATTGGTGATTGATCGCCGCTTTTGAACCTTCAAAGTGGACAAAACGACACGGCCTCCATATCTTCTAATACTGCTCAGCAGTTTTGCGAAGATTCCTCATAAAGGACTGACTTCTGTTGGAGAAAGATCCATATCAACCCTGGCATTTCTATTTTCAAAGGGAGAGTGGCGATTGCTTCTTTGTATCAGTAGCCTTTGGAACTTTGCTCTGGACGCAGTTATTCACCTCAGCCCAAAAAGTTCCCTGACAGTGAGTCACACCACTTGTCTATCAGAGTCATCACAGTCTAGTCTGATAGTGGATTTCCAGGATCTTAGGTAGAGGTCTTTCACATCACCCACTACCTGATCCTTCTTAACTGGAGATGCCAGTGATTGCAACTTTGGACCTTCTTCATGAAAAGTAGATGTGTAACCACTGGCCCACAGACCCTAAATTGGTAGAAACCCTTCATTTGCCTGCTTAGGTAGAGGTCTTTCACATCACCCACTCACTACCTGATCCATCTTAACTGGAGATGCCAGTGATTGCAACTTTGAACCTTCTTCATGAAAAGTAGATGCTTAATCACTGGCCCACAGACCCTGAATTGGTAGAAACCCTTCATGTGCCTATTCTTGCCAACCTCCTGGTGTCACCAGGAGATCTAACACTATTCCAATTGATCTCCAGACAAGCAAGATCTGTTCCCCTGGAGAAAGTGGCTGCTCTGGGGGAGGGTGGACTCTATGGCATTACATCCTGCTAAGGTCCCTCCAACCCCCCCCCCTGCATCCATCTTCAAAATCCCCAGGTATCCCCTAACCCAGAGCTGGCAACCCTACATATACCCCTTTGGATACTTATGGACTCATGCAGTTGCTTTAGACTGAGTTAGGCTATTGGTTTATCAGTGTCAGTGTGGTCTATATTCTGATTGGCAGTGGGTCTCTGGAATCTCAGAGGTCTCTCACATCATTTGTTGCCAGAACAGTCTAACCAGAGATGCTTGAGACTGAACCTGGGGCTTTCTGTACACAAAGCAAACGTGTCTAGCACTTCATTAATCTGGTTAACAGACTGAGATGGGATCCCTCCCATGTCTTCTGCAAACAATTTCCCCCCCTTCCCCCTTTTGGTTTAACTTTGGGCCCAAGGAATAGTTCCATGAAACTCAAAAGCTCCCTCACCACTGTGCGACTTCAAGGTGATCCTGGGAATGGTACTGTAGTGCTATTCTACTGCAGTTCCATACTGTTTTTTAAAGAACTGAAAACCCAGGTTTAAAAGCCATAATTTGTATTTTATTTCCTTTGCTACCAAATGTTTTATAATATGGGTGTATTATATTCAAAGAATTGTCTTAGGAAAGCACTTAATATTGTATAATTGCACTCCCACTTTATATCTGATTACTTAATAGTGTTTCTCAAAAAACGCCCCATTTAAAACTAATGTTCTGTCGAACAATAGGATGTGATAGTTATAATAAAATATTTCTAATCTGTTTTTCCCTCTCTTTCTAGGGAGGTAGCTAAAACACCACCCTCGTTACTACCATCGCATTCCTAGGCCTTTTTAAATTTAGAAAGCACAACTCCTTCAAGATAGGCAATACTGATCTAAGATAACAAAAGAGCCAAAACAACGGTAGGGAAACACAGTCTATTTTCACATTATTACGTTGTGAATGTTGTTATCTCATTTAATTCCATCAAGAAATGTACCTTCTGCTCCTTCCTTTCCCTTGATTAGTCTTTCCAGGAAGGGTGACTTATTCCTAAAACATGTGATTTATACAGCGGGGTGGATTTTTCTGACTCAACACTGACGGAGAACTTGTGGGGATTCTTGTTGAAAGGAAATCCGTTTCCTGTGCCCATCTGTGCTGCCTGTACTTACCAGTGGTTTCCCACTTTGGCCCAAGGCAAATGAACAATTGGATTGTGTGGCTTTCTTTGGAATAATCAACACCGTTGAAGGCCCACATGCAAACAAACCTGCCAGGACAGGAACAATCATTAACTGTGGCCCAAATGAAGTCAAAGTCTTCTTTAGAGCTAGGGGAGCTAAAATTTTCAGATGGACTTCCGCTTTGTTGATTTATTTACAGAGTTTTTATGCTGCCTCTTGAAGGAACCTGCATAATAATAAAAACAAAACTTTGCTTTGTGTGTGTGTGGGCCCAAATACAGCATATAGACCTCCAGGATCATCAGCTCAAAACCCCAAAGAGCAGGAAGCTGGAATCTTACACTCTACACCAATGTTCCCTCTAAGCTGTGGAGTCTTGTGAGCAAAAATTCTACATTGTGAGCGACTGGTGTAAACGTTGTGAGTAAGCAATTTGACTACTGCATGCATTAGCTTGCTCTGGAGCCTTCCTTCCTGAGCTAAGACAAAAATGTGTGAGCCAGAAGCTAAAAAGCTGTGAGCTAGCTCACACTAACTCAGCTTAGAGGGAACACTGCTCTGCACTACTGTCAGAACAGCTTGCTGACCTACTCCTTGCGGCACAATAGCACCACTACTGCAAATGGCCAGAGAGTGGTACTGCAGCTACTAGTTAAGCAGTGATCAGTGGACAACAGGGCCATAGCTAGTCAGGGGCAGTAGGTGCTATGCCCCTCTTACATGTGCCCGGACCCCTTCCTGGTGGATGCCATACCCTCTCCTCCCCTGCCCGCGAAGCCTACAGCTGCCACCACTTTGAGCCCTTCACTGCAGGCATGCAGAGAAAGCGCATGGCGGGGAGAGAAGAGAGGGCTGAGCGAACAAGTGAGTGCACAGCCCGCTCCACCCCCAGCCCCAGCATGTACAAAGGGCCTGGCTGTTGGTCAGGAGGGCAGAAGTGAGAGCGACTGGCTGGCTGGCTGATGCTCGCTTTGCCCTCCCAACCCACAGCCAGGCTCTTTGCACATGCTGGGGCTGGGGGCGGAGCTAGAGGAAGTTGCAATGAAATGAAATGTGGAGCTTGAGCATTTACACCAGCAAAACAGGGGGGAGGGGGTTTGTTATGTGCTACAACAACCCTTCCCTTACTTCGGAGACTGTGGTTAAACCCCTGCCACTTCTCAAGGCTGCTCCTGTTGCTTGAGGAAGTCTCAATGAAAGAAACTGCAGAGCCTGAGCGGGCGCATTTATGTAAGCAAAATGGGGGAGAGGGTTTGTTATGGTCGCTACAGGCCCACTGAACATCATGGTTTGTTTCTGGGGGCACACGAACATGTAAATGGAAGTTCTGTGGTTGGGCTGTGAATGCAAAACAGCTTAGAAGAAAGATAGCAATAAGAATAACATATATTGCTTTAAAAGGAAGCCATGGCTCCTCTAAAGAAAGGTGACTTAAGTGAGGAGGAAAAAGAACTGCTGGATTGGGAAAGGTAAGATGCCTTGAAAACCCAGTGCCACCCTCCATCCAGTGCCCCCACCTGAAAATTGTCTAGCTACAGGGCTGGGTGATAAGGAGGCAATAGGCTTCTACCTGGGTCTTGAAGTGCTAATTATGCTAATTAAAGTACTCCCCACTTTAATCACCTTTCTGTTCACATATAGGCTGAACTACACTTGGGCTGATCAGCTCTGTTTGCTGGCCTTGACAGAGTGTAATTGCCATATTTTTCCTCCTGGAATTTTCAATTTAAAAGGTTTTTCTGCCTCTACAGATACTATTTGTATTTTAAAGCCCATCACAAAGCTAATTGCTTTAGGGGGGGATGATTGTTTTTGTGTCACACGTTTGATTCATTACTTCAGGAGCCATGGCTCAGTGGCAGACAACTGCTTGGCATGCAGAAGGTCCCAGGCTCAGTCCCCAGAATCTCTGGTTAAAGGAGGAGTGGCTAGGAGGTGATGTGAAAGACGTCCACCTGAGATGCTGAACAGCTGCTGCCAGTCTGACCTCGATAGACCAAGGGTCTGATTTAGTATAAGGTAACATAAGAACAGAAGAGAAGCCAGTGTTGGATCAGGCCAATGGCCCATCCAGTCCAACACTCTGTCACACAGTGGCCAAAAATACCAGGTGCCATCAGGAGGTCCAGCAGTGGGGCCAAGACACCAGAAGCCTTCCCACTGTTGCCCCCCCCCCAAGCGCAAAGAATACGGTGTATCACTTTCCCCCAGACTGAGAGTTCCTATCTATACCTTGTGGCTAATAGCCACTGATGGACCTCTGCTCCATATGTTAATCCAATTCCCTCTTGAAGCCGTCCATGCTTTTAGCTGCCACCACTTCTTGTGGCATTGAATTCCATGTGTTAATCACTCTTTGGGTGAAGAAGTACTTCCTTTTATCCATTCTAATCCGACCGCTCAGCAATTTTATTGAGTGCCCACGAGTTCTTGTATTGTGAGAAAGGGAGAAAAGTACTTCTTTCTTGTCCTGCTCTATCCCATGCATGATCTTATAAGCCTCAATCATGTCACCCTTCAGCTGTCATTTCTCCAAGCTAAAGAGCCCCAAGCGCTTTAACCTTTCCTCATAGGGAAAGTGTTCCAACCCTTTTATCATTCTAGTTGCCCTTTTCTGCACTTTTTCCAATGCTATAATATCCTTTCTAAAGTGTGGTGACCAGAATTGCACACAGTATTCCAAATGAGGTCACACCATCGATTTATATAGGGGCATTATGATACTAGCTGATTTACTTTCAGTCCCCTTCCTAATTCTCCCCAGCCTTTTTTTGTTGCAGTCACACACTGTCTCAACATTTTCAGTATTTCAGGTAGCTTCATGTGTGTCAGTTGGGCATGCAAATTAATGACCATGTCTGGATCCCAGAACATGGGTTGAGATTGCTCTGGATAATGGGTGAGACATCCCCTTATGAATCAGTTGAAGCTTCTACAGAGATGGCGTCATTTGGCAGTCTGGCCTCAAGGAGTGCTTAGCCTTCGAGATCATGGTTCTGAAATACTCACAACATGTTTGTCTTAAAAATACTCGTTCCAGTTGAAAAAGGGAGATTTGTGTAGGGAAGCAGGATTAGGAGTTGCCCATGCCGTGAGTCTGCATCTTCATCACAATGTTCAGCTGAGCCCCACTGAACTTGATGGATGCAGCCTTTGATACCATGGGGGAAACATTTCCATTAGAGGGCCACGTGCTGTGTGCAAAACCTTTGTTGCATGCAAGCGGAGCCTGGCTGTTGCTATTGAGTGAACCGAGAGATTTGCACAGATAGCCTTTGATAATGCCTTTCTTTCTCCAGCAAGCGGCTCTAATTAAAACGTTGTTGGAAACACATGTTCTTCATCCACAATCAATGTAATAATTAATTACATACATTAATTGATTCATTGTTTTCAGTCCACCTTGTTTGGGTCATTTCCTCCATTCCTTCTCTACTGAATCACTTTCAGATGTAGGAATGTAAAGAAAGCCCTGCTGGATCTGACCAAAAATCCATCTAGGAACCTGTTTCACACAGTGGCTAGCCAGAAGCCTTGAATACAGCAGAACTGAAGCCAAAACCCTCCCTTGTTTCGCTCCCTCAGCAACTGGGTATTCAGAGAAAAGTTCCCTCTGAACCTGGAAGTTTCATTAGTCATCATGGTGAATAACCATTGATGGATCTATCCTTCATGACACTCTGCAGACCTATTTGATAGCTATCTAAGCAAGTGCCATGTCTACATCTTATGGCAACAAGAGCCACAAGTGTGAAGAAAACATGTTTTTAGTCAGTTCTGAATGTATCAGCTTTAGGAGCCAGTGTGGTATAGTGGTGACAGAGTCAAACTAGGATCTCAGAGACCCAGGTTCGAATCCCCACTCTTCCACAGAAATTGCTAGGTGACTTTGGGGCAGTCAGTCACTTTCCCGGAGTTATAGCAATGATGGTTATGGGGATAATAATGTATGCTGCCCTGAGCTCCTTGAATAAAAATGGTTGGATTTTTAAAAAAAGTTTGAAATGAATAAACCTCATTGGGTGCCTCTGACATTCTTTGCAGGGAGGGAGAAAAGGTTCTCTCTAGTTACATTGTCCACATGAATAATGTTATAAACCTCTATCGTTTGCTTTTCCTTGTAGGTCCTCCACCCCTTTGTCCATTAAGAATACAATCCTGCTAAATCTTTTGCACTCTCTGTCTCTCTCTCTGTCTCTCTCTCTGTGTTAGATATGGATATAGATATCTACATACACGCACCTCAAGCATAAGCTTTGTAAGCACTAGAGACCCTCTTAACTGCAACCAGCTGTTGGAAGACTTATGAAAGTGTTAATAATTATAATGCTTTTTAATAAACGTCCCTTGAAGAGTTCCATCAATGGACTTCATTAGCCTCTAGCTAATTGTTCCACTAGCATCTGATGAAGGGGGTGGCAAGCCATGAAAGTTTATGCTTGACAAATGGGGGAAAAACCCACAAAGGTGCAACTGGATTTTATTATTATTTCCTATAAAAACTAACATGGCCACACTTTGATCATCATTTTGGTTGCTCTTTTCCTGCACTTTTCTCCAGCTCTACCATTCTTTTTGGAGATGGAGTAACCACAGCTGTACGTATGAGGACTTTCAGAAACTTGGAGCCATTTCCATCCTCTTTTGTGAGGGTTTCACCAACAGACTGATATTAAGGAGAACGTACAAAAGAATTGGTGTGGTTTAGTGGTTAAGAGTGTTGGACTACATTCTGGGGGACCAAGGCTTAAATTCCCACTCTGCCATGAAAGGTCATGGGTGATTTTGAGTAAGTACATCTCTCTCAGTCTAAGCCAACTCACTGAGTTGCTGTTTGGAGGATAAAATAGAAGAGGGCAGAACAATGTTCTCCTTTAGGTCCCCCTTGGGGAGAATAGTTGGGTATAAATATTTAAATAAATACTTGCAAATACTTTCCTGTGAGGCAGACACCCCTTGACCCCCCTCAAGGGTTAACATGAATGTTAATGGGTTTATTCCATCCTTGAAGGTGTTGCTAATTGGTCTTTGTGTCTACTCAGCCCTTATCATCGTCTAGGCCAGAGCTAGAAATGTGATACTGAGCTTCTCATGAGAACCTGCAGCCCGTAGGATGGGAAGGGAGGAATTAGGAGTGATGGGGTAATTTTCTATAGGGTTCCAGCAAGAACATGTCTTGATTGGGTGTCATCATCACCTGATGCTGCTTGGCCAAAAACCTACAATTAAGCTGACAGTCTGGAAAAAGGAAGCTAGCTTGGATTCTGATGAACTGAAGGCCTGGACTGCGATATGCTTATATTGCAATAGACAGCAGCCTAGAGAACACATAAACTATGGCCTTTGACTCTTGGACTTAAGGTTTGTGCTGTCTAATGCAGGTCTTGGAAATGTGTTAGATAGCTAAGCTAGTTTTCTTTATTATTATTATTATTATTATTATTATTATTATTATTATTATTATTATTATTATCATCATCATCATCGTTATTGTTATTGTTATTGTTATTTTTATTGTTATTATTGTTATTATTGCTGTGTGACTTTAGAGTGTTGTGTTGTCTGTAGGTTAAACCTTGTGTTGTCTGTAGGTTAAACCTTTTGTTTCAACAGAAACTAAATAAAACTTTATATAATTTTACAATAAAAAGAAGAGTTTGGTTACTTGTGTACAACAGCTCTGAGGACCCATGGGGTTCGGTCTTGGACTCCTTGACACTTGCTTTATATGTCTAGTTCAAAAATAAGCAGAGATTTCTTTCATGCATGACAATCTTTGTTTTCTTAAACTTCTTGGGTTGTGTTCCTTGTGCCCAGTCTACCTCGGATTTGTGACAGCTACAGAAATAAGTTGTGGGTCAATGAAGACTAAAAGAAATGACAACTGGGTAACCCTCTTTCTTCAATAACAACCTCATTCATGATTCCGTTCAGGTACCTCCCCGTGCTTGACTCCTTTGGAAGCTAGAAAACTAAATAAGTCATTGTCTTAATTATTTTTCTAGTATTGCTAAACTGCTCTTAAAGAGGTGATTTAATAGTATGTTAGATTCCCCTCCCCCAACCCCCCCCCAAAGAGCAAATCTCACTTGCCGATATTTTATTTTCATCCCTGAGAACTCCATTACAAATGTTAATTAACATAGAAGCTGATATCACATTCATCTTTAGGGCATCAAATTTGGGATAGCTGCATTGAATCGTGTTCTGTCTTCCTTTCTGTTTACAGCATTACTCTTTATGGCACCCAAATGAATAAGATTTCAAGCCATCGACTGAAAAAGCCTACATCCAAGGGCAGGAACTTAGCTGAAATTAAAAGCAGAAGTACACCATAGGTTTAAACATCTAGCAAATATAAGGCAATTTAAGTCATTGAGGAGGGTTGATAGAACAATGGTGAGCTAGTTGCTTTTAATATAATTTGCATGAGAACGTAAGAGACTGGATGAAGGGGGGGGGAGAAACTTAGAATTTTCCATATATGCTGAATCTGCCATGTTTACATCATCAAAAACCAGTGGCTGTGGTTGCCAAGTCTAGGTTGGGAAATTTCTGAAGATTTGGGGGGTGAAGCCTGGGGAGAGTGGGGTTTGGGGAGAGGAGGGATTTCAGCAAGTTAGAATTGTATTTGGTCATTCACAAGTCATTGGGTTTCTCTATGGAACCATGAGTTCCACCCAGCAGCTCACATTTATTCCATCATTTATTTCAGGACAAATTAGCCATGAGATCTTGCCTCCAGGGCCAGCCCATCTACTTGGTGTACTTAGATATTTCTTTGGACACTAGAGGTGGAGTAGTTCCGACCAGCCCAGTTGCCCCCCACCCACATGCCACGTGGTATCCAGGTCTGCCATGGCAATTGACAGTTCCAGGAGGCAAATCCCCTGGCCTGGCCCCAGTGGTCGGCCAGAGGAAACCTGCTCTTTCCCTTCTTTCTCTGTCAGGGTGTGGGTGGTGGGTGGGATGAGGTCTGGCCCGGCCCTGCCTGGCCTTCTTCCTCCTTCCCTGTGCCTTGCCACACTATGCCTCACCTCTTGGCTGCCCCACTCACCACAGTGGAAGAGGCAAGTAGGGTGGGTAGCAGCTTCTGGCCCTAATGTGGGGGGTCCAAGGGGGTCAGCAGCAGCTTCCTTCTGTCCCTTGCTGCATGGGGGCAGACCAAACTGGGGCTCAGAGCCTTGGAAGCCAAAAGTCCTAGGCACACTGGGGGAGGGTGGAGGAGTGAAACAAGATCACCAGGTCCACTACACTTTAAGTGCAAAAATATGCATATTAAATAATCTTGATAACATGGACTTAAATAAAAAGCAATGGTAAGATTTTTTTAAAGAGTGTTTCTAATTTTTGGCTGACTTTGATTTGCTCACTGGTAATCTATACCACTGGGTGTCGCATGGCATTCAGTGACCACAGTTCTGTGGGGGAAATTTGGATAGTTATTGTTATTGACCCTCTGAAAATGCGTATGTGAAACACTGCTGACTGTACTGCACAGCACTGTCTGAATACTTGAAAAGTAATCTAACAAATGGGCTCAAACTGTTCACAAACAGCAAACTGACCACTGGAAATCAGCTCCCTGTTTGCAACCAGCTAACAGCTGGTGAATGGTATCAATGGCTGTTTGAGCATCCCTAGAGGCAAGTGCAGGAAGAGCATGAGGTCTTTGCAATCAAAATCACATGACAGGGCTGAAAGAAAAGGTGCATTCTTTTTCAAACCCACTCTCTCTGCTTTCCATATCTCAAGCTTAAACTCCAAGATCCAAAAAAGAACCATAGAAGGTTGTGTTTACGGAATGTCATTAGTGTGAGGGCCTAGTGGATGGACGTCTTCTACACGTTTCCAATGGCAAGTCATGTGAAGCTCTCTCTGAACGATTTTTTTTGTGTCTGACATGTCCCCACATTACCATTGCCAACCTCCAGATGAGACCCAGAGATCTTTTGGAATTAGAACTGATCTCCAGGTGACAGAAATCGGCCCCCTCTGGAGAAAATGTCTCCTTTGGAGGGTGGACTCTATGGCACTGTACCCCACTGAGGTCCTGCCCCTCCCCCAAACCCTCCCTCCCCAGGATTCACCCCCAAAGTCTTCAGGTACTTCCCAATCCAGTCTTGACCACCCTGCCCCCATTATTTCCCTTGATTTTTGATTTGTGTCCCTTGGTTTCCATTGTGTGGGTGCTTGGCTGGTACCGCTCAGAATGGCTTTATTGTGTCATTCTCTGGGTTAATGGTGATGGATTGGGTGATTCATATAATTTCTGCTAGAGTAAAGCCGGCCTGCAAGAAGACCATCATTACTCTTCTGTCTCCCCATCCATCTCACCTGTGCTGTTTACTGCTTGGAAACCCAAACAGTTTTGGAAATTCTTCTTGACAGGATATCAAATATGCTGTGTTTATCTGTCTCTCTCCTCAACAATTTCTTAGCAGATGTTTGGCACATGAGAGAATCCTAAGGCTGCAGAGTGTATATTTTTAAAGGACGGCTGAAGAGATGTCGAATATAATTTGTATCATTCTAGATAAAGATGCAAAACCGTTGGGAGTGCTCTTCCTGCAAGACATCCAGCCATCACACTGTAGCCAGCCAGGCCGCAACGGTTGCTATAGCGATCGCAATGCCTCACCTCTGTGTGTCCCTCAGCAGCATGGCCTCTTTAGTTTGGCTCAGAGGAGGCAGGGTTGGAGCTGTGCTGGTGGCATCTTTGTGGCTTAGAGGAACTGTTGTTGCTACTCTGGAGACTCAGCTGGGGTCCCCCTCTTCCTTGGTGGATTGGGGGGGCTCCTTGGCTGCAGGGTAAAGCTGGTCAAGAAAGCTTGCAATGATTGTCTGAGCACTGCCCAGGGCAACTGCCAGACAAGTTCTTGAAGGGGTCAGTGTGTTTTCTCCCATTGCAAAGCTCCCCCTCTGTTTCTCTCTCTTCTGAGGCTTTCTTACACAAGTGGCACTCCCATCCCTTTACTGGATTCACTGCCATAGGAAGTGGTGGCGGCTACAAGCACGGACGGCTTCAAGAGGGAATTAGATAAGCATATGGTACAGATGTCCCTCAGTGGCTATTAGCCACAAGGTATAGATAGGGGCTCTGGGGCAAGTGATGCTCTGTTTTCTTGGTGCTTGAGGGGGTCAACAGTGGGAGGGCTTCTAGTGTCCTGGCCCCACTGGTGGACCTCCTGTTGGCACTGGTATTTCTGGCCACTGTGTGACACAGAGTGTTGGACTGGATGGGCCTTTGGCCTGATCCAACATTGGCATCTCTTATGTTCTTATGAAGCACTACCAATGTTCCCTCTAAGCTGTGGAGTCCTGTGAGCAAAAATTCTACTTTGTGAGCTACTGGCTTTAAAGTTGTGAGTGAGCGATTTGGCTACTGCATGAATTAGTTTGTTCTGGAGCCCTCCTTCCTGAGCTAAGACAAAAAATTTTGAACCGGAGGCTAAAAAACTGAGCTCGCTCACACTATCTCAGCTTAGGGGGAATCATGAGCACTACATATCTGCCCTTGGCATGCATAAACACTGACCTGAGAGTAAGTGCCATTGAACAGAATGGGACTTATCTCTGAGCAACCATGACAAGATTACACTGCAAGTCAAACTACAAGTTTGTACAGAAGCAGGGCCTGGAGAAACATGTCCTGCCCCTTTCATAGAGGCCTACTGTGTACAAATAGGCAGATAAAGCTTTTCATGGCATGGAGGTAGATAATATGATCCGATAAATAACATCCCATTTAACTTCTAGTGAAGGGACAGGGCATTTTTTCCAGGCCTGTTAGCAAGGTTAGTTGTGCTATTGTAGGGCAGGGCCTGGTGCTGCCCACTTAGCAGGAGGGACATGGGAGTGAGGCTGGTACTTACTGCTGGGGGGCAGCGATCTTTGGCACCATGCAATGACATCACTTCCAGCACGACCCAGAAGTGCTGGCATCACACCACAGTGACACTCTAGTACTTACCCCAAAATAGGGTTGCCAGCTCCAGGTTTGAAGATACCATGAGATTTTGGGGATGGATCTTGAGGATGGTGGGGTTTGGGGAGGGGCAGGACTTCATTGGGGTATAATGCCATAGAATCCACCTTCCAAAGTAGGCATTTTTTCCAGGGGAATTGATCTCTGTCACCTGGAGGTCATTTGTAATCCCAGGAGATCTCCAGCCACCACCTGATAGTTGGCAACCCTACACCAAACCTCTATGGTGTTTCTGGGTACATGCTAAAGTGTCACTCTAGTGCAATACCAGCACTTCTGAGTCACAGCTGGAAACAATGTAATTGTGCTGGGATTGCTGCCCCCTGGTTTTGCCCACCAGATGAGCTTTGGTGGGCATTGGCAAACCAAGAGTTTGCCTGCCATTTACTGGCATCTGGTAAGCCACTTAGCCCCCTCATGGATCACTGCCTTGTCGTGGCAAGGGGGCTTGCGTGGTGCGATGAAGCTGTGGGCTATGCTGTGGAGGGCCACCCAAGACGGACAGGCCACAGCAGAGAATGCTAAAGTAGGAAGTCAAAAGATAACCAGAATAACAGACAAAATTGGCCTTGGAAAGCAAAATGAAGCAGGACAAAGGCTAACAGAGTGTTGTCAAGAGAACACACTGGTCATAGCGAGCACCCTTTTCCAACAACCTAAGAGACGACTCTACACATGGACATCACCAGATGGGCAACACCGAAATCAGATTGACTATATAATTTGCAGTCAAAGATGGAGAAGCTCTATCCAGTCAGTAAAAACAAGACCTGGAGTTGACTGTGGCTCAGATCATGAGCTACTCATTGCAAAATTCAGACTTAAACTGAAGAAAATTGGGAAAACCATGAGGTCATTCAGGTTTGACCTAGATCACATCCCTGATGGATATTGTAATGATTTCATGTTTAACTGTGTGTGTGTGGCTTTAAAAGTTTGGTTTGCATGGCTGTGATGATAATCTAGAGTGCTGGACTCAGGCAAGTGATATGATTGGTGAGTGACAGAGAGGGGGAGGGGTTTTGGAATGGATGCTGTGTGGATGATTTGAATGTCTATCAGGAGTGACTGTTAGAGTTTGGACAGTTGAAAAAGACAGTTGAAGAAAAGTTAAGCTAGGTATGAGAGAGAAGAAAAGCTTCCCTGTGGGGTTGTTAAGTTCTGAAGTCTGTGAGAGAAGCCGTCTGTGTTGAAACAGTTATAAGCTGAAGTTGAATGTATAAGAAACAGTTAACGTATATGGCCTAAGGAAAATATTGTTACAAAGTGACATGCCCAGATCCCTGTCAGTAAAAGAGAAAAGAGTGTTATACACCAAGCATGTGTTCAGTATTTAAGCCTTCCTGGTTACAATGAGTTAATCTTTTATTTGTGAATTACTTCAATAAATCCTCTTTTATTTAAAATTACCCACTCTGAAATAAATACTTCCCAGGACCACATAGACCCTCGTGAACGCCTAAAACCCTCGACATTCCTACCCAGAAATAGAGAAAGCATAAAGGTTTGGAAATCCTTTTAAAATTTCCTGGTGGCAGCCGGATATATAGAGTAAAACAAAACTGAAAGAACATTTTAAAGTAAACCCAGACCTCCCCAGTTAAGGGGTTGCCACAGATATACAGTAGAGGTGAGGAATAGATTCAAGGGTCTGGATTTGATAGATAGAGTGCCTGAAGAACTATGGACGGAGG
>NW_015176458.1:329617-333702 GCF_001447785.1 Gekko japonicus | reverse complement strand
AATGGCAGAAAGTGAAGAGGACCTAAAGAGCCCCTTGCTCAGGATAAAAGAGGAGAGCGCAAAAGTGGGCTTGAAGCTCAACATCAAAAAAACTAAGATCATGGCATCCGGCCCCATCACTCCTTGGCAAATAGAAGGGGAAGTCGTGGAAGTAGTGACAGAATTCACGTTCCTGGGATCCCAGATCACCGCAGACTGTGACAGCAGCCATGAAATTATAAGATGCCTGCTCCTTGGGAGGAAAGCGATGGTGAACCTAAACAGTATGATAAAAAGTAGAGACATCACCCTGCCAACAAAAGTCCGCATGGTCAAAGCAATGGTATTCCCGGTAGTCATGTATGGCTGCGAGAGTTGGACTATAAGGAAGGCCGAGCGCTGAAGAATAGATTCTTTTGAACTATGGTGCTGGAGAAGACTCTTGAGAGTCCCTTGGACTGCAAGAAGATCAAATCAGTCAATCCTAAAAGAAATCAATCCTGACTGTTCCCTGGAAGGCCAGATAATGAAACTGAGGCTCAAATACTTTGGCCACCAAATGAGAAGGGAGCACTCACTGGAGAAGACCCTGATGCTGGGAAAGATTGAAGGTCAAAGAAGACGGGGACGGCAAAGGATGAGATGGTTAGACAGTGTCATAGATGCAACAAACATGAAATTGAGCAAACGTCAGAGGACGGCGGAAAACAGGAGGGCCTGGCGAGATCTTGTCCATGGGGTCACGAAGAGTCGGACTCGACTGTGCGACTGAACAACAACAAGCCACTTAGAGCTAGCATTAAAGACCATTCCAGCTCCTCTCAGTATACAGGCATTTGTGCATTGTTTGTTAACTGTTTGTCCTTCACCTTGTTATCCTAATCTTACTCCAGGGAGCTCAGGGCAGCTCATATATTTCTCCTCATCTGTGTTTTATCCTCACAGCAGCACTGTGAAGTCGATAAGGCAAAGAGAGAATGACTCGCTCAGGATTACCCAGTGAGCTTCATGTCAGAATGGAGATTTAAACCTAGGTCGCCCCAATGCTAGTTCAACCATGTAACCACTACACTACACAGGACCCTCTTTTTTAAAGAAAAATTAAAAAAACAAAACCACCTCATCAGAAAAGCCCTGCTGGATTAGACCAGTGGCCCTTCTCCTCCAGCATCCTGTGTCACATAGTGGGACCAGTTCTTCTGGAGGGCCAACAAGAGGGCATTGAGGCTGAGACCTTCCCCTGATGTTGTCTCTTGGCACTGGGACTCAGAGACTTTGTGCCTTTGAATGTGGAGGTTCCCCTCAGTCACCGTGGCTAGTAGCCATTGATAGACTTATCCTCCATGAGTCTATCTAATCCCCTTTTAAAGGTGTTTATTCCCGTGGCCATCACTACATCCTCTGGCAGCAAATTCCACGTTTTCATCACTCTCTGTGTAAATAAGTAGTATAAATTATGTATGAACTATTGCGCTTGCAAGTCTTCCGTCTGTTTGCAACTCTCCTCGATGCCTATGACATTCGCCTCATTGTCCGCTCCTGCACCATGCTCCGCTGCCCCCCCCTTCGTTTGCCATCATGCTAACTAAATCGGCTGCCCTTTCCATGCCCCGGTGGCACTACGCAAAGCAAAGGGCTTTGGAGATGCTACATCTGTCAGAGCTGCCCTTGATTATTATTCTCGATGAAGAGCAAAACATGTTAACCCTTTGGTCTCCCAAGAGCCTCCTTATTTTGTACCTTTGGCCTTTCAAAGGCAATTGATAGGGTTTGTCATCTCTTCTGTTATTCCACAAAACTGTATGTATGACCTTAGAGGGGGGGAAGGAAAAAAAAGATTTGCATCCCTCTTCATGGACCGCAGGAACACACAAATCAGACAAACTGTATGCTCCCCCCCACCCAGTGAGTGACCATATCTTCTTCTGTATAAATAATAGGACATTAGGGATGTTTTTTCTCTTTGCGATGCACATGCGGTATTACAACGGAACATGTCAGAGCATCAAAACTCATGGAATTGGGGTTGCCATTTCTGGGTTGGGAAATACCTGGAGTCTGGGGAGGCCGGGGTTTGGGGTAGGGAGGGACTCCAGCACTGTACCATGCCACAGAGTCCACCCTCCAAAGCAGCCATTTTCTCCAGGGGAACTGATCTCTATTGTCTGCAGATCAGTTGTAAACAGTGGAAAATCCCCAGGCCCCATCTGGTGGTCAGCAACCCTCCATGGAGTTAGGATGGGGGTGTCAGGCCAGGGGTTACCTACAGCTGCCTCATACTGAATGAAGCCCATCTTGCCAGTACTGACTGTCAGCATCTGCCCAAGGTCTCTGGGAAGGTTCTTTCTCAGCTCTGCTGAACATATGAAGTTGACTTATTGGTCAGTATTATCTGCTCTGACAGGCAGTGGCTCACCAGAGCTGGAAGTCTTTCCTGTCACCTGCTGCCTGATCTTTTATCTGAAGATGTTGAGGATTGGACATGGGACCTTCACCACATACAGCAGGTGCTCTCTCAAGGGGCCACAACTCCTCACCAAAGTACACAGGAACTGCCTTACACTGAGTCAGAGCCTTGGTCTATCAAAGTCAGTATTGCCTATTCTGAATGGCAAAAGCACTCCAGGGTCTCAGATGGGGACATTCCATGCCATCTACTACCTGATCCTTTTAACATGGGCTGCTGGGGGTTGAACTTAGGTCCTTTTGCACAGCAAACCACATGCTCTGCCACAGAGCCATGCCTTATCCTTGCCAGGTTGAATTGTAGAAGTAGGACAACTGAACGGCAATGGTGAAATTAAAGGGATATTCTCTGGTATAGTAATATAAGTTTTGTTGTTGTTGTTCAGTCGCACAGTCTAGTCTGACTCTTTGTGACCCCATGAACCAGATCACACAAGCACATCTGTCAGGCATTTCCCAGCCGTACTCAGCCCGTCTTGCAGCACTTGCCTCCCGAGTTTAAAAAGTACCTGGTGAAAGTGGTAGCAAACCCTGGAGAGCACGGTCATCCCGCGTTCATCCCGCACCAACAAAGTGTGAACGCCAAAAGCCACAATTTGCTTGTGTGCTTATGTGCATATCTCCGGATTACCAAAAAGAAAGCCGTGCCTTACAGCCATGCCTCCGCTCTCTTGCGCCTCCTCCCTGCTATACTCTTGCATCAGTCGGTGCAGTGTGACCGGAAAAACCTGGAACAGTTTGTGCTGGATCTTTTTGCCACGACTCCCTCTCACTTCAAACTGCCAGTCTGTCCTTGGCCAAAGAGAATGTGGGTCACCAAGAGCTGACTGTTAGTGCTGCTAGTCTGGGCAGAGTTAGGGGCCAGCAATGTCCTATGAGTGATGTGATTGCTGGTCCAGCGCAGGGCTGTTCTGAACCAGTTTTGCATCACCAGAGGATTGTCCCTGCAACCAGCAGCCCTTGTGGGAAAAAGCAGCCTCTCCTCAGGGTTCCTGGTTTGAGCCTGGAAGAACCTGACCCTGGAGGGAAACCAAGGTTCTCCCCTTTCCCCAAAGCCAGCTGAGAGTAGAGTTTGAGAAGAAGAAGAAGGTTGATTCTCAACATTGGTTTCAGGGCTAGCAGGCTTGCCTTGGACTCAAACTAGAATGAAGAATCCATCGTCACCATACCAACCTGCCTGGGATTTGTGGCTGACAGGCAGTCCTTTCCTTGCTGAGCCTGTAGTACCAGAACTCAGCTTGGCAACCACCTGAGACGGAACTGGGTCAACTGTTGCCCCAAACAGGGGCACTCATTACTGACAGAAACTCATTTAACCTTTCAGTAGTCATTTTCACACTAGACCTTAAATCCTGGTTCAACCCTGTCCCCAAAGGTACATTCTACACTACACTGAGAGCCAGTTTGGTGTGGTGGTTAAGTGCATGGACTCTAATCTGGGAGAACCGGGTTTGATTTCCCACTCCTCCACTTGCACCTGCTGGATGACCTTGGGCAAGCCATAGTTCTGGCACAGCTGTTCTTGAAAAAGAGCAGTTTCTGTCAGAGCTCTCTCAGCCCCACCTACCTCACAGGGTGTCTGTTGTGGGGAGGGGAAGGGAAAGGAGTTTGTAAGCCACTCTGAGACTCCCCTGGGTAGT
>NW_015176458.1:289138-329199 GCF_001447785.1 Gekko japonicus | reverse complement strand
GAAGGGTGGGGTATAAATCCAATCTCTTCTTCTTCTTCTTCTTCTTCTTCTTCTTCTTCTTCTTCTTCTTCTTCTTCTTCTTCTTCTTCTTCTTCTTCTTCTTCTTCTTCTTCTTCTTCTTCTTCTTCTTCTTCTTCCCTACATGCAAGTTCACCCCTGTGTTTTTAGTTTCCACATTACATTGAGGTCACCCCAGTTTCACCTCACACTTGTCCCAGGATAAACGGATGCTGTTATAACCAGGGATAAATGCAAGGTATTGTGTCGCGAGTAGAACTCTGGAAAAAAAACAGGGATGAGATCCAAGTGTGGAAAGGACCAATGATAAATATAAATAACTTGCCTCTGAAAGGATTCCCACACACACACACAATATTGAGTCAGAACATCAGTCCACTTAGTTCAATAATACCTGATCTGACTAGCATGAATCTCCTGGATCTCAGGCAGAGAGGGACAGTGAGATCTTCCTCACATCCTTTATCTGGAGATGGTGAGGACCAATGTTCCCTCTAAGCTGTGGAGTCTTGTGAGCAAAAATTCTACTTTGTGAGCTACTGGCATTAAAGTTGTGAGTGAGTGATATGGCTACTGCATCAATTAGTTTGCTCTGGAGCCCTCCTTTCTGAGCTAAGACAAAATTGTGTGAGCCAGAGGCTAAGAAACTGTGAGCTAGCTCACACTAACTCAGCTTAGAAGGAACACTGGTGAGGACTGAACCCAGGACCTTTTGCATGCAAAGCGTGACCTCTGCTTGCAAGCCCCGCAGCCCCTCCCCAGAGTCAAGTCCCTGAAGTGTATTGCTGCTAATTTTTGCTGCTTTTACAAGCTGAGGTTGCTGCTGCCCTCTTGTTCCCATTTTATGACTTGCTGGTTGTTTGAGAGTTATTGTTATAAGGTGAATGTATTAATCTTTTACCGCTGCTAGCCTATTATATATTTAGCACTGTGGTTTTACGGGCTTTTGTATTTTAATGGAGGGATGGGGGGGGGATTGTAAGCCATCTTCTGTACTTTTCTATGGAAAGGTAAGACAGAAATTATTCGGATGGATAAATAGCTTTGGACTGAGTGCAAGAAAGGATGGAGAAAGTCTGAAGCCCAGCAGTATGGCGAGTATTCTAAGACAGCCAGTTTGGTGCAGTGGTTAAGAGCACTGGGTTTGATTCCCCACTCCTCCACATGCAGCTGCTGGTGTGACCTTGGGTCAGTCATAAATTCTATCAGAGCCGTTCTCTCAAGAGCAGTCCTTGAAAGAGCTCTCTCAGCCCCACCTACCTCACAAGGTGTCTGGTGTGGAGAAGGGAAGGGAAAGGAGATTGTAAGCCGCTCTGAGACTACCTTCAGGTAGTGAAGGGTGGGGTATAAATCCAATATCATCATCGTCTTCTTCTTCTGCTGCTGCTTCTTCTGTACCATTGCTTGTCTCTACTCCCGGGCTCAAAATATACTAATTTCCAGGCTCCCACACAAGATGGGGCTATGGCTGAAAATGCTATGTTTGTTTACTTGGGAGTAAGCATCATTGATCACAATGGGACTAACTTCTGAGTAAACATGCTTTGGATTGCAATGTAGCTCTTCTGCCTCCCATGCTAGAAGAATGTGTCTCTAAGCCTAAGAATTTCCTCGGAGAAAGGCCCTTTGAATGGGATTTACTTCTGAGGAGACCTGTTCAGGATTGTTCCCTGCATTCCTCCATTCCCACTCTTAATTGTGCTCATTTAAATTACATATCGGGGTAGAAATTGACCTAGGTCTGCTGAGCGTGAGGGAGATGACCTTCAGTTTAACGCTGCAGCCATTACGGAAGTGACAAGCGTTGACACATTTCAAGAGTTCTTTGGGTCAAAATACAGAGACTTCCTGCCTGCCATATTCAAGCTCTGAAGCACTGTCATTTCTATAAGTGACACAAATGTGTGTGTGTGTGTGGCGGGGTGAGCAGTGAAGATGTGTTAATAGTTATGAACCAGTTTAAAGAATAGCTTGTTTAGATTTCTGTTCAGCTCCACTTTAGATTCTCAGTCCATGGAATGGTGGTAGCAATGGAAACTTTTTCAACAGGGATCAAGAAAGGTGGGATTTTTAAAAGATGTCTCCTAATACCATGACCCTGGCAGAATCAACATGTTTATGGGAACATGTTTTCTAAAGGAAGAGAGGACTAAGATCAGAGCCTTTGCTTATTCTAGTTCTACTGAGGTTAGCAGCTTTTCAGCCAGCCTTGATAGCTATAGTTTTTTGTTTTTGTTTTTAAGAATGGCTTGATCTGCAAGCATGAATATGTGAAACTTTTCACAGTGTGCAAGTAAATGTTCTTGCCTGCAGAACAATAGCGGAAGGCAGAGCAGAAGCATCTGGCTGAAAAGTTGGTCTTCTTTCGGCAAGGGAAGGCAATATACGAACCACACGAAATACAGATGCCAGATATAGAATATAGAATAAGTCCACACTTCCTGCCTTATGTGATTTTTCACACTGACCCTTATCTTAATCACTGCCTTGGCTTAGCTAATATTTATACAAGGAGGTGTGAAAGCTGCATGATAAATAGGTACCTAGTTGGTAAATCCTGTGACCAGCCATTGTCAAATTTGGGAGGAGTGAGTTCTTTTCTTCTAAGATAGTATTGTTAAATGAAGTTTGCATCCTGTAAGCACTGATGATGTTCCTGGCTCACAAAAGATCCTTCCCTGCCACAAATTTTCTTAGTCTTAAAGGAGCTACTGGACTCTTGCTCTTTTCTACCGCTTCAGACAGACCAACATGGCTATCCCATCTTGATCTATATTGGATCTGGTGTGATGTACCCTTTATGCTTCCCCCCCAGCCCCTGAACCACACCAGCATGGGAAGGGAAGGGAGGGAGGAAGGAAGAAAGGAAGGCAGGGTGGATGGGTGGGCAGCCAGGAGTCAACAGGTTGGTGCAGGCACAATGAGGGGGTGGGCAGAAGCAGAAAATGCAGTGATTGGGGGGCCACAGGAAGTGGAGTCTGGAGACAGGGATGGAGAATAGAGTTGCTAGCCTCCAGGAAGAAGAAGAAGAAGAAGAGATTGGATTTATACCCTGCCCTTCACTACCCAAAGGCATCTCAGAGCAGCTTACAATCTCCTTTCCCTTTCCCTCCGCCTCCCCACAACAGACACCCTGTGAGGTAGGTGGGGCTGAGAGAGCTCTTGACAGAAACTGCCCTTTTTCAAGAACAGCTCTTATCAGAACTACGGCGTGCCCAAGGTCATCCAGCCAGGTGCAAGTGGAGGAGTGGGGAATCAAACCCGGTTCTCCCAGATTAGAGTCCGCACGCTTAACCACTACACCAAACTGGCAAGCTGGAGTACTCCTGGAGTTACAACTGATCTCCAGACTGCCATAGATCGGCTCCTCTGGAGAAAATGGCAGCTTTGGAGGGTGGACTTTACTGCATCATATCTCTGCTGAGGCCCCTCCCCTCCCCAAACCCCACTCTTCCTGGGCTCCACCCCCCCAGTCTCCAGGAATTTCCCACCCCTCAAGTTGGCAACCTTAGCAGAGAAGCCGGGGGGGGGCGCAGCAGCATGGAGGGGGTTAGAGGAAAATTATATTATTTCCGCTCCCTCTCATGAATTCTTGCAAAGTGTCACATTGATTTGATGCCAGCTATCAAGGGAAAACGTGTCCACGTTGCTGGATAAACTGAGCATGAGGAAATGGACAATGAAAACAAGGGTATTGTGAATTTGATTCACACCAGGGAGGAGTGAAATCAGAAGAGAGATTGTCAGATCGCGACAGCAGGAAATCGCGACAGCAGGAATGAGAAATCTGAAAACATCCCTAATGACGTCAAACAATTGATCCACCTGGGAGGGGCTGTGGCTTAGTGGCAGAGCATCTGCTTGGCATGCAGAAGATCCCAGGTTCAATCTTTGGCCTCTCCAGTTTAAAGGATTAGGTAGTAGGTCATGTGAAAGACCTTCTGCCTGAGACCCTGGAGAGCTGCTGCCAGTCTGAGTAGGCAATACTGACCCTGATGGACCAAGGATACGATTAGAGCATCTTCATGTGTCCATGCGTCTTTTCTGATTCGTAATTCTCTCCCAGGTCTCAGAGGGTCAATTTGGCTAGTTTTCCATAGCTGAGTTCTAGGTGAGGATTAATATGTTATGAAACATCCACCCCACTACAGCCCACCCCTACACACCCTCCTAACCTATAGCAAGAAGAGGAGAGAGAAAATATAAGGTATTATCTTAAGGTTACGTTTCCCCAGAAGATAAATGAATGGACTGGGGTCTACAAATAATGTGCTGAATTCCATTGGGCCATAGGCCTGACAGCACTAATGATGAATGGAAATTTGCTTTTACTTTCTAACATAATTAAAATATTCAGTACTTTAGAGTGTCGTGTCAGTAGCACTACATATTTTCATTTCAAACATCAAGTGTGCTCGTCTGTGGCAATTTTTTCTCGCTTTTCCACAGAAGGAGATGCATCTCCTGGAAAGCACTTAAAGGAAAATTTAATAGAGACATGGCATTTATTTTCAGATCATTGTATATATATATGTTTTTACCCTTTCGGACAGCTTTATCTTCCTCTTGAAGATAGAGAGCAAGGAAGAGGCCCCAAATGGGCAAAGTGGAAGGGGGGAGGGTTGGATTTCATAAAGATGTAAGAGCTGTTATGTTTTTTCTTAACAGATAAGGCATTTTAACGATTGGTTGCAGCTGCGAGGGTTTCAAAGGTTTGCAAATATTGTGGTTGGACAAGAAGCTCCTTTCGAGATTAAAACAGTCCCCACCGAGATAAAAGAGTTTAAGGCCCAAATGCAAGACAACAGCAGGTCTGGTTACCCTAGTGTTAAGTCGCTCGCTTAACAAAGTAGTCGGAGAGTGATTCAGCAAAGATTCAGCTTTATTCAACAACTCGAACACAACTCCAACACGGATCAACATCTGATAGCCAGAACAGCTTTTGCATTAAAGCTGTTCCCTTTTTAAACTCTCCCGGCTAATGTAGCCATGCCTACTATACAATTATCAACCAATAAGGTTGTATACATAAGGACCAATCACGGACGTTCCTGCTCAGGGAGCTTGCTGACCAGTGATTGGTTGGTTCTTCATGGGCTAGCAATGTGATTGGATGGATTTGGATCCTAGCCCAGGACGAAGCTTTACATGGCAAGTCAATTAGATGATTCATGTATTGCAATGGCAGCTATTGAATACATTACACCTAGGGTTGCCAGGTCCTTCCTAGCAACTAGCGGGGGATTGGGGGGACTTACCAGGAGCAGGAGGGAAGACCAGGCAATGTCGCCGGTGATGTGACTTCTGGCATGTACCAGAAGTGATGTCATCATGCTGTGATGTCACCATGACATGTTACAATCAAGCACATCCCTATTCTCACACATATTGTATTCTCTACCCTCCCTCCTCCTTCCTCGTACCAGAAGTGATGTCATCATGCTGTGATGTCACCATGACAACTCTGGTATTTGGGCAAAAACTCTATGGTAAAAGTGGCTTCTACCATAGATTCCCTGTATCAGGAGCTTGAACCTGTTGATTGTTATACATATCAGATGATGCAAGACGTCAGAGTTCCTAGGCTCTCTCTCACATGGCAGTATAGCAGTTAAAGTGTTGGACTTCGATCTGGGAAACCCAGGTTCTAATCCCCACTCTGCCATGGAAGCTTGCTGGGTGACCTGGGGCCAGTTGCACACTCCCAGCCTAACCTACCTCACAGGGTTGTTATGAGAATAAAATGGAGAAGAGGGGACCATTGTAAGCCACTCTGGGTCCCTTCTGGGGAGAGAGGTGAGGGTATAAATGAAATAGAAAAAAATATCCCTTGTGTGCAGTCCAAGTCAGAATGCAAAGATGCCCAAGTGAGCTCTGCCTGCTGGGTTCTTTGTAGGTTCCCGAGGCTGCTCGGCTTCCTTCCCCCCTCTAATTGGGACTTAACATTTTGCTTGCAAAAGCCAGTGAAAGGAAATGGCTTCCTAATCGTGTTTGCTGTCTCTGCTTTTCCAGCCATCATGTTGTTATTGCTAAATGCTCCCCCCCCCCATATTGACATTACAATCAGCAAAGTGGCATACAAAAGGAGAAATTGTTCGGGGATATTGGAATTGTCATCTCACATCACCATGTAAGACTCTTCTCTGCCTGCAGCTGCAGCCCTGAACAAAAGGAAACCAAATGTTGGGATGCAGGGGTGGCGGGGGGGGGGTAGAGAGACTGCAATGGAAAATAATATGGAAGCGATTGTTCAGGCCCTTCTTTAAACCAATGGTTGGCCCTCATCTGGAATGCCCTCTTGAAGCTTCACTCAGTCCATTTCAAAACAGAGTTACAGAAAGCAGAGGGAACTACAGAAGCCAGGGCATCCCATAATGATTAAGAGCACAAAGAAGCCCGTAAGAACAGAGGCAGAAAAGACCTGGAATTGATTTCCATGGAAAAAAGAGACACAGGAAGGTAAATGACCATAGTACAGTTCTCAATGAATGGGGTATAGAAACAGGGTAAAAAGCTGCTATTCTTTCCCCTCCCCGTTTTAAAGCACACAGGGGTCACAACATGAAACCCCCCCCACAAAACTTTGCTAATTCAAAACTGTCAGGTGCCCCACCCCACCTCACCCATGTAGTTTGGTGTAGTGGTTAAGTGCGCAGACTCTAATCTGGGAGAACCGGGTTGGATTCCCCACTCCTCCACTTGTAGCTGCTGGATGACCTCGAGCAAGCCATATTTCTTTCAGAGCTGTTCGCACAAGGACAGTTCTCTCAGAGCTCTCTCAGTCCTACCTACCTCATAGGGTGTCTGTTGTGGGGAGGGGAAGGGAAATGAGTTTGTAAGCCGCTCTGAGACTCCAAGTGAAGGGCAGGGTATAATCCAATCTCTTCTCTTCTTCTTCTTCTAGATGAGCTGTCTTCCCCCAAGTCTTGGAGCATGGTGGTTCAAGTTTCCCCATTCATTTCTGTTGGGTCCTGGGTTCATTGCAGGAAGACTCAGCAGATTCAGCAGATGTGGACATCACCATTGGGCTTGACAGGTGTGACTATCGGGGTATCCCAAGCCACGTGGGAGACTGGCTCCAGGACCCCTTGTGCCACCAGGCGGACCAGCTTGGTGTCAATCTTAGGTTTCAGAGTGAAGGGGACCTGCCGGGTGTGCATGCGGATGGGTGCTATCTTGAGGTCGAGCTGCAGGGAGACCGGGGGACTGGTGTAGTGCCCCAACGATCCATTGAAAATGGATGGAAATTCCTCGCAGACCTCGCTAAAGCCCAATTGTTTGCATTGCTTCACCCCCTTGATGGTTATTCTGAGGGGGGAGAACCAGGCTTGACCCAAAAGACTAAGCAAATTCCCCTCGACCACGATCAAGTCTAAAAACCTGTCGAACTCCCAGTAATGGACCCAAAAATTACCCTTGCCCCGCACCGGAACTCGGTTCCTTTGAAAGTCCACTAAGTTTATGTTGGAGGGTCGCAGGTCTTTTGAGCATCTCCACTGATATGATGGAGGCCGTGGAGCTGGAGTCTAATTCCATGGTGCACGGGAATCCCTCTATCTGTAACTGGACCTGTATCTTAGGGGCTGTACTGGGGTTTGGGAGTTTAAGTACCTGTTGTGGAGGCTCTGTTGAAAGAACGTAGAGCTCTTCGGTGGTTGCATCAACCCTGTAGTGCGTAGCGGCTTGCTGTTAGGAGCATGAGATCCCCATGAAGAGCAGATGCGGGTGATGTGGCCGGAGCGCCCACAACTCCTACACGTGGCATCCCTGAACTGGTGTGTTCTCCATTCATGCGCCTCTCTGCAACTAGCACATTCCAAAGATGCAGTGGAGTCCAGAACTCAGTTGGAATGCGGGGGACCCCCTGGAATCTTCTTTCGCATAGTCGGTTGGCTTTTGTGGACCCCTTTGGCCTCTGAGTCCTCAGACTCGATGGTGGCCTGATGCGCAGTGGTTTCTTGGTGGCCTGGTGAGGATGCCAGGTGTGATCGCTCCCACACGGTGGCCGTGGAGAGGACGGAAGCCAGGGTGTATTTCTTGTCTTCTGTAATCCATCTCCTTAGCTTCTCTTCCTGGAGGCCACATGCGAACCCGTCCCGGAGGGCCATCTCCAGTTGGGTCCCAAATTTGCAGTCGGAAGTGAGGCGGCGGAGCTCGGTCAGATACTCGATGGCTGACTCCTGCAGCTGCTGGTTTTGGTAGTGGAAAGCCATGTCATGTGGTGTGACATCTCAGACGGGCTGGGGATGAAGTGGTCTTGCAGGGCTTTGATGATCTGTTCGAATGTTGCATCGTCCAGCATGGTGGGGGAGAGGAGGTTCTGGGCCAGGCTGACGGTGGCGGGACTGCATGAGCCTATGAGGAGGCCTTTCTTCCTCTCCTCTTTGGTGACCTGGTAGAAGATCAGGATGGACTTGAGTCTGGCGACCCAGGCACTCCATTGCTGCGGGCAGGCTGGATCAAATGGGGGAACTAATCCCGATCCCGAAGCAACGGCCATTGTGCTACATGGCGGTGGTGGAGGTGAGGATGCAGTTTTGACCTGGTTGCTGTTGGTACTCATCCACAGGGGAGCAGCGGAGGTCAGCTACCTCCTTGGGGTTCCAGCAGCTTGGCTAGCTCAGCAGGATCCCGCCTTGGTTGCCATTGTTGTGTCCTGGGTTCATTGCAGGAAGACTCAGTGATTCAGCATGGTGATCAGCTCAGTTTATTGGCACATGTACACACAACAACAAGAACTAGCCTGTCAGGTCCCTCTTTATGGGTCTCCAGCCCCTTTCCTAGTCCATTCCCCTCTTCCTACTGTTGGGTTTGAATTCCCCTCCAGGGATCCCATTGGTGTATTTAGGATCCTTGGTCCCTTTGTTATTCGGGACCCAACTTGGACTAAGGCACTGGCCACCTAGTGACTCTCAGTGGACACAACAATTTCCTTCAGTTGATCTGCACATAACAAAAGAAGGTGGTATACCAGTCACCTTCCTCAGCAGCACTGAGAAGGGAAACCACTGCTGAGTTCCATACACACGTGGTATCACATTTGTAACACACGACAGAATCAGTAACATAATTTATGCATCACTGCCTGTGCCAGCAGGATTAGGGTTCCCAGGGACAGTTAGGAAATGAGCATTAAGAAAAGGGGCAGTTGGATTTGGGAGGAGAAGGAGAGATGCTTAGTAACAGGATGGCGTTTTTTATTAGATTTCCTCAGACTGACAGGGAACTGTCTTAGGCACAGGGGGAACACTTATTGCCTGTTCAGGTTCCTGAGGGAAATGTGATTCTTTGTAACTGTTAAAAGACTTTTGTGTCAAACCTGCCTGGATGAAATCCATGGTGTTACTGTCTACTGAATCCCTTTACCTCAAGTTCAAATGCTTGAATTTTAACTGGTATATTGTTTTACCAGACTAATTCTTTACTTTTTTGAGCACTGTGGTGAAGAGGGGCTTACCTCACCCCATTCTAAGGTCAGAAGTTTGGCAGTTTACAGGACAAGACACCACTGAAGTCCTGCCCTCCCCCCCCCCCCCGGAAGAAGGAAGGTAGCCCTGGGGGGGGGGGTATCAAGGGGCAGGTCTCCAGGACTCCAGATATCACACATTACTGGATCAGAGCGATAATGTTTAATACAATTGTATATATGAAATGGAGGGGCCGCAGTGGCTCAGAGGTTAAGACACTGAGCTGCAGACTGGAAGGTCTGTAGTTCAGCTGTTCGAGACCCGGGTGCCGCATGATGGAGTGAGCTCCCATCTCTGGTCCCAGCTCCTGCCAACCTAGCAGTTCGAAAGCAAGAAATTGCAAGTAGATAAATAGGGACCACTTCGGTGGGAAGGTAAGAGCATTCCATGTGCCTTGGCGTTTACTCATGCCGGCCACATGACCATGGAAATGTCTTTGGACAGCGCTGGCTCTTCAACTTGGAAATGGAGATGAGCACTGCCCCCTAGAGCTGGATTCGACTAGCTTTTGAGCAAGGGGAACCTTTACCTTTATGTATGAAATGGAGCCGTGCCAAGGGCTTGCTTTGAATGCTGAAGAGCTGGGGTTCAGTCCTTGGCATCTGCAGTTAAATAAATGCCGGGGAAACCTTTTTGGAATGAAAACATCCACCTGATGAAGTCAAGAAACAGATTAACGAAGCCAGAATGATACCTAGAGAAAGCCTATTAGAAGACAGGCCCACAAGAGAAAATAACAGGACACCACCAGTAGACACATACAGCTCTCAACTGACAACAGTTCAACGCATGTTGAAACTCTTAAGCTGCTCCTCTGCTTTCCTATGGGTGATGCACACAATTGGGAAGTACAGGAGAAGCTCAAGAGTTTTTCTTCATAAGGCATAGAAATTCATGAGAACTTGATTAAAAAGAACAAAGGCTTTCCGCTTTGACATGATATCAATTTGTACAGTTTCTAAAGAAGCATGGTTGGAAACAGGGGCTACCAGATTACCTGTTTAGCCAAAAACTGAAGCCAGAAGTGAAACAAGCCTAAAGTAAAAGCCAGAAATGTGTTACCATGTGTGCTTTAACTGTATTATTTATTCTTTATGCTGATGCTATATTGTCTGTAAAATGTATTTGCATTTGTGCTTGTGGAATATGGGAATTGCTGTGTCTTGGATTTGCTTGCTATGCCATCCTGTTTGCACCTGGAAGCTGCTGTGCACAAGGCTTGTGCTGCCTATGCTAATGGACATGTGCATACCCAAAACCTTCCCGACATGCTTGAGGACAAAGAAGACCATCGCCATTACGCTCAGTCTTTGGAGACTTGGAAAAACAACAGGTCTCTCACCATTACAGATCTGCTGGAATAACACGTAAACCCACATATCTGGTTTGGAATCACAAAAGGGACCATATCCATTATTGCCTTCCTGGACCAGGCACCATCTGCAAATCAAAGGTTGCCATGGGAATACAACTTTGACACCTTGCCACATGGCTCCCCATTGAAGTTACACTTAGAATTTGAATATCGCCCTCTACGTACAGCGTCACAACCCGTCAACCTATAGGTATAGAAAAGGGGACGGATTTCAGGTGTAGATTGGCCTTATGCCAACCCCCAAAGCTAGGTTTTAAAAAGAGAAACACAGCCTTTGTTTCTGTGTGAGGTTAACCCATCCTTCCTATATACCTTCACCTTTGCAACTTAAGTCTACTGCAGGTGATCCTTAAGAGTTCTCTGGAGTCGCGACCGGAGAACCCGCACGTGTTTGGCTGGACCATTCCGTGTGTTTCTAGAATCCCTAAAGTAGTACTTTGTTGTTCCCGTTTATTCTACTGAGGAGAGTTCTTCTCAACTGGAACTTAGATAAGTATAAGCGTTATCCTTCTTTGTTCTCCCTCATTGTTTGTTGAAGTCATTATTTTCTTTACTGATTGCTTTTGTATCTACTGTGAACTAAAGGAACTTGAGTGAATCTGTGAATGTATCTGTTTTTCGTGTGCTTGAGAAATACTTAGTAAAGACAACATTTATTCATTAAACCTATTTGGTGTTTAGTCATGCCGGCCACATGACCACGGAAATGTCTTCGGACAGCGCTGGCTCTTCAGCTTTGAAACGGAGATGAGCACCGCAACCCTAGAGTCGGATTCGACTGGCTTTCGAGCAAGGGAACCTTTACCTTTACTTTAAAAGCCAGAAATGAGACTGACATAATTCAACAGAGAGTAGCTGAAGGATAAAGAGGATATCGTGTTACTAGCATAGAGCCAATTAAGGAATACAGAATGTTCCCAGGTGAAACATTGTGAAATATCCAGGTCAACCTATTGTTTAAGACTGATACTTAATAGTAGAATCAGTTAACCTACCTGATGTACTACACTGGATTCTTCTGTTGAACCTAACTGTGGAATTTTTACCTGTGATCTGATGAGGCTGGGCTTGTGAACTCTGAAAGACAGATAGCTCTTTTTTAACTGGGAAAAACAACTGGATAAGAAATATATTAATTGAAGGAAGCATAATGAGCTAACCCATCACATTTTTTTCTTACTGTCTCTTCTTTTCTTCTTCCTCTCTTAGAAGAACATCACGAAGACTACCAATCGACTTTGAACAGCCACTCTCCCCATTCCCCACACGCAGGCCACAATTACAGGTCACCAACCATCCATTTAAAAATTCTGCTGCCCAAGTCCCATTAAAATGAATGGAAGATGCGCTGACATATTTTATGCAATTTTGATTAGTTGTTATTTTATCTTATGCATTCCTATACATTTTGTGTACTTTTTACTCATGGTTGCCAGACCCCTGCTGGGGAAACCCCCGCTTTTGCCCCTATGAAGTGCCGATACCACTTAGCTTCCGAGTTCTAATGAGGCTGGGCTTGTGAACTCTGAAAGACAGAGAGCTCTTTTTTAACTGAAAAAAACTGGATCAGAAATATATTAATTGAAGGAAGCATAATGAGCTAACCCATCACATTTTTTTCTTACTGTCTCTTCTTTTCTTCTTCCTCTCTTAGAAGAACATCACGAAGACTACCAATCGACTTTGAACAGCCACTCTCCCCATTCCCCACACGCAGGCCACAATTACAGGTCACCAACCATCCATTTAAAAATTCTGCTGCCCAAGTCCCATTAAAATGAATGGAAGATGCGCTGATACTGTAGCACATATGCTGTTCCCATTCGTGTTAATGGGGATTGCACAGGAAAACATTCCAGCAAATGATGGCCACAGGGTTTCACTATAGGCCATCTCAGTCATCAACTGAGTCAATTACTTCTCCGTTTTCTCTTGAATTTCCTAGGCTCCAGTGTCCCTTGAGAGCCAGTTTGCTGTAGTGGTTAAGAGCACAGACTCTAATCTGGGAGAAATGGGTTTGATTCCCCACTCCTCCCCATGCAGCTGCTGGTGTGACCTTGGGTCAGTTACAGCTCTCTCAGAGCTGTTTTCTCAAGAGCAGTTCTCAAGAGAGCTCTCAGCCCCACCTACCTCACAGGGTGTCTGCTGTGGGGAGGGGAAGGGAAAGGAGTTTGTAAGCCGCTCTGAGATTCCGAGTGAAGGGTGGGGTATAAATCCAATCTCCTCCTCCTCTGTGGAACTTTATTTAACTGCAAAAAATTGTCCTCATCTTCCTTAATGGCTCAGGTCTTTTACCACTTACTGTTTTTGATGTAATCCAGTCATGTAATGTTGCTCTTTTCAGTTTCCCAACTAATTTTTCCAATCTCCATTTGCCCAAATATAACATGCTACCAGTAAGAGGAAAATAAAGAAGACTGGATCGGCTAGATGGGACTAAAACAGGCCACAACTTTATTAACATGTCATTAAGGTTCTGAAGGTGAGGCCTGGAGTTCTCCCAGAATTACAACCGGTCGCCAGTCTACAGAGATTTGTTCCAATGAAGGAAATGGCAGCTTCAGAAGACAAACTCTATGGTATACCATGGAGTCTAGGAGAAATTTAAATCCTTGAGTGGCATCACATCTCTGCTGAGCTCCCATCCTTCCACAAACTCTGCCCTGCCTCAGTCACCATTTCTGAATTTCGAGGAGTTTTCCCAAACTGGAATTGGCAAACCTAGCTGATAAAAGTATAAAGAAGGTTGGCAGAATCTTTCATGCCACTGTGTCTGAGACTGGCATGGACCTGTGGCACAACATGCTACAAGTCTCACAAGACCCCAGTCTTTCTTTTTAAGGCACTGCCAGTTTTCTTGTGCCAGATTATTGACATTATTTTTGCACTGATGGCAGCTCAATGGTGTAAAAATTGTATAAAAGTCACATAAAAGAACCACATGAATTGGGAACCAGCAATAAAACGGGCAAGACATGTGCAGCGGTGGAAAGAAATGAAAAAGGACATATTCACACATCCCTAGTTTGAATACACAGTCCATTATTGTGGGTCCTCTACTTGTACTCACAACTAATCCCCCCCCCCAATATCCATATTGTGTGATAACTAGGGAACTTTGCCATCAATGTTAGCCATTCAAATGGCAGCCCTGACTTGAATAGCCTAGGCTAGCCTCAGTGCCCAGGGCCCACAATACTTTTAGGGGCCCACGAAAATGGTATAATTTCTTTTTAAAATCAGAAGGGGGGGGGAAATGAACATTTGAGGTCAAAGAAAATGTTTAGGGCCCACAAAAATCTATTAAATCTTGCTAAAACAGGGGAAAAAGTTGAAGCAATGAAAGTTATATCAAAGATAAATTTTTAATATTGATGTTATTATGGTGGGAGGGGCCCACAAAGGCAAAAGTGTCCATGAAAGTCATAATGCAGCCCTGGCTAGCCTGAACTTGGAAGCTAAGCAGGGTTTGACCTTGTAAGTATTTGGAGGGGAATACCAAGGAATACCGGGGTCGCTATGCAGAGGCAGGCAATGGCAAACCACCTCTGAACATCTCTTGCCTTGAAAACCCAACAGCTGCTGTAAGTTGACTGTGACTTGTCTCTTGCCTTGAAAACCCTACAGCAGCTGTAAGCTGGCTGGGACTTGACGGGGGGGGGGAAGGGAAAAAATCGACATGGCAACATTTAACTTTGCTGTTGTGTTCAGCTGAATACTCCTTTCCAAGTCCATGCATCTGCAAATTATTCTTGCAGTGAAGCAGCTCTTTTGTAAAGAGGCTATTCTGTTCGCTCGGCATAGCTCTGCCAATTATCCTGCTCTCTGTCTTAGTGGTGGGGCTCCCTTGCTTCGGCATTTAATACGCTGCTTCTCTCCCTTAGTTTGCTGTTGTGATTGACAGACAGATTTTCCAACTGGGCTAATACAAAATGGCAACATGCTGCTCTAGCTTCTTAATTGGACTCTCCAGCTAGGGACAGTAGAATCTGGGATTCTATATATGGGATTTATAACCCGGCCTTTACTACCCAAGGGAATCTCAGAGTGGTTTACAATCCCTTCCCCTTCCCCTCCCCACAACAGACACCCTGTGAGGTAGGTAGGGCTGAGAGAGCTCTTTCGAGAACTGCTGGTGAAAGAACAGCTCTGAAACAACTTGTAACTGACCCAAAGTCACACCGGCAGCGGCAGGTGTAGGAGTGGGGAATCAAACCCAGTTCTCCCAGATTAGGTTCTGCGCTCCTAACCACTACATCAAATTAGATCTCAGTTTTGCTATGTGCACCCAAAGTCAGATTAATTATCTATGAACTTTGTTACATTTTCACTGACATAATTTTCCACAGAGTTCAGAGCAATGTGCTTGGTTCTTTCGCCTCCACTGTTATCCTCGCAACAACCCTGTGAGTTAGTTTAGGCTGAGAGTTAGTGGCTGCCTGAGTATCATTCGGTGAGCTTTAAGACTGGAAGGAAATATGAAATCAAGGTCTCCCCAATACTAATCCAACACTATAATCACCACAGCAGACTGTGCCTGTACCAGTTCATACCACAAGTAAAGGACTGTATAAATGACTATTTCTCCCTAATAAAATACTTTTGAGGGAAAACTAATACATCTGGGGGAAGAGTTATTTCCTGTCCTTTAGCCCAATGTGCTAGTTTTCTCCATTTATTTTTTTACCTGGGGAGCAGGCCCGTAGCTAATGTGGGGCCCACGGGGCCCAGCCCCCTAGCATTTCTTCCGGGCCCCCTCCTTTCCGGGCTGGCCCCAAATTGAATTAATGTTATTATTAGCTTTGATTTAATTAGCTGTACCCCCAAGGCCCCCTCACCCCAAAATCCCTAGCTACAGGGCTGCTGGGGAGTGTTCAAAACCTCTGTGCATTTTGCCCTGAAATGGATAGTCCAGGCTAGCCCAATCTCATCAGATCTTGGAAGCTAAGCAGGGTCAGACCTGGTCAGTATTTGGATGGGAGACCACCAAGGAAGTCCAGCATTTCTACGTGGAGTCAGGCAATGGCAAATCGCCTCTCCACGTCCCTTGTCTTGAAAACTCCACAGAGTCGCCATGAGTCAGCTGTGACTTGAAAGGGGGAGGGAAGGGCATACCTCTCCATGCATCTTTTTTACCCAGGCTTTAAATTAGGGATTTTATTGTGTCAGTTTTTAGTGGTCTGCTTTGGTTTAATGGATAGCTTTTATGCTGCTTATGTCCAATGGCGTGTCGTCTCATGGCTTATTTTTAATATTGTGACATGGCTTTAATTGAAAGCCACTTCAAGCAGGACTCTGAAGAGGCGGTGTGGCATAGGGATAGCCTAAGTAAATAAATCTGATATCAGAGAGCCCATCTGTTGGTCCCTTGCTTCATATTCCTGCTTAGCTATGAAGTTCACTGGGTGGCCAGGGACCAGTCAACATCTCTCCTCCTAACCAGCTTCATAAGGCTCTTTGATGCCCCTTGGTATGCCACAGCTTTAAGTTCCGTGGAAGAAGGGTGGGATACAGTATAAGACGTTTGGCTGGTTCTCAGACGCATGCCCTGAGTTTGGCAACTGCAGCAGCAGGGGCTTGTCTATGTGAGTGGGTCACCTAAATACAATGGGGCAGCATCCATGTGCAGAAGGCAAAGCATTTCCCCACATTTTCTTGCATCACTGCAGCTCCCTCTGACCTCTGGAAAGATCACTTCTGGGGTCACAGGATCCATGAGGAGGAACAGCCGTGAGGGTTAGGAATGTGGACCTATGGTGTTAAGGGGGAACTGATCCAGGGATATAATCTTCTCCCAGACTTCTTCAAGGGAAACAAATTACGATTCCTTTTCCTTATCTATTGGACGTAGGGAGACCTCCTGCCCTCTGATGATTCTGTCTGTTGTCACTCACTGGGCTGGAGGACGAGAGAATGGTAAGAGAAAGGGGGGGGGAGTTTGACACTGTGGTGATGCCATGATTTCACTTCCAGAGTGACATAGATATGATGTCATAACATCAGGGGATGCTCTAATATTTAATCAAAAACTCTACAGTTAAACCATAGAGTTTGGGGTGAATGTTAGAGTGTCACCCCACAGAATGATGACACTGTTGGTCATGGTGGAAGTGATGTCACTATGGCACTCACCCACTGATAAATCTCCTGTCAGTTACCAAACTTGGTCTGGCAACCTTAACTGGATGCATTCATAGATTGCATCTATAAATATAGATGAAAGGAGGAAGAATCATCTTCGCAGATTTCAGCCAC
The DNA here is from genome assembly GCF_001447785.1 of Gekko japonicus. NCBI lineage: Eukaryota > Metazoa > Chordata > Lepidosauria > Squamata > Gekkonidae > Gekko > Gekko japonicus. The sequence goes on along the minus strand of NW_015176458.1, from coordinate 312,084 downwards.
AGCGTGGCCGGAAGTGGGCTATCTTGAGAAAGACAACCCTCAAAAATACGAGCATGGTTTCACAGCAATAACAGACTGCAGAGCAATAATGAGGAAAGTATTGATCATCCACCAGGCCTATCCAATAAAGCAAAGTGAGAAGAAAATCAAGATTATTGTCACATGAAAATGCATTAGTTTCACTCATCTATCTGAAGGTCAAAGGTAGGAGAATTATCTTGGGTGTTCTGATGGAGGACCTTGCTTTTCTTCTTCTGTCACTGTTTTCTCCTTAGGTAGAAAATTTCATATGTTTCCTTTTCAGTGTCTAAAAAAGCGTTAGGATTAGAATGCAAAATCTTTAGATCTTTGATCTCAATGACCCATTTATCAGTTTCTTGGGAATTTAGAATGTATCTGTGACCTAAGAGTAAAGACACTGGCCAGGGCAGGAGAAACGACATTTGTTTGTCTTGTGGAAGCATGTTGTACATTTTTATATATAATGCATACAGTATTTACAGGTTAACTGTTCATCTACATCTAATGTGCATACCATGTTTATTTATTTTGGGCCAAATAATATGGGGGAATGTGGACATGTGATGGTAAACACTCAGCACGAGGAAACAGAACATGGCACGCAAAGGAAAGCATCTGTGCTCCCTTTGCACGAGAGATAGAAGCAAAACTGACATGGGGATTTGGGTGTTGAAAAAGCAGGATGCACGATTCAAAATCACCCCCAATGAGTACCATTTAGGTGCCAAGTTAAAGCAGCTCAGTTCTCCAGTGCATTTGATGGAGAAATTATTGGATTTTGTGCTACTCTCTGTCAGCCTGCTTTTCGTAACTATTTTATCGAAATGGTTTTATGTGGGATATTTGGAGCCTGCCTTTCCATCTTTGTGACATGCCTTGAAGGTCGGATCGGCAACTCTGGGTTGGGAAATATGTGGAGATTTGGAGGGGGGGCAGAACCTGAGGAAGGCAGGATTTGGGGATGGGAGCAGAGGTCATTTCGGGGGGGATCGCGGGGGATCGCAGTTGCCCCAGGGGAGGTACAGGGGCGGGGCACATGACGAAGCCCCACCCCCTGCTTCCGGCCGCCCTGCTTCCGGCCCTCATTCAGCCAGGAGGTGGCAGGAGAAGAGGGAGGGTAAGTTGCTTCCTCCCTGCCTCTACCCACCCCTGCCTGCCTGGGGCCAGGGAGGGCCTTCGCGGGGCTTCCTTGCACTCTCGCCAGTCTTGCAGGTCCACCGCCGGGCCCCTCATGGGGCTCGGCAGTGGAGTTGCAAGGCTGGCGGTGGTGGCCGGGACCGTAGGGGGCGGGGGGTGTGGCCTTATGACACACTTCTGGTGATATCAGGGTGTGTGGCATATGCTAATGAGTTCCCCTAGCTCTTTTTCTACGAAACGACCCCTGGACAGGAGGGACATCAATGGGGTATAATTCTATAGAGTCCACCTTCCAAAGCAAGCGTTTTCTTCAGGGAAACTGATTTCTGTTGCCTGGAGATCAGTTCATTTATAATCCCAGGAGATCTCCAGCCACCACCTGGAGGTTGTCAATCCTAGTTGAAGGCTTATTGGGCAAAAGTTGTGATATAAATCTTTTAAACAAACAAACATCCTGCTGAAGCATGAAAACAGAACACAGAGACATCCAATGAGCTTCATAGCTGTGGAGACTGGAATTCATGTCTTTCCAGACTAAGTCCAGCACTGAATGCTCACTGGCTTTCAATACAAGACACATTCTGTACAAAACACCTGTAAACAATAAATGCATGATGTGTATGCCACAGAAAACTGGGGACTATGGTCTCCTGATCTATGTGCCTTGCCTTTTCGACCCCAGTGGAAACTTGTGTAGATGGAGAGAGAGCATCTGAATGTGTCATAGATCGTGTTATGTGACCTGAGACCTGTAGTGGTTAGACTGTAAGACTGGGATCTAAAAGACCCACGTTTGATATATATATATAGATGATGATAGATAGATAGATAGATAGATAGATAGATGATAGATGATTGATAGATGATAGATAGATAGATAGATGATAGATAGATAGATAGATAGATAGATGATAGATTTTTTTTACCAACTTGGCCTCCCCTGCCCATAGTAGGCCTACAGATGCCTACTATCCTACCAACACGTAACAAGAGGTCCATTAGGCTGCTCTGGACTGATGTTATTTGCAGCTGTCATTTTGTTTGTGTTTAATTGGTTTTAATTGTATATTTATTGTTTTATCTTTGTTGTGAGCTGCCCTGAACCCATCATGGGATAGGGCGGGATATAAATACAATAAATAAATATAGATTGATAGATGATAGAATAAATGCCAGATCATTGGGAGGGAATGTATAGGCCTTTGTTATATACAACACATTCTACACATCTGGTTGGGTGGGAGATGAGTAAGTCCAAGATGCATTCTCATGCCTCTTTGGATAGGGGTGTCAAACATACAGCCCACGGGTGGATCAGGCCCTCGGAGGGCCCCAATCTGGCCTGCAAGGCCCTGGCTGTTACTTACTGCCTTTTCCAGTTCTCTTGCTGCTGCCATATCACAGCTTGCTTTACCAGTCTCTCTCAATCACACAGGAGAGATAGATAGGCAAGCCCTTCGTGCAATTGAGAGTCTGAAAAAGAACTGGCTGAGGCTTCTCTCCCTCCTCCTCCCAGAGGGAAGGTGGGAGGGAACAGCCAGAACTGGCTTCCTGGCCAGGCTGCAGGAGACAAAGGGAAGCCTTTCTTTCCTTCCCCTGGCTGAGGCTCCTCCCTGAAGGAAGGGAGTCAGCTGGGCTGCCTCAATTGCATGGGAGAAATACCAAGCAAATTTAAGATCAACAAAGTTTTGTTCAAGGTATGAGCTGTTGTGTGCCTTGCTACAGTGTGTGTGTATTTTGTTTGGCTCCTTATGCCAGGGCTATCTTAGGTGCAACTGGGTTCCCTCCCCCTTTTCATTGAATTCATGCCCTCATGATCCCATCTTTCTCAATAAGAAAGCAATGTGAACTAATTTAGAGGAGGAATGACAACAAGCCAGTGAGGTGGATTAGGCTGTTCAGACCAAGTTCACCCAGCACATTTCCTTTTTAGGAAGTTGTAATTATTTTTCCGGGGAAGACTATAGTTTTGTAGAGAAACACATGGCCCACAGTCTGTTTCAGGATGCCTTCTCATGTTCTTGAACAGCACATGAAACAGTTTATGAACAAAAGCTTGCAATGCCCAGCCATTTCATGTTTTCCCCTGGGTCCTAGGCTAGGAACATTGAACATGAGATTTCTGTAATGAATGTCAATAAATCGAAAGTAGGTTTGCAGCTTACAGATACACACCTGAACAGCATATTCAAGATTGCTACAGCACAGACATTTTGATGTAATAATTCAGAGCAAGAGGTGTCAGTTATCAGAGACTGTTAAATAGACAAAATATTGCAAGAGTGCTAGTGTTTTAAGCATGTTTTATTTAAAGTTTTAAAAATCTTTAATTGTGTTTGTGTCCTTTATAAAGTTTATATCTCCACTACCTGGCATTACATTTTATAACACACATGGCCTGGCCCAACAAGGTCTCATTTATGTCAGATCCGGTCCTCATGAGTTCAACACCCCTGTCTTTGGACATAGAATCTTCATTCAGGAGGCTGTAGTATTTTCAACAGCTATTCCTCCTATGTTGCTTGGAACGCCTTATGTTTGGAAGGAAGGCTATAGCTCATTTGCTTAGTTTATCTCCTCACAGCACTCGAAACAATACAGGCATCTAAACAAAGGAGTAGGCTTTGTACATGATGATTGAATCAAAGGAAAATTGTGGCCAGCTCTGATGCAAGTGACTGTGTCAAGAATGTAAACTGGCTGACTTCAGAGGGTTGTGAGACCTGTAATGACAGCAAATGATTACTTGACTGCAAACACAGAGAAAAGAGGTCCAAAATGCACAGTGCAATCTAGAATGAAATGCTATGCATAGTTGCTCTCAGGCAGAGAGAGAGACAGACAGGCAGACAGACATTTTTACTAGGAGTTTATACAATAAAGATGTGTATGTTGGGGGAGTATACACAAATTGAATGTATAGAGCAACACAGATGTGCAGCATCTGTAACAGACAGCCATGGATGGGACTTAGATTTGCTGATCTGAAAAGAAGGCTAGAAGAAAAACATACCAGAAACTACAACCATCCATTGTTTTTTGACACAAAGAACATTTCAGTGATGAAATGCCCTTTCCTCCCACACTGGGTGTCTCTGTTTTCATGCAGACTCTAACAAAGCAACTGTTCGAGGACTCCCAACTGGCCTTTAGGGTAGCTGACTTGACTCTAAGGAAAGCAGTTACAGCCTTTCATAGCGGTTAAGTGAGAACTTATTGGAGGACTTAGATAAGCGGAGTCAAATGCAGGAGCTCATTCAATAGATATGTGCTTTGTCAAGCAGCAAAGAAATTTAAGCCTGACTTCAGCAGGCTGAAATTTCTTCTTTTTCTTTTTGTGGCTGGCTCTCTCAATCATGGACCTTGGGCTTACATCCAGAACTTGCTAGAAGAGATTAGGTGGACTCAGTCTTTATCCCACACATTAAGACTCTGGTGTTCTTGAGCTTCCAGCAAGTCAAAACTGTCCTCAGAAAACTCCCAGGAATGTGTTGTTCATAATTTATTCAGAAACTACTTTGCAAAGTTGCAGTGCATTTATGATGATCTTGCCCTCTTCCCTCCTTCACACACAGAACCCTCCCCTCTGCCTTCTTTCCTGCTAAGCAGTCCCTTTATCTATTTACTTCCCAACTGTCTATCCATGGCTGTCACAACCAGCCACCCCATTATACACACATATTCTTCTTCTGGCCCAACCCAAGGAACCAAGGAAAGAGATGAAATCACCCTCTTATACTCTGCCTGTGAAATGGCACATGAGAGGCCCCTGAAAGTTCAAAACAAACAAAGTGCCCCACAGACCCTGGAAAAGAAAAGCCAGGCAGAATCAGGTGCAAGATGCATGAGGTGAACAGACAACAAAACCGAGGCAACTTTGCAGCCACACAAACACCAGACAACCTCCCACCATCAAGCAAGTGCCTATGCTATTTAAAAAGGCGTTCAAAACCCTGAGGAGAGAGGTTTTCTTTTCAGTTTCTGCTTAAACATTCAAGCATAGATTTCTGAGTTTCACCAACATATTTAGAAGGCAGGATCATATAACCAAGTTCCCAAAATCCTTCTTTTTACACAAACCAGGGGTCACTCCTCTTTTCTAGAATCTATTTCCCTTTATGGCCTGAATGGGGATCCTCCTTGATCCACTCATTTTCTTAGCCTCCTTCCCAGTCCACAGTCAGTCTGTTACTGTCTGTTCTTCAACTGTCAGTTCCCAACTGTCATTCATTTACTCAACAGAATTCCTTTGGAATAGCCTGTCACTCAAAGCTTCTCAGACTCCATTAGGCATTAACCCTTGATGGTCTGTCACAGCATCCATCCCAGAAACTTCATTAATGTGATTGCCCTGTGGGGGCTGTGGCTGGCCACCATACTGAAATCCAGACCAGAAATGTGGGTCCTGAACTAGCCTGGGGACCTGAGGTCAATTCCTGAAAGTATGGGATTAAACATGGATTAATAAACTTGGAGGTGGAGTCTAAAGGGCAGCAAGCAAAAACTCTGCGGAGCAAGCAAGAGGAAAAGACTAGGCTCCTAATCTTCATACCAAGCCTGAGATCTTATCTGCCATTCACAAGGTATGATGTTGAATACTTCCTATTCCCTTCTATGCCTGTAAAGGACTCTTGCGATTCACACATTACACAGTACACATGTGGGTTTTGGAGTTTCCAACCTATGTAACAGTCAGACACGAATGGTAGGTTCTTGTTAGTGTAGGCTGTCTGATTCAAATTAGGACCACACGGAGAAGGGTCTTCAGCCTTCCCCCCTGTAAACATTTTTGGGAACTGAAATGATCCTGGGGGAGTCATTTGGTTCACTAGAGAAACCCACATGTCCCTGTGATACACATGGATTTCCCCAGAGGGGCAAATAGTACCCCCAGTGTTTCCATTTGGGAAAATGGCATTAGAGGGGAAGGATAAAGCATGTCATGGTCCCAGTCAAAACTAAGCACTGCACATGCACATGTTGTTGTTGTTGTTCAGTCGCACAGTCGAGTCCAACTCTTCACGACCCCATGGACAAGATCTCGCCAGGCCCTCCTGTTTTCCGCCGTCCTCTGAAGTTTGCTCAATTTCATGTTCATTGCATCTATGACACTGTCTAACCATCTCATCCTTTGCTGTCCCTGTCTTCTTTGACTTTCAATCTTTCCCAGCATTAGGATCCCAGACCCAACCTCTGCTTTCCATAATATTTGAATCTACAATCTACTGAACCTGAGGTTTGTGGTTCGATTCCCTGATCTTTCTTTCTTTCTTTCTTTCTTTCTTTCTTTCTTTCTTTCTTTCTTTCTTTCTTTCTTTCTTTCTTTCTTTCTTTCTTTCTTTCTTTCTTTCTTTCTTTCTTCTAATGACAACTTCATAAAAATATTTTAGAGTTCTCTACCACACAATCTTGGTATCTATCATTTCCCCTCCCAATAGCCTTTTGGCAGAGACTTTGAATAAATTGTTCACCTAAGCTTGTCTCTTAGAGCTCCTGAGAGTCCTCAGAAAGCCTATGCTTTCCTCCCAGTTTGAAGTCTACACCTGACACTTTCCAAAGGCTGATGGGAAGAAATAAAAGAATGAGCATTCCCCATTGCAATTACCATCACAACACTCTAGAAATGACTCTCTAATGACATTCCCTAATGATTTACTCCACAGTGTTGGCAAGAAGCCCTGCTTTCACGTTTGACACTCATGAAACATTCGCCGAGCAAAATGTGCTAAGAGCGATAGAACGGTGCCAATGTCTTTCGAGCGAGTCATGAAAAGAGACTGTTCCGATTAGGAAGGAAGTCCTAGAGAAAGTTGGACAATTATAGAACAGAGCAATTCAATGGGGATGAAAAGGTCCTCTTAGGTCATGTAGCCCAATGTGGAATTTTCTCCCTTTGATTTGTCCTTAATTGGTCAAGTTTGAAACATTCTGTGTTAGGGGGATTCTCTAGCTTCTCATAGAATATTATTGATGAAGGAAGAAAGAAGTGGGTAATTCAGCTTCATGATCATCCGATGCCAAAGGGTCCTCCATGTTTGGCTTTGCCCCAGGATCTTCTAAGAAAGAAAGAAAGAAAGAAAGAAAGAAAGAAAGAAAGAAAGAAAGAAAGAAAGAAAGAAAGAAAGAAAGAAAGAAAGAAAGAAAGAAAGAAAGAAAGAAAGAAAGGATTCAGCACTTGCTGAGTTGCAGTATATTGCAGCTTCGCTTCCAGTTGCTGAGTTAGTTAATTTGTTGATTTTCATTTTTCTCAGGGATAGAACAACCCTTCCCATTTTAACGCTGTAGCTGATTGCGACTATTGTTTCCAGCAGCAAACAGATTCCAGAGTATTGTTGTCTACAAACCCGCCCTTGTGTTTTTCATATGTAGATCCATGACCAACTTGAAGGTACAGGAATAAGTTTTGCTCGACAAAAGGAAGCGTGGATACTTATGTAATGATGTGTGTGCCCAACAAAAAACTCCATTCTGCTGTGGAATGCCGCCGTGATAGAATGAATCATTTGATGGTTCCCGGAGGTTATTTATAATTGAACTGAAGGCTATTCTGTGATTATTCCAAATGGCATTTGGCAAAACTGACGGAGTCACTCTGTTGCTACCAGGAACATGAAGGAAAACACCCTATAATTCACTTTTAAGTACCACTGAGAAATCGTATGATTACACACTGAAGCAATTTTCCCAATTTAAGAAATGCATTTTTTGAAGAAATTATACCTTGGTTTTTAATCAGCATCTTTCTCTCCCCCCCCCCTTTGCTCTCATTCACCTTCTGCTCCAGTGTCTGCCTGTCTCTCAAACACGTACAGAGAGAAGGAGGGAGAAATAAATAAATTAGGGTATGTACTATATTTAGAAAATATAGTATAATTCAGAGTTGGGTGGCATTTATCTGTTCCAAAAACAATGATCTCATATCAGAGGGCTTCCCCCCCCCCGTTTTTCTGCCTTTATTTGTCCCCATCATGTCCCCCCCTGGAATACATCCAGTCAGGGACTTAAATGTGAGGTGTTCAGATAATTTACACCACAGATTTCCTCCAAAGAGTATGGGTTGCATACACGGAAGGGGATGATTCTATCTCCGACCCTCATCAACAACCATGAGAGGTTGGCAGAGTGAGAGAGGAAAACGAGCCCAAGGTCACTTCAGTGAGATTCAGGGCTGCAGGCCAAAAAAGTTGAGATGCTCGGAAATCTGTTCTTCTCAGCATCTTATTTCCTCAGTAATTAAAACATTTATGGCCTGTCTTGCCCATCGTCCTCGCTGGCTCAAGGTGGCTAGGGAAGGGCAGCCAAGCAAGCAACAAAACATCAAGACCACTGTGCAGTTTAATGATGAACAAAGAAGTAACATCAACAAGTCACCCGTATCTCTTCATTGATATACCTTCCCCACACATCATGCTTCTGTCTGAAGAGTACAGACTCACACTGTCTGAGCACAGACTCACACTGGTTTTGAAGCCAGATCCTCCTTCCTTCTGTGGACGGAGTGTTCCAAAGACCTTGAGACATAACTTGAAAAAGACCCAGCCTTAGCAGTGGCAGGGAAGGACTGTGGCAGAGAGGTAGAGCATCTGCTCGGCATGCAGAAGGTCCCAGGTTCATTGCATGGCATTTCCAGGTAACAGAGTCAGGTAAGAGGTAGTCTGAAAGACCTCTCTCTGAGACCTTGGAGAGCCATTGCCAGTCTGAGGAGACAATAATGACCTTGATGGACCACAGGTATGAATCAGTGTAAGGCAACTTCATGTGTGCAACCAAATATCTTTGAGGGAAGAGACTAGTAGGAGAGAACTCAGATGGGATGAGATGGCACACAGGCCAAGAGGGTGTTTGAAGCTGAATTACAGTCGCATTATAGCCCGGATTTGGGCCACATCGGAAGGAGAAGAAGAGCAGGCTTTTATACCCTACTTTTCCCTACCTTAAGGAGTCTCAGAGTGGCTTACAATCGCCTTCCCTTCCTCTCCCCACAACAGGCATCCTGTGAGGTAGGTGGGTTCTGAGAGAATTCTGGGAGAACTGTGACTGGCCCAAGGTCACCCAGCTGACTTCATGTGGAGGATCAAACCCAGTTCTCCAGATTAGATTCCACTGCTCTTAACCACTATACCATGCTGGCTCTTAACCATGCAGCCCTACATAGTATAATCAGTACCGATCGCTACTCATACGCCAACCATCTTTAAAAAAAAAAGAAATAGCCACTTACTCGCCCAGGCTTGGATGCTCTTGGGAAGAAGGATTTGCTTTTTCCGCTGCTTCTCCACAGCAACGTGATATTTCTGTGCACTGCATAAGTTCTTCTTGACTTTCCTGCAATCTTTCCCAAACCTGCAACAAAGGCCAGCTGGGTGGCCAGGAAAGCCTCTGTAGTGGTCATGGGGTATTAGGCCAGGGTTCCCTCTGAGCTGAGAGCCAGTTTGGTGTAGCAACAAAGTGTGCAGACTCTATTCTGGGAGAACTGGGTTTGAGTCCCCACTCCTCCACTTGCAGCTGCTGGATGACCTTGGGTCAGTCACAAGTTCTCTCAGAGCTGTTCTGGAAAGAGCAGTTCTTGAAAGAGATCTCTCAGCCCCACCTACTTCACAGGGTGTCTGTTGTGGGGAGGGGAAGGGAAAGGAGATTGTAAGCCACTCTGAGACTCCTTCAGGTAGTGAAGGGTGGGGTATAATTTATGCAGTAGCCAAATCACTCACTCACAACTTTAATGCCAGTAGCTCACAAAGTAGAATTTTTGCTCACAAGACCCCACAGCTTAGAGGGAGCATTCCCCTCCCCCATCATGTCACCAGTGGGCTTTTTGAGTTATTAATTTTTTAAAACATCTGTAATTGACATAGTGATGTTACAGTAGTATATAGATATGCCAATCACCAATTTAAAAAAAAAATCCAAAAAAGCCCCCTTGGTAGTGTGGGTGTGGAGAAATGGCTACCACAGAGATGGAGTCAGGGAAACCAAACATCTGGTAGCCTTGTTGCCACTGGATCAGTAGCTGCTGCGTCACTGGGGTTCACCCTGGAAAACAACACCATGTGGAAAAGCCACAAGGATGATCAGGGTCCTGGAGACCAGGCCCTATGAGGAAAGCCTGAGAGACCTGGGAATGTTCAGTCTGGCGAAGAGGAGGTTGAGGGGGGACACAATTGCTTTATTTAAGTATTTGAAAGCCTATCACTTAGAGGAGGATAAGGAGCTGTTCCTGTTGGCAGCAGAGAATAGGACTCACAATTATGGGTTTAAATTAAGGGCAGGAAGGTTATTAGGAAAAACTTTTTGACAGTCAGAGTAGTGCAACAGTGGAATCGGCTGCCTAGGGGGGGGGGTGAGCTCCCCCTCCCTGGCAGTCTTGAAGCAGCAGCTGGACAAACACTGGTCAGGGATGCTCTTGGCTGATCCTGCATTGAGCAGGGGGTTGGACTAGGTGGCCTGCATGGCCCCTTCCAACTCTGTGATTCTGTGGTTCTATGGTCAACAACATGGGGGTGGGGCGGTTGCAATCTGAAGGTGAATCTGGCGGAAGGAAAACTCAACAGATTCATTGGCTTGAATGTTTATGAAACCTCTTTGCTAGCCCTGCAGAGAGTCGTATGGATAGGCTCTCTTCAGTCTTCTCATTGATTACACCTTGTACAGGCATGTCTGAACAGATGAACCTGCCTTAGACTGAATCAGACCACTGGTCCGTCTTACACTGGTTCCCAAAGTGGGCAATACCGCCCCCTCAGGGGCGCTGGAATGATCCAGGTGTAGATCCACAAACTGCATCTTTTTGTCCACTTCTTGAAGGTAGATGTCCAGGGGGGCACTGAGTAATTTCCCCCCTGAAAACGGGGCAGTAGGCCAAATAAGTTTGGGAACCTCTGGAAGACTGCCAGTAACTATATAGGGTCTAAGAGAGAGGTCTTTCCCTTCCCCACTTGCTTGGGGCCCTTTGATTGTCCATATGTACATATGAAGCTGCCTTATACTGAGTCAGATTCTTGGTCCATCAAGGTCAGTATTGTCTACTCAGACTGGTGGCAGTTCTCCAGGGTCTCAGGCTGAGGTCTTTCACATCACTTACTTACCAGATCCATTCAACTGGAGATGCTGGGGTTGAATCTGAGACCTTTCGGCCTGCCAAGCAGATGTTCTACCACTGAGCCACAGCCCCCTCCGTGAAATTGGAGATGCCAGAGACTGAACCTGGGGCCTTCTGTTTGCAAAGCATCTCCTGAAGGCCACAGTCACAGAAGGTTGACTAGATGGACCTTGGTCTGACTGATCTGCCAAGAAAATACTTAGATTTTTAAGGATAACAACCCGCAGGAACTTCAGGAAACAGAACACAGCAGAATCAGCCAGCGCTAACTGTTAATTACATTTCAAGCTTTTAAGAGACAAAAGCCTAATTCAGTCAGACTTGGGAGAACAAATACGCTTGACATTTTAATGCTGACAGAACTAGAAAAAAAAGCCCTCACTTCCCCCTTTTTTTCCTAGTTGCAGATTTTAGCAGATTTTCCAGAAACTCTCTCACAAAGTAGCAAATATCTCAAATGCTACATTTATTCAAAATAACTCAGGCCAGATTCACATTACATCTGGAGACCATAGCATCATAGGCTGTATTCATTGGTTGCATCTGGAGACCAGGTGGTAAGGAAATGATATTGTACAACGAATATTAGAGCTGTCTAAAAGAAAATACGAACAAGGGTTTGGGGTTGAAAGTGTGATTTCTGATCTGAAGGAAGGAAGTCCTCTGATGTTTACCCTTGGGGTCCTACTGGAATGGTCCCTGAGAACATACAATATATGGTGTTGAAGGAATGTCATTGTGCTGTTAACAAAGGAAGAGTAAAGGCCCTGGTTCTTCTACTGGCTTCTGTAGCTGAGCTTGATCTTCAGAAATGAGGTCAGCCCTCGCAGGGTTCTTTTTGTAGCAGGAACTCCTTTGCATATTAGGCCACACCCCCTAATGTAGCCAATCCTCCAAAAGCTTACAGAGCTCTTCTTACAGGAGCTACTGTAAGCTCTTGGAGGATTGGCTACATTAGGGGTGTGTCGCTTAATATGCAAATGAGTACCTGCTACAAAAAGAGCCCTGCTTCAGGGATTCCCAAACTTGTTGAGCCTGTGGGTTTGGAATTTGGAGAAATAATGATGAACACCATCTCCAAAGGACTGCCATTTGGGAGGAGGGGCAATCACAAAACTTCCGTCTTGGGGGGAATTGCCAAATGTCAGGAGGCTCCTTTAAGTGGGGCAGCTATTTTTGGATGGCCGTTCCCTGCAGAACCGGAACGATGCCTCTTGGGGATCTTCTGAAGTGACTCCTGCTCTGGTAAGGTACAGGGAAGCCAGGAGTGGCTCTTGGCTTTTGGGAAGAGGTATCTTGTGGGTGAAAAACAAGCGGGTGCCAGAGAACACATTGGTGGGAGTCATGGTGCCCCTGGGCACCGCGCTGGGGACCAATGGATTAGGTGACAACATTTATCGCAGTCCTCGGATGGAGAAACTCCATGCTTCAAATTACAATCGGATGGCCAGACACGAGCGACCTCTGCAAGGGATACTAATTTACCGATGCCAATAAACTGATTGTCAATGTTTGAATTTTCCTAATAAAAGTTTAAAAATTTAAAAAAATACCTGATGGGGGAAAAATGTATAGTAAGAAAAGAAATTGGCATAGACACACACACAAACAAATCGCAGCTTCAAGAGAGGCAGTTTGGTGTAGTGGTTAGGAGCACGGGCTGTAATCTGGGAGAACCGGGTTCGATTCCCCACTCCTCCACAGGAAGCCTACTGGGGGACCTTGGGCAAGCCACAGTCCTCAAAAGAGCTCTCTCAGCCCCACCTACCTCACAGGGTGTCTGTTGAGGGGAGGGGAAGGGGAAGGGGAAGGGATTGTAAGACGCACCGAGATCCCTTCAGGTAGTGAAGGGCAGGGTATCAATCCAATCTCCTCTCCTCGCCTCTCCAAATGCTATGAATCCTAGAGCAGCGTGACTCACTTCTGAGTTCAGGCTAGAAATGTCATCAAATGAAATGACATCAAAATGGCACCACAACAGCCTTTCCCCTGTTCCTCCTTCCAGCTCCCAGCCATCAGCTTAGGGCTGCCAGCATCCAAGTGGGACCTGGAGATCTCCAGAGCTTCTAGAGGAAATGGCTGCTTTGGAGGGGATGTTCTATGGCATTATACCCTTCTGAGGTCCCTCCCTTCTCCAAGCTCTGCCTTCCCCAGGCTCCACCCCCAAATCTCCAGCAATTCCCCAACCCAGGGTTGGCAACCCAACATTAGCTGGCAATTCTAGCTGCTGCCAGTTGAGGAAAACATGTTTGGTTCCCCACTCCTCCACGTGAAAGCTGCCAGGTGACCCTGGGCCAGTCATAGTTCTCTCAGAGCTCTCTCAGCCCCACCTCCCTCACCAGGTCCCTGTTGTGGGGAGAGGGAGGGAAGGCGATTGCAAACCCTCGTTGAAACTTCTCAATGCAAAGAAAAGTGGGGTCTGACACTACCAGCACAAGGGTGAATCTAAAGCAAAGGCTTTTCCCAAAGGGATCATGTTAAAATAAGTATACCATACGATAAGGGGACATCAACAAATTCACAACTGCCCACGATATAACAAGAATGAATGAGAAATCTGAAATCATGTGAAGGAGGAGGAGATGGCAGCAGTGGGGCTTACAGTTAAGTTTACAAAAAGTTCAAGCGTGTTTCAAAAACCCTGCAAATAGGAAATCAACAGGGTAATCCTAAACAGAGTTACCACACTTCTAAGCCTATGGACAGCAATGGACTTAGATGTAGGGTTGCCAGCCCCCAGGTGGGGCCTGGAGATCTCCCACTTTTACAACTGATCTCCAGCTGACAGAGATCAGCTCCCCTGGAGAAAATGGCTGCTTTGAAGGGTGGACTCTGTGGCACTGTCCCATACTGAGGCCCCTCCCCTCCCCAAACCCCGCCCTCTCCTAGATCCACCCACAAAGTCTCCAGGTATTTTCCAACCCAGAGCTGGCTACCCACATAGAAGGGAGCAACTCTATCTAAGACTGCCCTGTAAAAGAATCAGTCCAGCATTGGGTAGACCCCCCACTTTATATTTTCTGATTAGGGGCACCAAAGCAGGAACAGTGGAGAAAAGCTGGCAGCTTTCTTCAAGGGCAAAGATCAGGCATCGCAAGAATAGGACATCTGATTTTAATTAATGTCAAGATTTAAAATCCTAAACTCCCGTGGTTTTATTTCATTCCTTATTCCTGCTTAAACCAAAAAGGAAATCCTTGATTTCGATTAAGTGCACTAAATAATCCATAATTAAATTAGCAAGATGCCTCCCAGGGTTTGTCAGAAGGTCACCGCGAGGACTGAACGAAACCCAGGTTTTGCTTCAGATCCGAGCAAAAGGGATATTTTAGTTGTCAAAGTTAAAAAAAAACAACCACACAACAACGTTGTTTGTGGATCAGTGATCTCATAACTTCATCGGCTCTGCTCAAAATAGAAAGCTGCGCACTCCTCAGTCTATTCGTCTTAGAGTCAACAGAAATACCCCGGCCCAAGAATGAATCCTTCTCTGCGGCAGCACAAATCTCTGCATCTCCCTGGAGGAGAAACCTCGGCTTCAGCACTGAAGGCCTGATGGGTCTGGTGTCTCCTGCCCACATCCCATCCCACCAGTTCTCCTCCTGTGCTTTCCAGTGAACAGCCTCAAGCAGAAATAACGACGACAACAAAAAATTAAGATTGGCATTTAGGACTGCAGGGGAACAAATCCATCAACCAACACGGAACCAGATTAAAATGACATCGGTACAAGCATTTACCAGCATATTAATTTACTAGAAATGGAAGTGCGGCATTAAACATTGACAGTGGTGCATGGAAATAATGAATCAGTCTGTTGTATCTCTCTGTACCCAATTAAGAACAATTAAAACAGAATCCACTGTTCCTCTCCGGTGGCATGAGCAGAGGAAAGCCAATAAGTAGACTGATTTGGCAGAACTCAATGCATCTTCATGCAGGATTCCAGACAGTTCTGATTTCTATTTGGTAGATAATCCCACAACCCATCTATTCTTTAATAGTAGCTCCTACCCGTCTCCTGTCTAGAATCATAGAATCATAGAGCTGGAAGGCACCGCCAGAGTTATCTAGTCCAATCCCCTGCACAATACAGGAAATTCACAAATACCACCTCCTCCACACCCACAGTGGCCGCTGTTCCATGCCCAGAAGATGTCAAAAAACCTCCAGGATCCCTGGCCAAACTGGCCTGGAGAAAAATTGCTTCCTGACCTCAAAGTGGCGACCAGCATTTCCCTGGGCGTGTAAGAAAGGGCCACGAGAACTAAGCATTGAGGCAACCCTTCCTGCCCTCCCTCTCATGATCTGCCTGAGTTCACAGAATCAGCACTGCTGTCAGATGGCCATCTAGCCTCTGTTTGAAAACCTCCAAAGAAGAAGAGCCCACCACCTCCCAAGGAAGCCTGTTCCACTGAGGAACCACTCTGTCAGGAAGTTCTTCCTAATGTTTAGCCAAAAACTCTTTAGATTTAATTTCAACCTGTTTGTTCTAGTCCGACATTCTGGGGCAACTCCTGTTTGAAGAGGTCTGTTGTAGTTGAAAGCTTGCTTTCCTACCAAATGAACGCAATTGGTTTAATCTCCCAGAGGCAGCCTGAAGGAATTGCAGTATGGACATTCACACTGTGCCCGTCATCACCTCCAAATGTTTCTTCTTTGATGATTCCCATCAGCAGGGTTGCCAAGTTGCACCTGGAGATGTCCCGCTATTACAATTGAACTGTAGAGATCAGCTCCCCCAGGAAAGAAAGACTGCTTTGGAGGGTGGAGTGCATGGCATTATATCCTAATGTGGTCCCTCCCTTCCTCAAACCCTGCCCTCCCCAGGCTCCACCCCCATAATTTCCAGCTATCTCCCAACCCAGAGGTGGCAAATCTATCATCAGGCATATAGGTGCCAGCTGTGTCTGTTTTTGTGGATCTTTGTGGATAGCTCTTTTCAGGCATTACGATGAGCCTGTCTCACATACTGGGGGAGTGCTCTATGTTTGATCCTCTCAGGATGCACAATTGCCATTATGTCTGAAAAGGGTAACACCAACCATCTTGCACACTACTCAAAACCCAGATTGTTGTGGGTACAGATTTGTGCATACCAAAGCTGTAAAATACCCTTTTCAGATAAAATGGAAATTGCATGCACTAAGAACATCATTCATAGTGCATGTGCTCTCCGGGTACATGAGATGGGAGCTCCAGAAACATACTGCATGAAAAGGCAAGGGGAGAGCTGTAAAATCTGTATTTCAGAAGAACTTCGTGCAATAAAGCGGAACTAGAGATGATTTCTAATTTATCTTCCCCACTTCTCAGTTTTGCATCTTCCTATGCAAACTGAATTTATGAGCTGTTTATCTTTGTGCCATTTTCTGTTTCCTCTCATCAAATTCTCCTCCTAAAATATGCTTAGTTTCAATATTGCTTTTCAATAAATCAGCATTATACACATATTTTCCTTTCCATATATATATATATACAACGGCCACTAGAAAGAGGCTCTGGGCGGGTGCCTCGGCCTTGGACACTCATTGTCAATTTGCTGTGGCGACCTCAGCAGGGTATAATGACACTGAGTCCACCATTTTCTCCAGAAGAACTGATCTCTGCTACCTAAAGAACAGTTGTAATTTTGAGTGATCTCCAGCCCTCACCTGGGGATTGGCAACGATGGTTCCCCAGAAGGGAATAGTTGGTTTGGAGGGTAGAGTCTATAGCTTTGTACCTGTCTGAGGTCCCACGCCTCCTGAAACCTCACCCTCTCCAGGTTCCATCCTTCACAACTCCAGGAATTTCCCACCTGGAGTTGGCAACCCTATCTCCTTCCCAGCCAATCATCAACCTACCTTTATTTCCCCCTCACTCTTCAGCTCTCCACCCCCCACACACCTGCAGCCTCTCCCATGCTCTGAAGCCCTAACTGCTACGTCACATTGGCTGTCATATGGGGGCCACCTCAGGTGCATATAAGGATACAGAGACCACCATTTTCTCCAGGGGAACTGATCTCTGCCATCTGGAAAGCAGTTGTAATTCTGAGTGATCTCCAGCCCTCACGTGGAGATTGGACACATTTTGCCTCAGAAGAGCAAACTGTTTAGAATGTTAGATGCAAAAGCCAATCATGTCGCATATGCAAATGACCTCTGTGTTCCGAGGCAAAGGCCAATGAGGCTGCATATGCAAATAACCTCTGTGTTCTGACTGGCTATGGGGAGGGAGAGGAACAGCCAAATGTTTAGAATGTTGGAGGCAGGACTCAGGCAAAGCAGCCAGTGGATAGGGAGACCCTCTGAATGACAGGTCAGAGAGCGAACTGATTTTGGAGCATGTGGAATGTTCTAGAGAAGTGCCACCACTATTCAGTTTTTATTTATAAGGGAGATATATATATATAAATACAGTTGGGCCAGCCACAGCTAGAGTTCTACAAACTCTTGGATTTACCCCAAAACTTGATTTGTGAGGGGTAACCCCAAATATTAAGAGTGAGTCTAGACTGTGTGTGCACACACATCCTTGGGAATTCAGGCAGCATGTCAAAATGGTACCTGAAATTATGGCAGTGGGGGAGGGGTGAAAACAGACTTGGATGCAGAGGGGGAGGGGCTGCCATAGGAATGGGATTTCCCCTTCTCCATGAGTCTTCATGGTTCTCCTCTTGTACATATAACTGGCATACATTGTATACATAAATTGTATATAAATCTCTCTCTCTCTCTCTCCCCCCCCCTCTCTCTGTGTCACCTTGACCTAGTCTCTGAAGAGGTAACATATAAGTGTTTTAAATTAGCTTTTTAGCTCAAACTTAACCAAATTCCCCACTATACTACAGGCCCCACCCCATGAGGTTTTTGTACATGCCGGTCCCGTGACTTTCGGCATAGCCTTTTGAGGTGGCTGAAGAGGAGCAGAGGTCCATGAGACACTATTATCCACAAGGTATAGTTGGAACACTCTGTCTGGGGCAGCGATGCTCTGTATTCTTATTGCTTGGGAGGCAACAGGCTTCTGGAGTTCTGATCCCACTGGTGGACCTCTGGATGTCACCTGTGTTTCGGTCACTGTGTGACACAGAGTGTTGGACTAGAGGGGCCACTGGCCTCATCCATTCTTTTATGTTCTTAGGATGCCTCCTTCCTTTTTTCACAGTAGGAAAGCTGGTTGAGCCAATTTGGCCAGGTTGCAATTTTCCGCAGAGAGTTAACAGTTGTCTGAGCCACTGGTGACAGAATATGCACATGATCTGAATTAGGGATATGCTTTCCGATTTTTGGGTATCCAGAGAAATACTCTGGTATTCTCGAATAGTGGTAATTAGAGCCCCCTCAAATTCTGGAAATATTCAGGAATATTCAGGGCCATGATTTCAAGGCACCCACCCAGGTTTTTTTTTTTGGGGTCCTTTTTCAGTTTTACAGGATTCCCAGGCAATGGAATCAGAAGTCAGGGGATCGCTGGAGGTGTCTGCCCAGTCATGAAGATTGTCTTACAGCCCTCCATGGCTCTCTGAGTCTGGGCAAATGAAATAAAAAGCATACCTTAAGCTTGACTCTGTTTCAGAGGAGTGGATGTGTGTGTCTTGGTATTGGCTCGCCAGCTTTGTTTGGCTTGGATTCTCTAGTTTTACATAGGTTCTGTTGCGCTTACCACATTGCCCTGGGTTCTCCTTGTCTACTTTGGTTTGATATTGGTCATGTTGGCCTTGTGACAGTGTTGTTTGCTTAAGTTGGTTTGGATTGAATTCTTTCATTTGACTTTGGCATGCCACATTGGCCCATGAGTCTGCTGGCAATGGGATTCCCTGGTTTGATATTGAATTCCTTGGGCTACTTGATTCTGTTAGCATTTGGAGGCTCTTGGCCAGTGATAACTCTTGCGCGTTTGGCTATTGGCGTCTTTGCTCTGTAGAAAACATGGGATCCTTCCCCACAGGACACACTGGAGACAAGTAGGATGGCTGGGGCATCTTGTTCAGGGGCATGCAGAATTGGACCCCTTGATCCAGTTCAGTTGAAACTTTGGGAGTCTTTAGTGGACTGTTAGAACTACCTTCTCCTCAACTTTGGTGTAATTTGCTTCAAAAACATCCACTCCAGTCCCCTGGAAAGAGTCTCCCATAGGGAACAATGAACCCAATTTTTATTCACACCCCCACCCCCAAATTTGAATCCTGAAAAAATATTGGGACCTGAATACATCAGAATACCAGTATGGATACCCTTCCAAAAATCCAAATCCAGAACCATTCAGTTCTTTCCACCTGGACATCCCTAATACGTGTGCATGTGTGCGTGCATGTATGTGTGAAACCAATCCATTGTGTAGAGTGCATGCACCCTTAGAGGCAGCCCAACATGTACTAAACTCTGAAATTATGAACGCCTTGGCATTAAGAGGAGTATTAAGCTGGATGAAGTCTTCAGAGGCTAGAGGAACTCCTCTCACTGTAAGGTAGGTTACATACCACCATCCGTGCGTACTGGCTGCCTTCATGCTTTCTTGCCCTATCCCACAGTGACGTGAAAAGCATTATCCTCCTAGAAGTTCATCTCATTGGTATTCTGAATAATTGCCCCAACCTAATTAATGTGGTAGCCTGAGACAATCAATCCTCTTTTTAGAATCACCAGTGGTAAGAGAGGGCATGTGTGCATGAGTGTGTGTGTGTGTTGGGGGGATGCTTTTATCTATTTGGTAAATAATTTATCAGATGCACTGATGTATCCTCCTTGACAGCAACAGAGGCAGATAAGTGATAGTTCAAAATCAATTTGTCATGGTCCAGCATGTGTTCAGTGACCTACTTGGTCACCGTTATATAGGCCAAACCTCTGTCAGATACCCCAACAACCAAAGCAGTTATTTTAAATCGCACAATAATGTTTGTTCCAGTTCTCTGACACTCCCATCTCAGAAACCCAGGTTCTAAGCAGAGCTTCAAAGTGGAGACTGTGTTGCTTAGTGAACTCCCTACAGGGGGGGGAAATGTGTCGGAACACTTTCGCTGGGGAGGGGATGCCATATTTGTGCTCCATGGCCTACTTCAGTGACCTTGTTATGACGGCATCACCATCTACGTTCTCTTCTGATTGCTGGGTCTATATCTGCCATTTCTGTAAGCATCTCAGTGCTCTTCTAGTTACAGGACATGTTTTCAAAAATTAAAAAAAAAATTAGCGCGCAAATTGGAGTGTGCTTGTTTTTCAAAGTCTGCAGTGCCTTTTCCATTCTGTTGAGGCTTGACAGCAATTTTGCACTCTTTTAGAACCAGAAATGTGGAGGCTGAAATTCTGCAATATAAATACCACCGTCTGCCCCTTTCTCTTGTGAGGTGAAGTGCAATATTCCATTTCTTAATTTCTTTTATTTATTTAAAACATTCTTAAGTCACCTTGCCACATAACCTAGGGTCCTCAAGGACAATAAAAACACCAAAACTAACGTGTACGTCTGTCTGTGTACAAGAAGACTGCATTTAAAAAAATAAAACTAAAAATGCCTATGATTGAAATATCTCTAGTTCAGCAGAAGAGGTTTCATTGGGTGAAATATAACATGCCCTTGGAGAGAAAAAAGACTTTTGAGCCTTTCTGGGTGAATTTCCCATGCATAATCTTATAAACCTCAATCATGTCACCCCTTAGTCGTCGTTTCTCCAAGCTAAAGAGCCCTAAGCACCTTAACCTTTCCTCATAGGGAAAGTGTTCCAACCCTTTTATCATACGAGTTGCCCTTTTCTGCACTTTTTCCAAAGCTATAATATCCTTTTTAAGGTGTGGTGACCAGAACTGCACACAGTATTCCAAATGAGGTCGCACCATTGATTTATATAGGGGCATTATGATATTGGCTGATCTGTTTTCAATACCCTTCCTAATAATCCCCAGCATAGCATTGGCCTTCTTTATTGCAGTCACACACTGTCTCGACATTTTCAGTGAGTTATCTACTACAACTCCCAAGATCTTTCTCTTGATCAGTCTCTGCCAGTTCAGACCCCATCAATGTGTATTTATATTTAGGATTTTTGGCTCCAATGTGCATCACCTTGCACTTGGCCACATTGAACCCCATTTGCCATGTTGACACCCACTTGCCCATCCTTGACAGATTGTGCCTCACAATCCTCACTGGTTTTCACCACCCTGAACAACTTTGTATCATCCGCAAATTTAGCCACTTCACTGCTTACTCCCAACTCTAAATCATTAATGAATAAGTTAAAAAGCAGTGGACCAAGTACTGATATCTGCGGGACCCCACTGCTTACCACCCTCCACTGAGAGAACTGCCCTCGATATATAACACTGTCGCTAAGAACAATAGTAGTGTGATCATGGGTCATTTCCTGCAGGAGCGCACAGAAGTGGAGCTCCGGCAGTAAAGAGCCCAGGGAGCAGGCACATGCAACAAGCCCCACCCCCTGCTCCCAGCAGCTAGTCAGAGCAAGAAACAGCCAGGTAAGTTGCAGAGGCCTCCCCTGGCCCCCCAGTCCAAAACAGTCCAGTGGCACCTTTAAGACCAGGTTTTATTCAGGTACAAGCTCTCCCTCCTCTGTGAGGTGTAGATCTGCACGTGCCCCCCCCAATAGCTAGCAATCCAAAACAGTCCAGTGGAGCCTGAGTGGTGGGTGTTGCCTTCTGACACATTTCCAGTGATGTCAGGGGGTGTGGCATATGCAAATGAGTTATGCTAATGAGTTAAGCTAATGAGCTCCTGCACCTCTTTTTCTACAAAATGACCCCTGAGTGTGATCACATGTGTAGTTTGTATCAAGATTCTGCAACTGATTCACACACATGCACTTTTCCATTTGGTGAAACACTACACAAAAAGAATCACAGCATGACTGTTCCTACAGTCACACCAAGCGGGACGGAGACGGCTCTGGTCGCTCTGACTGACAACCTCCGGAGGCATCTGGATCGAGGCGGATCGGCGGTACTGTTGCTGTTAGATCTGTCGGCCGCGTTTGACACGGTCGACCACCAGTTACTAGTCCACCGCCTCACCGACGTGGGGATTCAGGGACTTGCCTTACAATGGCTTGCTTCCTTTCTCCAAGGTCGGGGACAAAGGGTGGCATTAGGGGAAGACACCCGCTGAAGTGCGGTGTGCCCCAAGGCGCTGTCTTGTTCCCGATGTTATTCAACATCTATATGCGCCCTCTTGCCCAGATTGCCCGGAGGTATGGGCTGGGGTGCCATCAGTATGCTGATGACACCCAGCTCTATCTGATGTTGGGCAGCCAGTCTGGATCCAGACCAGAGGACCTGGATGGGACCCTACGGGCTGTGGCTGTTTGGCTTAGACTGAGTCAGCTGAGGCTGAATCCAGCGAAGACAGAGGTCCTGTGCTTGAGTCGGAGTGGTTCGGGGGTGGGGATCCCATTGCCGACCTTCGGGGGGGGGGGCTCGCTTAGCGGCCACTGCCAGGTCGGCCTTTTACCATCTCAGACTGATTAAGCAGTTGGTTCCCTTCCTTGACTGTACTGACCTAGCAACAGTGATCCACACAATGGTTACCTCGAGACTAGACTACTGTAACGCTCTCTACATGGGGCTTCCCTTGTCACAGATCCGGAAGCTGCAGCTGGTGCAGAATGCCGCGGCCAGGCTGTTGATGGGCCTCCCTAGACGAGAGCACATCCAGCCTGCACTGAGGACACTGCACTGGCTGCCAATAGCAT
>NW_015176458.1:264528-286160 GCF_001447785.1 Gekko japonicus | reverse complement strand
AGGAGGAGGAGGAGGAGGAGGAGGAGGACATTGGATTTAAACCCCACCCTTCACTTGGAGTCTCAGAGCAGTTTACAGTTTCCTTTCCCTTCCCCTCCCCACAAGAGACACCCTGTGAGGTAGGTGGGGCTGAGAGAGCTCTTTGAAGAACTGCTCTTTCAAGGACAGCTCTTGTTAGAATTATGGCTTGCCCGAAATTCTTGAACCTGTAGCAAATTTCTTTTATGAGGTATCTAGGAGGAGAGGCTCATATTAAGGCAATTCGGAATGTGCTACCCACCCCCCCGGCTATCCTGAGGCTCTATGCTGCACATTGTATTTTATCTCTTATGCCAATAAGGGGATTGTATTTGTATTTGAATGTTTTCTTCATGCATAACCAAGCTGTGGACCTACCAAGACAATATTTGACCTCCCTCTAAAGAAGCCTTTGTTTTGGCCCTGATTCGCATTTTCAAAAATCAGAATTCTGTGGCTCTGGGATTTTTCGACTACAATGTACATGCTGTTTGTTTCAATGTTTCCCATTAGGGCTGGCCAACTGGCAGATTACTGGCCATCTAGAGAACTTTCATTTGATCCACAGCATGATTTACAGGGTTGATAGTGGTTCCATTCATGAGGCCGCGGGGGGAAATATTCTAGGCTGCAGTCACACACACTAAACAATCCACTTTCAGTCCACTTTCAATGCACTTTCCAAACGGATTCTGCCAGTTCACACAGTACAATCCAGTTGAAAAGTGTGCTAAAAGTGGACTGGAAGTGGATTATTTAATGTGTGTGACTGCAGCCTTGGAGATATATTCCAAGCTGCAGATTCTTTGGATTTCAGAAAAGCTGCCTGCAGCAGATGTATCAGGAATCGCAGGTATGTTTTGTCATTAACTTATGATGAGTCAGACCACATCCTTTCTACTCTGACTGGAAGGAGCTCCCCAGGATTTCTGGCAGAGAAGAGTTTCCCCCCCTAGGGCTACCAAGAGGAGTGAACTGGGAAGGAATAAAATTCCTGGATCCTGGGAATCCATAAAGTTGGGGTAGAAAGCTCTTGTAAAACAGTGGAAACCAAGAAATAGAATTGCACCAGTGGTTGTGCTTAAGATGGAAATTAATTTTTGGTGGAAATGGAAGAAAGCAGTGTATCTCAAGAATGTATCTCAAGAATGGCTCAACCACGCTTTGCTAATCGGATGCAAATGGCTTTGTATGAAAAGGTAAATAAAATCCATTAGCAGTCGGTTGCTAAAATGGTTGTGTCTGACACACACACACACACACAAAATCCTGTTAGAAACTGGCTATTAAAATGGATTACAAAGGCTGTCTGAAAGGGGCCTAAATCATATCTAGTCGCCTACAAACTAGGCTTTCCTTGTAGGTGGTTACCAGCTCTCCAACACTTAGGCAAGAAATAGATCAAAAATTACTGCTGGGGTTTATATGTCAAAGGTAGAACTGATTGCAGTCCCAACTAGACACACTCTACACACCTGTCAGGGAGTCTAGGCCTTAAACAAGGAATCTAATGGTCCATTTCCAGCAGCTGAACTGGGTGAGATATCATTGGGAGATTTGAAAAGAGACGAGAGCTATGCCACAGGGAACACAAGGGTGCCTGGATTGGTGAAACCATGTAGGAAGTAAAACCCATTCCCTCAATATATCATCAGGCCCCTAATCCCAATCAAGGCCCTGCGCAGCCAGCCACTATTTTAAAAAATGTTGGAGAGACCTAATCACAGATCTGCAGCATCTCCTCCAGTGAAGCTCAGAGACTGGCCTTGAAAGAAGATCCCACTGAGCTCAGAACAAGGAGGGATGATGGAGTCAAAATTCTACCCCATTAGTCCATGGAACCAATTGTGAGTCTTCAACGTGGGAGTAATAATACAAATATACTTCAAGAGGTTTGCTGTAACTAAGGCGTATTTGTGAGAAGTTATGAGAAGTGCTTTGTATACCCCAAAACATTAGATCTAAATTTGTTTTTGCAGTTACCAACTGTTGAAATGCTTGTGTGGTAATAAAATAAATAGTATTTCATCAGTGTGCACACTGATTGTGAAAAAGAAGTGAGGGGGATAAAAAGGGGGCTGGAAGTTGATTAAGGTGCCTACAGAGTGCTTTTTTCTACATGTTTGGTGATAATAAAAAAGAAAATTGTAACTGTCTAGGATTCTTAATGCATTGCTTCCATTTTGGAAAGAAGAAGAGTTGTATTTATACCCCGCCCTTCAATTGGAGTCTCAGAACTCGGATTGTATCTCATAAGAACATAAGAACGTAAGAGATGCCAATGTTGGATCAGGCCAAAGGCCCATCCAGTCGAACACTCTGTATAGGCCAAAGGCCCATCCAGTCCAACACTCTGTATCCCACAGTGGCCAGAAATACCAGTGCCATCAGGAGGTCCACCAGTGGGGCCAGGACATTAGAAGCCCTCCCACTGTTGACCCCCCCCCAAGCACCAAGATGACAGAGCATCACTTGCCCCAGAGTCCCTATCTATACCTTGTGGCTAATAGCCACTGATGGACCTCTGCTCCATATGCTTATCTAATTCCCTTTTGAAGCCGTCCATGCTTGTAGCCACCGCCACTTCCTGTGGCAGTGAATTCCAAGTGTTAATCACTCTTTGTGTTAATCACTCTCCTTTCCTTCCTCTCCCCAGATCCATCTTGGACCTCCTGCGGATGGTTTTTATGGCCAAAAGACATGACAGAGGGTTCAATCTTGGATCCCCTGTTTTCTATATTTCATTTATTCATAATTTGAATTTATACGCAGGGCTCAGGGTGGTGCACATCAAAGGACAAAACATTCAGAAATATGAAACAATTTAAATGATACATAAATAATAATGTGGGGGGTTTTTTGGCCCAGAAGTTCATACCTAAAAATACAATGTGTGATATGGTTCCATGACAAAGATACAGGAATTATGCAGTTTAATGAGCTGAACTGTTAGCGTGACCAACCAACTAGCGTGGCAGTACCTGTCATGAGGCTGATTCATTCAGAGATTTATGTACCTTAAAATAGGAACCTGTATGAAAGACATTTCAGGAAGTTAATAAGAGAACTTTGGATCCTGCTTGCATGTGACATCATTTGTGCTGAGGATCATTCAGATCTGGTCAGCCCCAAGGGTGATCTTAGCAGCGAGGCATCCGGGACAGCTGCCCCAGGCCTTGTACTGGAAGGGTCCCGCAGCAAGCTGCTCTGAAGCTCCTCACACACTGTGGAGTTGTGGTGGTACTGGCTTCCGTCAAGCATCAGGTGGCTAGGGTGGATGGAAGACTCCCACCACCACCTTACAGCTGCCTCCCCATGCTGCCTTGAAACCCAGAAAGTTCACCGGGAAGTGATCAGCTGTAGGCTGGTGGGTGCACTCAGCAAAGCCCTGTGCTGCATGGGGAAGATACCCATCTGCTGTTCTTGCCGCCGCCGCCGGCCTTGCAGCTCGACTGCCGAGCCCCATGAGGGCGGCGGGAGTGCAAGGAAGCGCCACGAAGGCCCTCCCCAGGCAGGCAGGGGTGGGGAGAGACAGGGAGGAAGCAACTTACCCTCCCTCTTCTCCTGCCTACTCCTGGCTGAATGAGGGCCGGAAGCGGGGCGGCCGGAAGCAGGGGGCGGGGCTTCGTCATGTGCCCTGCCCCCCGTACCTCACCCGGGGGAACTGCGATCCCCCGCGATCCCCCCTGAAATGACCTCTGAGAGGAACTAGAAATTGAGGTCCCTTCTCTGACAAGCTGAGGCAAGAGTAGTATTATACCTCTGATTCCACAACCAGCAATGTCCCCGTTAAAAGCGTAACCTGCGTTTCGCTAGAGGACGAACGGACTTCACGACATAGTGGGACCGGTGGAACCTTCACGTCATCCAGCATTGCCTATTCCGAACGACCCTCACAGAGATGCCGTTGTTAACAGTGTCTTCTTTCACAAAGCAATCAAATATTGCATTTGTCGAAGCCATGGGGATGAGTCCAGGGCTCACTGACTTGGCATGCAGAAGAACTCGGGCTCAATCCCTGGCATCTCCGTTTAAAAGAAACTGGTAGTAGGTGTGGTAAAAGACCCTGGAGAGCTGCTGCCTGTCAGAGTAGACAATACTGACCTGGACAGACCAAGAGTCTGGCCAGTAAAAGTCAGCTTCATGTAAAAGTTGACATTTATCACTGCAGAAAGGAGGTGTAGATGTTGGGGAGGGGCCGTGGCTCAGTGGCAGAGCATCTGCTTTGCCTGAAGAAGGCCCCCAGGTTCAATCCTCAGCATCTCTAGTTAAAAGGATCATTGGGTGGCCAAAGTATTTGAGCTTCAGTTTCATTATCTGGCCTTCCAGGGAACAGTCAGGGTTGATTTCTTTTAGGATTGACTGATTTGATCTTCTTGCAATTATAGGATTACACACAAAAAAGATGTTGTTTGCATGCTTTACACAATATAGACATAAACACAAGACTGCAAGATTTCCATCTCCCTCTTGCATTGTCTGCAGCCAAGAGGAGTATAAATATCCTGGGACGTTCAGGCCTGGCTCTACTAAATGGGGCAGTGAGGCAGAGGGCAACTAAATCACAACATAGAAATTCTTGAACCTGTAGCAAATTTCTTTTATGAGGTATCTAGGAGGAGAGGCTCATATTAAGGCAATTCGGAATGTGCTACCCCCCCCCCCGGCTATCCTGAGGCTCTATGCTGCACATTGTATTTTATCTCTTATGCCAATAAGGGGATTGTATTTGTATTTGAATGTTTTCTTCATGCATAACCAAGCTGTGGACCTACCAAGACAATATTTGACCTCCCTCTAAAGAAGCCTTTGTTTTGGCCCTGATTCGCATTTTCAAAAATCAGAATTCTGTGGCTCTGGGATTTTTCGACTACAATGTACATGCTGTTTGTTTCAATGTTTCCCATTAGGGCTGGCCAACTGGCAGATTACTGGCCATCTAGAGAACTTTCATTTGATCCACAGCATGATTTACAGGGTTGATAGTGGTTCCATTCATGAGGCCGCGGGGGGAAATATTCTAGGCTGCAGTCACACACACTAAACAATCCACTTTCAGTCCACTTTCAATGCACTTTCCAAACGGATTCTGCCAGTTCACACAGTACAATCCAGTTGGAAAGTGCGCTGAAAGTGGACTGGAAGTGGATTATTTAATGCGTGTGACTGCAGCCTTGGAGATATATTCCAAGCTGCAGATTCTTTGGATTTCAGAAAAGCTGCCTGCAGCAGATGTATCAGGAATCGCAGGTATGTTTTGTCATTAACTTATGATGAGTCAGACCACATCCTTTCTACTCTGACTGGAAGGAGCTCCCCAGGATTTCTGGCAGAGAAGAGTTTCCCCCCCTAGGGCTACCAAGAGGAGTGAACTGGGAAGGAATAAAATTCCTGGATCCCGGGAATCCATAAAGTTGGGGTAGAAAGCTCTTGTAAAACAGTGGAAACCAAGAAATAGAATTGCACCAGTGGTTGTGCTTAAGATGGAAATTAATTTTTGGTGAAAATGGAAGAAAGCAGTGTATCTCAAGAATGTATCTCAAGAATGGCTCAACCACGCTTTGCTAATCGGATGCAAATGGCTTTGTATGAAAAGGTAAATAAAATCCATTAGCAGTCGGTT
This sequence comes from Gekko japonicus, assembly GCF_001447785.1. NCBI lineage: Eukaryota > Metazoa > Chordata > Lepidosauria > Squamata > Gekkonidae > Gekko > Gekko japonicus. The sequence goes on along the minus strand of NW_015176458.1, from coordinate 280,519 downwards.
GCTAAAATGGTTGTGTCTGACACACACACACACACACAAAATCCTGTTAGAAACTGGCTATTAAAATGGATTACAAAGGCTGTCTGAAAGGGGCCTAAATCATATCTAGTCGCCTACAAACTAGGCTTTCCTTGTAGGTGGTTACCAGCTCTCCAACACTTAGGCAAGAAATAGATCAAAAATTACTGCTGGGGTTTATATGTCAAAGGTTTGTTTGCTGTCCCAACTAGACACACTCAACACACCTGTCAGGGAGTCTAGGCCTTAAACAAGGAATCTAATGGTCCATTTCCAGCAGCTGAACTGGGTGAGATATCATTGGGAGATTTGAAAAGAGACGAGAGCTATGCCACAGGGAACACAAGGGTGCCTGGATTGGTGAAACCATGTAGGAAGTAAAACCCATTCCCTCAATATATCATCAGGCCCCTAATCCCAATCAAGGCCCTGCGCAGCCAGCCACTATTTTAAAAAATGTTGGAGAGACCTAATCACAGATCTGCAGCATCTCCTCCAGTGAAGCTCAGAGACTGGCCTTGAAAGAAGATCCCACTGAGCTCAGAACAAGGAGGGATGATGGAGTCAAAATTCTACCCATTAGTCCATGGAACCAATTGTGAGTCTTCAACGTGGGAGCAATAATACAAAAATACTTCAAGAGGTTTGCTGTAAGGTATATTTGTGAGAAGTTATTAGAAGTGCTTTGAATACCCCAAAACATTAGATTTAAATTTGTTTTTGTAGTTACCAACTGTTGAAATGCTTGTGTGGGATGATCTAGAGGGTGTCTACAATTCAAAGCTTGCTTCTTCTTCTTTTTTTTAAATCCCCGGAGGGATATTTTTTATTTTGCTTCCCCGCTTGCTTCTGTGGGGAACTCACTGGTTCGAAGGAAGATAAGTCATTCTCTCTGATGTTTGGTCTCTCCCCCATGCTTTCTAATATACATTACATTAGGAAATACAGCAAAAAGTTAACTAGCATCCACAGGGAATTGGGGCTGCTGCTTACTTAAATATGCTGACCTTTCACTCCAGGTGGTGGAGAAGGGCTGGGGGATGACATGGAAGCCTCACCAGGAAGCCACAGAAGATGCTGTGTCTTAAACCTGTCGGCCTCTGTAACCAGGGGATGGAGCCACTTGAAGACGCGGGCAGTTGGGAGGCAGTACCATCCAAGATGGATGGCTGTCCCACCAATTGGGAGGGCAGAACATGGCTCGGATCAGGCTGTAAAGTGAACCCTAGAGAGAACTGAGGTGAATGTAGAGGGTAAGTCCTACCTCCCTCCAATCCTAGATGCAATATATGGGGCCTGAAGCTCTCCTGGAATTATAACTGGACTCCCGATGACAGAGATCAGCTCTCCTAGAGAAAAGAGCTACTTTGGAGGGTGGGCTCTGTGACATCATATCCCGTTGAGCTCTCTCCCCTCCCCAAATCCTGTGCTCCGGCCTCAAAATCTCTAGGAATTTCCCAACCAAAAGTTTCCAACCCTAGTGAGACATGACATGCTCTCAGGAGCCTCAGCTCATGTGCCACCAGTCATCCCTCAGGTCCCATCACTGTGTAGTGGTGTGTGTCAGTTAACATGGTCACTTCCGCACTGTCATTTTTGTCACTTGTTTATCCCTATTGCTTTGCCCACCCCCCTTTCCACATGTTTTGCTCCCTCTGGGACAACTAGACAGAGCAAAACACATGGGGGGGAATCCTGAAGCAATAGGGACAAACGAGTAGCAAAAATGATAGTGCGGAAGGGGTTTCCAACATGACCTAGTCCCCCCAAAACAAAGCTTTTTGCTGTATTCTAATCACAGCCTAATGTTTAACCGCTTCATTTGGGGCACATTATCAGGCAGAGTAAGAATGAGAGCAGTTCATTTTCATCTCATAAAAAGATCCTTAGCATAACTTACTGCTCTTTAGTGCGACTTCTTTGCCAAGGGAGCTGGATCCTGACCTCAGTCATCCCAGGGAACAGCTCTGCAAGTCTCTCCCCCCCGCCCCTTTTAAAGCCACACTTGTCAATAAGAATTACTGTCCCCGGCCTACCTCTTGCCAAAAACCACTGCAGACAGTAGTATAAGCAGGAGGCTGTTTGAAACACGGATTTCTTTTTTTGTGTGTGTGTTCCTGGGAGGTGTTGGCAGTTGTTGAAGCCAAGGCTGCAGTGGCAATAGAATAGATGGTGTCTTTATATTTGGGTTCTGCAACAGATTTTCTTACAAAGAAGTCAAAAAATTCCCCCTCTTTAAAGCCTTCAGTGTGTCTCAATGGAACAAATGTTCTCAAGGTGTATTTATGTTCTGCCCTTATATCATTCCAAAGGATTCCTGCCAGCACTTCCCATTACAAAGACGGATGCTTTCCCTAAATGCAAATGAAGGACCTGGCTTAATTAAATCTCCCCTCTCTCTCTCTCTCTCTCTCTCTCTCTCTCTTTTAATTAGTTCCACGCGGAGACGAGACTAACCTTCCCAATTCTGCCATCAGCCCTTCAGGATATTATCATGTTTATCTTGGCCTACAGGGCCCCGAACCAGAAGTGTTATCGAGTTCTGTGTAAATGAAACAATACGGGATGTCTAATTAGGCACACACATCCAGGCCTCTGCAGGCTGCATTTCAAATAGGGGAACGGCCTCATCTGTTCCCGGGCTGTGCCAGCAGGCATTTCCTCTGACAGCACACACCATGGAGCGGAGAGGAACAATATCAGGTGAGGTGCGATTCCCTTCCATTGTTATTAATCTCCCGTTGTGGTTGGCGATTCTCCAGGTGGAACTCAATTTTGGGGGAGATTTATTTGCGCAGGCAAGGCACACGGCGTACTCAGACAAGTGGGAGCCAGTGGCAGTCAGCTGGACAAAGGAGGCATCTCTGGCCACAGTGGCGCTCAGAAGGTTTTGTGCGATTGCCAGCTTCTCATGCGGCCACTGTAGGGGTGCCTCTAACTGCGGTGTGATATACAGGCAATGAGGTTTCTGCTGTTTCCTTGCAGAGAGAGGCTGTCTCTTTTGGACTGCTGGCAACTCTGGGCAATTCTGCATCTCGCATTCACTCCACATTTTCTCAGCTGGGAGGGAAAAGTGCAGCTCACGACCACATTCAAATACCTTGGGGCAATGCCGTACTGACTACAAAGTCACCCCTGGCCATAAATCTATACAGAAGATACCATAAAATCTGATGATCAAAGGAAGCGAAAGCAGTATGGAGTGTGGAGGCTACCATAAAATCCAATAATCAAAGGAAGTGAGAGCAGCATGCAATGTGCAGGGGAATCTGTGTTCCAACGTGGGTTTCATAAAACAATGGAGGGAAATCAGAATCAGAAATGGAGGGAGAGCAGAATCAGCCTCTAACAGGCAGAGAGAAGTGAGCAGTGACTCATGAAAGCTCATACCCTGCTACATATTTTGTTAGTCATTAAGGTGCTACTGGACTCTTGCTCTTTTCTACTGCTACAGGCAGAGAGATGCTAACAGTGGGTCTATCCCCAATGGTGGTGAGCAATAGAAGCACATAGAACAATGTTGCTTCATTAATATTCAAAGAGAAGCTTGCTTAGGCCTTCCCTCTCCACCACTGCCCCCCTTTCCTAATATCCCCCTTCTCTCTTCCCCCAATCGAGTCCAGCCCATTGCAATATTGCGAAGTAATAGAGGGGCCCTTGCAAAGTTCAGGCCCATGAAGGGGGGCTTGCCAAAGTTCAGAACGGTTTTCTTTTTTTGGAAAGCGCAGCTCCTCCACCGCCTTGCCTTGCCACTGGCCTCCCCTGCCCAGGGGGCAAGCTTTCAAGAAGGAGTTAATTGAATTAAAGGTAATTTAATCAGCTTTAATTTAATCACGTTGCGTGCCCCCAAGATATCTAAATGCCCCCTGACAAAAGAAATCCTGCCTATGGGCCTGAATTTTGCCCTGTTTGTGATTTGTGAACAGAAGCTTGTAATGGGTCTACTGTCATGAACTTCCATGAACGTTTAAAGCAATTCATGGAGGTTCGTGGTGGTTTATGGATGGAGCAGAAAGCAGGGGTTTAACCCCTGCTTACTGTTCCCTGCGAAAGCCACAAAAACAGCTGAGGGGCAGGGAGCAAATCCCAGCCCCTCAGCTGTTTTTTTTTCCTTTAAAGAGACTGCACAAGAAAGTGAAACAGCTGAATGGTGGGGAGCCCTCCCTGCTGATCAGCTGTTTGGGGGGCTTTCTTGTGTAGTCCTTTTAAAGGGATTACACAAGAAAGGAAAACAGATGAATGGCTGGAACTGTCTCCCCACCACTCAGCTGTTTTTGACGTTTCTTGTACAGTCCCTTTAAAGATTTTGCACAGGAAAGCAAAACAGCTGAGCAGCAAGGAGTAGGAAATCCCTAGAGCTTCACCACCAACACCATATCTGACGGACAGGTCCAGTTCTGCCTCTCTCTCTGAACAACCAATGAGAGCCGACAGAATGTTGGTAGGAGAGCTAGAAGTGAGAGTTGTTAAGTCAGTCGGAGAGAGAGCTAGAGCTATGTAGAAGGGAGAGGACAGACTGAGCCTGAAGCTGGCCGAAGGAAGGTAACTAAAACAAATAGATTTGTAAGCATGAATTAAGTTAGGGATCAAATGTTCAAGTGTTAAGAAATGTTATATATACTTATCTAGATCACTTCAATATTGTTTCAAGCCTTTAATAAAAGTTACCTCTTTTTTGGTTAACCCTGATGTATACAGTCTCAAGGTAAGAAACACACATACACGTTAACTTGTCAGGCCTCAGCCGATAGATAGATGATGGATGGATAAAGATAGATAGATGATAGATAGATAGATAGATAGATAGAAATGTAGATCCAACCCATGTACCAGTTTTAAACTACTTTCGCTGCTATTCCTTCCCTGTAGTTTGATAACAGAATTTTGTCCGAGTTCCCTAGAAGGGGGCATATGGATTCAAATCTCCACTCTCTCACAAAGCTTCCTAAGTGTGCACACATGCTTTATCGTTCCAGTCAATGGGCTTAGACTCCATGTAACTGGGAATCTGACAGCATTGATTCAAACACTTGCATTTTCTAAACTGCACGGTTTTTTGGGGTTTTTTGGGGGGAGCTGTACATTTTCTCCTGAAACTTTACATTTTGTATCTAGCTGCACATTTTCAAAAGCCCTAATCTCAGCCTTTCTTCCCTTTCCTCACCATGGCTTCCTCTCTATGGCAGCCATTTGCCCATTGGGGGAGGGACCCTTGGGCAATCCATTCACATTCTTATCTAATTTGGTCCTAAGAAGGCCACCATCAGCACCCCTGTGTTCCTCTGCTGTCCATTATGCCTGAAGATGAGTTGTGGCACAGTGGTAGAGCATCTGCTTTGCATGCACAAGGTCTCAGGTTCAACCCCCAGCATCTCCACTTGAAAGAGCTAGTAGATGTAGTGGTTAAGACCATGGACTCTAATCTGGGAGAACTGGGTTTGATTCCCCACTCCTCCACATGCAGCTGCTGGTGTGGTGCTGGGTCAGTCACAAGTTTTTTCAGAGCTGTTCTGTCAAGAGTAGTCCTCAAAAGAGCTCTCTCAGCCCCACCCAGGGTATCCCAGGGTGTCTGTTGTGGGGAGGGAAAGGAAAAGGAGACTGCAAGCCACTCTGAGACTCCTTCGGGTAGTGAAGGGCAGGGTATAAATCCAATCTCCTCCTCCTCCTCCTCCTCCTCCTCCTTCTCCCTCTCTTCTTCTTGGTGATGTGAAAGACCTCTACTTGAGACTCTGGAGAGCCACTGCTAGTCTGAGTAGACAGTATGGACCTTGATGGACCAAGGATCTGATTCAATATAAGCAGCTTCATGTATTCATGAGCTCCAAAAAAAGGGAAGGAGGACCAATAGCCTGACATTAAGGAAAAGAGGGTTTTATTTTAGGACAACTGTCAGGAGACGTTTCAAATGAGCAGAACTGTTAAAGAATTGGATGAGTTGTCAAGACAGGTCAATATGGTCCTGACAACCTAACAGATGGTTAGCCCCACAGCAAGGGATGGTTGTGTTATCTATAACCTGGGCTGTGTCCCAGAGATCCTCATGCACAGCAGAGGGATGAGAGAACCCTGTGGGGTGCAAGGATCTTTGCCAAACAGATGATTCAGCAACATCAACTTTGACAGTGCTCTTAGGAGTTTTATCGACTTCCATGTTTTTTCCCAGTCTTCTTTTTCTAATTTTCGCCCCAGGTCGGTTTCCCAATTAGTCATTGGTGGTTTCTTCCACTGATCTATTTTTTCTTCTTCTAGCAAGAAGTTATATATTTTCTGCATCAGTTTTTCTTTTCCTCTCAACCATTTCTTATCTAATCGTGTCTCTTCAGTGTAGATTTTTGATTTTTTATCTTTAGTGAATCTTGAGATTAGTTGATTTCTTTCCCATATTGTAAGGTTTAGGTTCATTTTTTGCAATTCTTGCCATGATTTCAATTCATTTTCTTTGTTCAATAGGTCTTTGTAAGTTATCTTTTTATTTTCGGTTATCAGTGCAGGCAATATAAAAGCCTCTAGGGGTGAAACCCACTTAGGTATTTTCTCGTAATATTTTCCTTTTATACTTTTCCAGATTTTCATTAGTGGGCCCCTTACTGTGTGGTTTAGGAAGCTTTTCAATTTATAGTCTTTGTCGTACCACACATAGGCGTGCCAGCCCATGTGTAGATCGTATCCTTCTAGCATCAGTAATCTTTTATCTTCCAATAGGATCCAATCTCTTATCCATCCCATTGAGGCTGCCTGGTAATACAGATTCCAGTCTGGGAGACTCAATCCTCCCCTAGTTGTTTTTTCTCTGAACATCTTCAATTTAATTCTAGGTCTTTTTCCTTGCCATATGAAGTTTCTTATTATTTTATTTAAATCTTCAAAGAGTTTGTTATTTTTAAGTATTGGAATACACTGTGCTAGAAATAGTATCCGTGGAAGTATATTCATTTTTATGGTAGATATTCTACCCATAAACGATATCTGAAGGTCCTGCCATCTTTGTAGGTCTTTCTTTATCTCCTCTAATATGGGTTTATAGTTATTTTCGTATAGATCATTGTTATTGTTGGTAATGTTAATACCTAAGTATTTAACTTTTTTGACTATTTCCAAGTTTGTATTTTCTTGTATTTCTTTTATCTCTTCTTTATTGCAGTTCTTTGTAATCAGTTTGGTCTTATTAATGTTTATTTTCATACCTGCAATAAGTCCGTAATCCTTGATTATTTGTAGCAAGTTTTTTATCGATATCGTCGGCTCCTCCAGAATGAAAACTAGATCGTCCGCAAATGCCTGTAATTTAAATTGTTCTCCCTTGATTTTCAATCCTTTTACTTCCTCAGTTGTTCTTACTATGTGGTTAAGAGTCTCAAGCCCAAATATGAATAACAGTGGGGAGAGTGGGCAGCCTTGCCTGGTTCCTTTCTCTATTGGTATCTTTTGAGTAAGCTCTCCATTTACTATAATTTTGGCCCACTGTTCCGTGTATATAGATTCTATCATGTTCTTGAAGTGGGGTCCACAGTCCCATACATCCAGCTTCTGTTTTATAAAGTCCCAGTTTACGTTGTCAAAAGCCTTTTCTGCATCGAGGAACATTAGTGCTAATTTTTTACTTGGATTGTATTCGTAATACTCAATAATGTCAATTATAGTCCTTATATTTTTATTAATGTGTCTTCTTGGCATCATATAAAGAAAATATAATAAAAATGGCTTATAGATGGCATTGGACGCCAGACAGACTCCAAAAATGCTATAAAAATGTCTCAGGAATCTGCTGGAGATGCAAACATAACATAGGAACATATTTCCACATTTGGTGGAAATGTGATAAAATTCAGAGGTTTTGGAAAAGCATTAAACAAATGATAAAAGATGTGTTAGGTATAGACATTCCGTTCACACCAGAAATTTTCTTACTGAATATTATCCCAGATGGGCCAAAATATAATGAAGTATGTATTATTGTTTACATAGTCACACTGTCGAGAATATGTATAGCTAAGAACTGGAAATCTGATTGTATACCGAGTATGGAAGATTTAATTAGCACTCTCTTTAATATAATTGAAATGGATAAATTAAACATGTTTTTGGCGGGTAAAACGGAAGAAAAATTTAAACAGAAATGGCAAAAAGCCATAAAATGGTACGAGGAAAAAGTTAAATCCAGAACCCCCTCCTAATTGTTGAAAAACAGGGGCAAATTTATGCATGCTATGTATGTTATGGAAAACTGAAAATAATTTTAAAAAAAAAAACACTTTGACAGTGCTGATAACTTCTCAGGTAAGAGAGAAGCTTATAACAGAGCATCTAGCAGGCCAAGCAGTAAAAGCCTCAGTTGATATGTTGGATCTAGCCAGCTTCCCCACCCGATCTCACCTGATTCCCCTCCACACTACAGCCCCCATCTCACATGGCTTTGCTATATACAGGTCCCATAATTCTCATAATAGCTTTTTTAAATGGTCAAAGAGGATACCAGCAGAAAATCTGGTTGGATTCAACCCAAAACGTCACGTCTGTCATGAATTTGCTATGTGTCTGTTGGCAACCCCCCATCTCTTAGCCTCAATCTAAGGTAGTCTGGTCACTTGAAGCCCACTATATAATGCTAGCTATTCATTGATCCTTCTTTCCTTTTACCTCCCCAAAGAGTGATCAAGACTGTTGGCTGTGGGCTTCTCTTGTCCTCAGTTTCTTTGGTGTGCCTCCTGCCATGGCATCTGGGAAGGAATCAATGTACAAAAACCTGTATCCATGTATGGTATTTCACTGGACTTTCAATAGGTTCTTCTTCTAATGTAATGTCTGGGCCAGGTGATTCAGAAGTCAACTGCCAAACAGTCCCATCAAAACCACCACCAAGGGGTGTGTATCTGAGATTTCTGAGCCAAAATTACACCCAAAATCTGCTGTTTTGTTCAACTCAAGCATATCCTAAACAGCAAAAGACATTCCTGAAATTTCAGGATTCCCAACATTTCTATCCCCAAATTAGGATTTTTCCAGGTTATTCCAGCTTCCATTGAAATCAACACAATAGACCTGTCTTTTGAGTCCACGGGCCAGGTCTACTGCCACTGTTTACAGTGGATGGTAGACGTGGCCCCTGGAGTCCAACCGCATGGCCTACCACCCACTGAAAACAGTGGCAATAGACATGGCATCCACAGGGAGGCTAAGTCTACAGATACCAAATATTCCTGAACCCAAACAATTTACCCCAAGTGGATTCCTAAAATGGTGTCAATACTCCTCAGATTTCAAGATAAAAGCAAGCATACCCATTCTAAAATACCAAAACAAAATTAGAACGGAACATTTTCAAGGGCACACCCTTACCACTGCTGTGGCATGTCAGGTCTCCAGTGCATCAAACGGATAATAATATTGATCTGTCATATACAGCTGTTGTAAGGATCATTGCCAAACAATACACCAAAGGTCTTTGAACACCAGAAATACATGATGTAAATTGAATTTCAACCCCTGACCAGTTATCAAAGCTTAACCTCCTGTGTCAGTCATCTCCGGCAGTCAGTCACACACACACCAGTCCGATGGCCTGCAATGTGCAGAGCCTAATTCAGAAGACGTGTGAGACCACAGTCTTTCTGAAATCCATTTGTCTTTCCTAATCACCTTCCAAAACTGTGACTCAAATCTTCGCTAACATGCCTTCAGCAAGCAATGTTACATTTGGAAAAGAATCTGAAAGTTCCTTTTCTAAATCATCTTTATGAAATTATCTGCTTGAATACGCTCAGCTACCCACTGCCAAAGGCTCTTAGAATTCAAACAAGCTGACCTTTGAAATTAACATACCTGTGGAGGTTTTCCTGGAAGAAACAGACTTAATAACCATTGTGACCGCTGCTTATAACTAACCAAAGAAATGACGAATTCAAATGGTTTCTTTTGATCCCCAAAATAAGAGACTTACTCTATAATCCAGACAGCTGTTTTCGCACATTATTTCTTCTTCTTCTTCTTCTTCTTCTTCTTCTTCTTCTTCTTCTTCTTCTTCTTCTTCTTCTTCTTCTTCTTCTTCTTCTTCTTCTTCTTCTTCTTCTTCTTCTTCTTCTTCTTCTTCTTCCCCCAGTCAGATATTTGACTGGTAAATATAGCTGGTGTTCTGCAATTCAAGATCTTGCGAAGTTCTTGGGAATTGCAGAGGTATCTTCACAGGATTCTTGCTGTTCCAAGCCACACTGCCTTCTGGAGTTATTTGCTCAATGTCCAGAATGTCCAGGAGGTGTTTCTTGAGACTTCTAGGCCCGCTCCAAGGGATCCAATGACAACTGGCATGATGGTCACCTTCTTCTCCCAGAAGTGTTCTAAGTCTATTAATAGATCTTGGTATTTCACGATCTTCTCCTGTCTTTCTTTTCTATTCTGCTGCCTCCTGGGATCGCAGTGTCAATGATCCAAACCCTATTTCTCATTTTTTCTACAATTGTGAGATCAGGGGTGTTATGCTCCAGTTGTTTATATGTTTGTAATCAGAAGGCCCAAAGAATCTTGTTTCATCATTCTCCATGATCTTTTCTGGTTTGTGCTCCCATGAATTTCTGGCTGGTGGTCAGCGATACTTCTTGCAAATATTCCAGTGCAACATAGCTGCAACTCTATCATGACGTTCCTCATAGCCAGTTTGAGCAGTTTTACTGCAGGTACTGACCATGTGATCAACTGTTTCAACCTTTGTCTTGCAACGTTGATATTTTCTGTCATCACTGGTCATCTGAATCTTGGCTTTCTTACTATTTGTTTCAAGTGCCTGTTCCTGTGCAGCTAGAATGAGTCATTATTGTTGTTGTTGTTGTTGTTGTTACCGACACCCCAGGCAAACAATGCAACATTTCCATACCATACAGCAAACTCACTACACAAACCTATAATATCTGTATACAAAGACCCAGATATTGGAATCGTTCTACAAAACAAAAATGTGAAAGCATACAAATAATCTACACAAAACCAACACATAAATAACAATACAGGAGCAGCCACGCTGTATCACACCAGTGGTCCAACTAGTCTAGCATCTTGTTACACATAGTGGCCCATTTGTTTCCCCAGAGAGCCAACAAACAGAGTGTAGATGCCAAAGACCCCATTGTTACTTCATGGGGTTGCCAATCTCCAGGGGGTAGCTAGAGATCTCCTGCTTCTACAACTGATCTCAAGGTGAGAGAAATCTGTCCACATGGGGAAAATAGACCCTTTAGAAGGTAGACTGTATGGCAGTATACTCAACTGAAGTCCCTCCTCTCCCCAAACCCCACCTTCCTCAGGCTCCACCCAAAAAACCTCCAGGTATTTCCCAACCCAGAGCTGGCAACCCTATTACTTCCCTCCAGCATTGGCATCTAGAGGGCTGCTGCTTCTGAATGTAGAGGTTTCATTTCATCCTCATGGCCAAACTGTCAATGGAACTGTCATTCATGTACTTATTTAAGCTCCCCAAAGCCAACTAAGCTAGTAACCATCGCAACATCCTGCTTCCTTTTATACAGAGGAGGATTAAGGTAAAACTATTGATATAACCTGTATTTCTTGGATTTTGCTGAACCGGAAATGATTTCTGTTGTGTTAATGTGGCACTATTCATATACATGGTTGATTAGGAGGGTCCTTTAAACAGAATCGGCTAGAAAAGGACCAAATGATTCCTGCTTGAATGACTATTGAGCTTTCACTATCAACCCTCTGGAAAACGAGTCTTGCGTCCAAAACTACATTAATAGATCTTATATTGAATTGGTTTCCTAGCTCAAGGCCCAAAATTCATTACAAAAGTTTGTTAGATCCAGAACCTCCACAATGTTCAGAACAATTTTTTTAAAAACTAACTCACTCTAATATTGCTCATTTCATACTGTCCTGAAAACTCTGAGTTCATCACAGTCTTCACATTCATGCTATCCATATGGATCTTGTGGCAATATTTTTCTAATGGGTGGAGATGGGAGGCACAACTGGTTTGAGATATAGAAGGAAGGGCTCGTGCGGGTAGGAAACTCCCACCCATCCTCTTATCGGCTCCTTCTCTGTGTTAGTTTCTTGCATCTCATTTAGATTTTTCACTCCCCTCTTGGCCCTCATGCCCACCTTCTTGCTGTGTCTTTTGTTTTAAAGTGTGTGTGTGTGTGTGTGTGTGTGTGAAGTGCCTGTCAAGGCACAGACAACTTATGGTGACCCCAGGAAGGGGCTTTCAAGGCAAGCGAATCAGCAGAGGTAGTTTGCTACTGCCTTCCTCTGCAGAATCTCCCTTGCTGGTCTCCCTTTCAAGTACTGGCCCTACTTAGTTTACAAGATCTGATGAGATTGGGCTATATTATGCCACCTTCCTTACCCAGTTGTAAAATAGTTAATGATAATTAATAAGTTATTATAACTGTCACCAAGTATTGGCTATGGTTTTACCTTTAAGGGGGTATCAAGATTTATTGACTAAAGAGGAAAAATATTTACTAATGCAAAGCTGATGTCAGTATTTGCTGTGAAAGAACAATACCTCTTGTTAGTCACTAAGTCTGGCAAAATGTCGATAGCTCTAGATTCTGTCAACTTGGGTAAGCAGGGCCCTTGCTCACCTCCAACCTGTTGTACAACTTTGGGAGCAATCCTAATCAGGTATACCCAGAATTAAGTCCTGTTTTATTCAGTTGAGTTTATTCCCAAGAAAGTATTCTTAGGAATGTAGCCTTTGGCTGTATCGCTGAGATTTGTGGCATAGAAATAAATAGGTGTATTACTGTAGAATATTCCAAGATAGGACATTGAAATCCACCTATAACCATCACCCAAAGAAGAACATTTGATTGTCGTTCAGTAAAAACAGTTACCTATGCAGTAAATTTCTCCAATCATTTAACTGTTTCTTTTCCCTGGATTTAGCAGCCTAAAGGCCACACATCCTTAAAATATAAACTCACTTTGTCAGATGTACAGAAATTATGTAGCAAAATGAAGTGATGTCCACCATGCAGTTTTTTAGTTTGCAGGAATAAGAATTTAAATTTCTGAACTTCGGGAATGCTTGCCAGGTGTCCAATCTAGAGAGTAATATATTTATCATGAGACTTTTAAAAATGGCAATAATATAAAAAAGGATGTATTACTGTAGGTGCAATTGCAGAATCCAGTAGATGAGAGCAAAAAGTGCATTTACAGTTTTCTGAAGGGATGTTTTGAAATCATCCCATCATTTTGGCTGAGTTAAAATCATTACTACAGGCTAACATATATGCTTGTGTAAAGTTAGGAACGGTCAAGTAATAAAAATAAGGCTGGAGAGTAAAAAAAAATGTAGAGGAGAGCATTTATGGTTGGCATCGGTATTTAGCAAACCCGTCTCTTCTTAAAAACGTTTCCCAGGTGAGTATATAAATTCTATATATTATTGAATCTCTGATCATGATATTTGTCTCTTGGTCCATGAGCCCCAACTTCAGAGGTTTTCTAAAGCTTTCTGGTTCCACCTGAGAATTCCCACATTCGTTTCATTTTCTTCCTTTGTGAGAAATGAACACACAGGAAGCTGCCTTATTGTGCCTCAGACCATTGGTCAATCGAGGTCAGTACTTCCATGGTCTCAGGCAGAGTCTCCCACTAGCTTGCTATCTCGTCCTTTTAACCGGAGAAGCCAGATTGAACCTGGGACCCTCTGCATGCAAAGCAGGGGCTTGAACACTGAGCCGAAGCCCCATCCCTAAACCTCTGAGCCTTTTATTCTTTATGCCATTTGCCATTTCTTTGAGCCATCTTTTCCCATGAAAGCTAATATGTTCTCAATGTTATTTTGTGGAATTATGCATTTTATTGATTTTACTTCGTATGTAGTATGCCTTTCTTGCCAAGATTTGAGGCAGATAAAAAGCAGATAATGTAGCAATGGCATAAAATATTAAAGTGGTGTAAAAATAGTAGGAAAATAATGTAAAACAAACCAGAGGACCCTTAAGGAGAACCACAATGCGGGGGATCGAAACTGTCAGCAAGAACAGCATAAGAATCAAAAGGGCATTTCATAACCTCATGACTGCAACTGACAGTCCAAGTTATCTCTTCTCAGATACAGTGCTCCTGCTCCTAACATGCTGTGCAATAAGCCAACTCTGTGCAGCTGTCCAATGTCACATCCCCCCCCCCCATTTCCCCCAGGGCCACTGGATCTGCTTTGATACGGCCATTTTGTGCTAGACTCAGTTTAGGAAACTCCTAGAGATTTGGGGGTGGAGCCTGCGGAGGACAGGGACCTCAGTGGGGTACAATGCCACAGAGCCCGCCCTCCAATGCACCCATTTTCTCCAGGCGAACTGATTTCTGTCATGTGGAGATGAGCTGTAATTCCGGGAGGTCCTTAGGCCCATGCTGGAGGCTTGCATTCCTAGCCCCAGATCATGGTTTCCACGGGGGGTTCCAAAAGCAGGCTGCAGGCTCACCTGTGAAGAAAACATCACTCCCCAGCTAAAGGGGAAGCCCCCGTATACCCATTAAGTTAAAGTACCTAATTGTACCATTGATTTTTTTTTAACAATGTTTTTAAAGTGGGCAATTTTATTGTGATTCAATGGTGGTTGTAGAATTTGTCTTGTAAACTGTCATGCAAATATACTGGGAACAAATTGTATAAATGAATAAAAATGTTGAATTGGACGTTCAGTCTCACAATAGATCTGGTTGTACTTATTAGAACAGCTGAAACTTTAGCACATCAATATTTATTGTGTTGATAAGCATTTGTGGGAGGAACAGAATGGAAGTTAGTGTCCATGTGAGCAAACTATTTTTTTAAAAGGCATCTTCAAAATCTCCCCCAAAGGAAAATTGAGATAACGAGTTATATAGGACAGATATTAGAAAATAGCTGAACAAGAACAATTGGATGGTATCTTGTCCTAAATGTAAGGACAGCTCCTGCGAACAACACAGCATGGAATGGTATGTATTCATTTTGCCGGCAAATCACAAAAAAAGACCCGTTTGAAAGATACACTTAGCATGCACTGGCATTTTCTGCCTAAATATTTGAGAGAGAAATCGCTATTAAGGCACTTTTTTGCCTGCCTTTTCTATCCTCCTCCTTAAGAGAAAAACTGATTCTTCACCCCTCTGTTTCCTCACAGTTTTTCCACCAATCTCCCTCTACACTGCATGCCGCTTTCACTTTAAGAACATAAGAACATAAGAGATGCCAATGTTGGATCAGGCCAAAGAAGAAGAAGAAGAAGAGAAGAGATTGGATTTATACCCCGCCCTTCACTACCCAAAGGTGTCTCAGAGCGGCTTACAAACTCCTTTCCCTTCCCCTCCCCACAACAGACACCCTGTGAGGTGGGTAGGGCTGAGAGAGCTCTTGACAAAAACTGCCCTTTTTCAAGAACAGCTCCTTATCAGAGCTATGGCTTGCCCAAGGCCATCCAGCCAGGTGCAAGTGGAGGAGTGGGGAATCAAACCCGGTTCTCCCAGATTAGAGTCCGCGCACTTAATCACTACACCAAAGGCCCATCCAGTCCAACACTCTGTATCACATAGTGGCCAGAAATACCAGTGCCATCAGGAGGTCCACCAGTGCGGCCAGGACATTAGAAGCCCTCCCACTGTTGACCCCCCGCCCCAGCACCAAGAAGACACAGCATCACTTTCCCCAGAGCCCCTATCTATACCTTGTGGCTAATAGCCACTGATGGACCTCTGCTGCATATGCTTATCTAATTCCCTTTTGAAGCCGTCCATGCTTGTAGCCGTCACCACTTCCTGTGGCAGTGAATTCCATGTGTTAATCACTCTTTGGGTGAAGAAGTACTTCCTCTTATCCGTTCTAACCCGACCGCTCAGCAATTTCATGGAGTGCCCACGAGTTCTTGTATTGTGAGAAAGGGAGAAAAGTACCTCTTTCTCTACCTGCTCTTTCCCATGCATAATCTTATAAACCTCAATCATGTCTTTCTTTGTTCATTGGGTTTTATGG
>NW_015176458.1:234482-264507 GCF_001447785.1 Gekko japonicus | reverse complement strand
CCCCCATTTCCCCCCTCCCCACCCATTTCCCCCCTCTGTATTTATCACCTCGCCATGAATTACTTGGCTCAAGTGGCTAATGACCACTGAGGCAAGTACTGGCACAGGAAAATCATTGGCATACCAGACTGAATGAAAACAGATATTCTGAGGCAAGCGGGAACCAGGTTGAGTGCTGAGAAAGTGTGGAGCGAATGCCAGATGCAGAATGGACCAAAGAGGCTCAGTTCCCCCCTTAGACATTCTAACAGTGCAATCTTTAGCAGAGTTACTTTCTTCAAAGCTTGTTGATTTCAACAAACTTCAAAGGATGTAACTCTGGTTAGGAATGCACCAATAGTGTAATAGGATGAATCAAATCCTTCTTTCATGGACTGTACTACCTAATGGCGCAATCCTAGTCAGAGTTACTCCAGAATGGACTTAGACTGAAATAAATGTCCTTAGGGTTGCACTGTAAGCTGCCCAGCACAGGCTAAACCTGCCTAGTTTGTGACCCACCACAGGTCAAGCAGAAGACAACCCACCAGCCGCTTATTAATCTCTGTCAGGTACGCTGCAGACCACAGCTCCAGACTGGCAGCACAAAAAAAAGATCTGTCCAGGCTAGGATTGCCATTTGCTTCCTGGGGGCAGGAGATTCCCCCCCGCTCGCCAGCTCCCATTACCCTCCAGCACTCCAGCAGACAGCAGGAAGGGGGGAATTAAATTACCATTGGACAATGGTATTATGTCACTTCTGAGGAAAACCTGGCAGTGACATCATGGCTCTCTAGGAATCACTGGAAACTCTATGGTTTCCCCCCAGAAGTGACATAAGGCTACCTCCCAGTGGTGCCCTCCCATATCCCCACCCCTCCCGGACTCCTACCACTTGTGAGCCACTGGCTGGTAGCCCTAATCTAAACCTTAGTGGGCTGTATTCAGCATGGTGGATCACAAACAGGAAAGTATAATTGGATGACCCACTAATCCGGTCCATAAAATAGAGCTACTACATATGAATTCAAAAATTAACAGGCCACCAGAAATAATAGGAGAGGATCTTTAATCCTTGGATTCTAGCACCATGTGGACGTTCAAGTTCAATGCGGGCATGGGCAGCAGGAAAATGGAAAGAAAATGGGAGAGAATGAGTGAGAAGATAATGTAAGTGACAGGAACATTGACCAACCAGAAGAGTATATCAGTGCCACCACCAAACAAGATTTTGCTGATGGCTTCGGGGCTCTCTGTTTCTGCCAGTCATTGCCTTGTTGAGAAAGGCTTCCAGGTAGCAGGATCAGCACTGCATTTTATTTATTCATACATATAATTCATTCGATTTATACTTCACCCTCCCCACCAAGGCAGGCTCAGGGTGTCTTACATAAAATTGAAACAACAAAAAACAAACATTTTCCCACCTGAGATATGTAGGTTTTTTGTTTTTTGAAAGGCTGCGTTAATGTCCACTGTGCCCTTCTTGAAAAATTTCATCCCAATAAAACGGAGAACAAAAAAGTTCTTGCCATTTCATTTACCACTGAAACCAACGGAAATGAGTAGAATTATGAAAACAAAGCGTGCAATGATGACAATAAAGAAAATGGAATAATTAACCTCCCCCCCATACAAATATAATGTTGGCACGAACACCCTAATAATCCCTGTTCACTCTTGCTAAATGGAACCTCTCTGACTGAGTATATCGGGTTACAGACCAGCCTTTCAACAGGCATCTGCGACTGCAACAGCTTCCAGAGATGCAGTATTTCATTGTGAAACCCCAGCTCATTGTTTTAGAAGCCGTTTGGAGGCAATTAAAACCTCCGCTTCAACAGGCACTTAAAACCGAGCATTAGGAGACAGCCCCAAAATTGACAAGATCGAATAGACAAAGCAGAGTGCGCAATATAGCCTCTAATTAAAATCAATACAGAAATATTGTTAAGATCTCTATTTGCTTTTCGGAAAGGACGGAGGCCTTTCTCTCTCCAGGAAAAGAGGCTTTAAAGCAGGCAATTACTTGCTCGCTTCTATAGTACTTTTTCAATACACCCAATTCTTCACAATTACTGCCTTTGTCCTCCAAAGAGGGGTGCGAGAGCGAAAGCGCCTGCCCAAGGCCACCAAGTTCCTTTCAGGAGCCACGCTCACTTAAAGCTGAGTCTCTTACATTATAACCCAGCCTTTTGTCCAAGGTGCCAAGGTTTCCCCTTCAGTATGGCAACACAATAGAAACAGCTAGGCCTGCCAGGCCCCTGGTGTCTGTGTGTGTGTGGGGGGGATCCAACCTCCAGGTGGTGGATGGAGATCTCCTGGGATCAGAATTTATCTCCAGGTAACAGAGGTCAGTTCACCTGGAGAAAATGGCTGCTTTGGAAGGTGGATTCTATGCCATTGCACCCCAGTGGAGTCCCTGAGCCATACCCACCTCAAGCTCTGCCCCCCAAATCTTCAGGTATTTCCATATCTGGAGCTGGCAACCCCACCCCTGGTCCTCTGGAATGTCCTATCAGAGCAGGTGCCGACCTGTAATGTTTCCTTTTGCTTGAAAATCAGGAATAGGTTCCAATCTCCAGGTGGCACCTGGAGATCTTTCGCTGTTATGATTGATCTCCAGATCACAGAAGCCAGTTCCCCTGGAGAAAATGGCTGCTTTGGAGGGAGGGCTCTATGGTCCAATCTGCATTGGTCTTTGCTGCCGCTGTGCCGACGGTCCCAAATTGCCTCACAAATCTCTGTCTGCATTGCTTGCCGCAGCCAGTCCCGTATTGTCATTGGCTGTCTGCATCATTTTATTGCCCTGTAGTGGCAACTCGGAGATCACGATGGTGTCTCGCTGGGTTATGTGGACCTGGTTTTCAGCTGCAGCAATTGCTCCTCCCCGCCCCTGAGCCACTGTGAGCGATGAGCAGACAACTGGAGCCAAATCCCCCCCACACCAGTTTTTTTCCAATCATGTTTTTTTGCTGGTGGGTGAGAAGCACGCCCACCCCAAACCATGTTATTTCCTGGGGCAGTCCCCAGAATGCCCTGCCTGGCTACCACAGGGTGTTTTGTGTTTTTTACCCAGCTCATTCACTTTCCAGCCCCCCTCCACCTCCTCCTTCACTAGGTCATCCCCTTTTACTTTCTCTGTGTGTGGGGTCACGGGTGCCATTTCCTCCCCACAGCGCAGTGCCCTGCCAGCGCCCCAGGAGGCCACTCCCCCCCTCATGTACTCTCCCTCCCGCACGGCCCGCAGTCACCATGGTGAGGCCGGATGCAGACAGCAAGCTTTTATCCCAAGCCAGAATAAGAGGGAAAGGTGAACAATGTAAAATGGCGCCACAGCAGACCGAGATGGCTTTACACAGCAGACACAGATTCAGCCTATGGCACTGTAGCGTGTTGATGTTCCTCCCCTCCCCAAACCCCTCTTTCCCCAGGCTCCACCCCTCAAATCTCCAGGTATTTCCCATAGATGACAATCCTCCTGCTCTTAGGTTCCCATAACTGAGGTGGGTATGTTCCAAACCAGGGTGATTTTTGGGCAGGAACGCCCAGGAACGGAGTTCCGGCTGGCTCCCGAGTTGGCCACGCCCAGCAGGAACTCATTAGCATAATAGGCCACACCCAACAGCATGAACATATTAGCATATTAGGCCACCCCTCCATGTTACCAGAAGTGTGGTCATCCAGCGACACCCACCTTTTGCTTCTTATTCTGTTTACCTTGTTTGTTGTCAAAACCCAGGGCTTTTTTTGTAGCAGGAACCCTTTGCATGTTAGGCCACACACCCCTAATGTAGCCAATCCTAATGAGTTTCTGCTGTTGGGTGTGGCCTATTATGCTAATGAGTTCCTGCTGGGCTTTTTCTACAAAAAAAGCCCTGTTCCAAACAACATCCATTTATTAGCAAACAGATACAGGGATGGGAGCAACTGGTTTCAGGCCAAGGGAGCAGAAACGTCACCCCATGAGATTCAACTCACACACACTAATATCAGAGGGGGGGACACAGACCATTCCACTGTCATGCATGTCACCAGTACTCCACAGCACCTTCACTGGCTGCATTCTGAATTCATAACTCCAGATGACATTTCATGTTGGGTGAACTGTTTGGGCAGCCTCATCTGTGTTTTGAAGTTTGTGGTTTTTTCACCTTGCTGGTGGACAGTAACCCTGTTTCTGTCTCCTTGTAGCTCTTGCTGCTTGGTTAGCTGCCCTGAGTCAGAAGAGATAAGGCAGGATAAGTAAATAAATAAGCAACTAAATGAATCTTTCTCCCTTTAGTCCTTTTGGAACAATTTAATATGATGGGAAACTCCCACTGTAAACAAGCCATGAGTATAAAAAACTTCTCCATGTCACAGTGATACTCATAGAGGATGGTGGACTGCAAAAGAAACTGTCTATATCTAAAACATGAGTTAATTCCCCCAGGAAAACAAGGAGTAATGGGGCACAACAGCCAGCCCTTCCAAAAAGGAAGCAGGATGTTTATTGTTGACTAATTATTGTTGGTCAATGAATAGTTTACTAGCTTCATGCTTGATCACTCCTTATCACTATAGGAACAGTATTGTTCATTAGGGTTGCCAGGTAGAGGCTGGGAAACTCCTGGAGATTTAGGGGTGGAGCTTGGGGAGGACAGGGACCTCAATGACATAGAGTTCACCCTCTAAAGCATCCCATTTTCTCCAGGAGAACTGATCTCTGTAGTCAGGAGTTGAGCTTTAATTCTGGAAGATCCTCAGATCCCACATCCCTATTGTTCATTCAATTTCTTTTAGGAAGTAACTACTTCACCCAAAGCATAATTAACACGTGGAATCCACTGCTGCAGGAAGTGGTGGCACCTATAAATATTTTATTTTATTTATTTTATTTATTCAAGTATTTCTACCCCGCCCTACCCCGCGAACGGGCTCAGGGCGGCTTACAAGGGGCATAAGCCCATGCATAAAATTCAATAAAATCCAATAACATCATAAAATACAATCAATACATACTGTTAATAATAATGATAATAAAGTGCTTTAAGTTATTAAGTTCCAAGATGGTCTACAGTTGTCTCTTACAGGAAGTGACCCCTGCCAGCATTAGTTATACTAATATCATACCGGCAGTCTTAATCCAAGCTAATCGGCTGATCTTGCCGCCATATAGTCCGTCTCACCGCCGGGCCATCAAGGGCGATCCAACTTTGATGGTATTTCCGCCGTTGGTAGTGGTGGAAGGAGGGCTGGAATATTCCAGGACTGTCTACCAGAGACTGGCTGAGCTTGGAGCTCTAGAACAATAGCCCCCCAGGACTCTGGAGGTGACCAATGAGAAACTAACGTTATGTAAATAGCCTATCGTGGGGAGTTGGGTGTGGTTTTTGCATGCTATTTAAGACAAGGCTGCTGCCCTGAGGTTTCAGTCTTGTATCTGCTGAATCACTTCATACAGTAGCGCTGTTCACTGCTATGTATCTTGAACCCAGTATTTAATAGGGGGCATCCCACTTTCCCCCATATTCAGTGTTCCCTCTAAGCTGTGGACGTGAAAGTCTACTCTTTAACACAGGAATCCCCACTCAGCAGCAAGCTGGAGCCGCGCAGGGTCTTGCACTGTCCATTGCCCATTTGAAGAGTACAGCAGTTATCTTCTGCTCAGGATGTGAACTGCTTCGCTCAGTAAAAGGTAAAGTTTCCCTGAATCCAACTCTAGGGTTGTGGTGCGGGCGGGGTTCCCCCCGGGCCCCGATTCCACCGGGGCAGAAATCGGGGCCTCCGAAGCGGGGGATTCCCCGCCCCCCTGGGCCCATTTGGCAACCCTACCTCCGCATAGTACAATGCCATGCAGTCCACCCTTCAAAGCATCCATTTTCTCCAGGGGAGCTGATCTCTGTCGGCTGGGGATCAGTGGTAAAAGCGGGAGATCCCCAAGCCCCACCTGGAGGCTGGCAACCCTATATGGTCTTATATTCTTAACACAAAAGCAGGATGTGGCCTACGGTGCCCTTCCTTTCCCTTTCTTTTTTAGCCCTCCATGTAATAAATCTTTTAACTCTAATCTTACTAATAGGCTCCAATCAGACTGCTCTTTTTCCCTCCTGAGAACAGAAATGGTACAGGGTATTTCCTCTGGGCAATGCAGTGTTTTACGAGTTCAGAA
This sequence comes from Gekko japonicus, assembly GCF_001447785.1. Lineage (NCBI taxonomy): Eukaryota > Metazoa > Chordata > Lepidosauria > Squamata > Gekkonidae > Gekko > Gekko japonicus. Next base: position 258,374 of record NW_015176458.1, on the reverse strand, counting down.
GGGAACTCAAGAGAGTGCCAGCCTGTTATGTTAATGGAATGGCTACATTAAGTAAAGAGGTTTACAATGTACCTGGGATCTTGAGTCTATCCTGACATGGAGCTCACAAAGGAGGGAAACATTTTATTCTTCCCAGGATTTTGGAATGCTAAGGCATTCTGTCCTAAAGTTGCCAGTATCCCAGGTAAGGCCTGGAGTTCTCCCAGAATTACAACTGATTTGCACACTACAAAGGTTATTTGTCCTGGAGAAAATGAAGGGTTCAGAGGATGACCTACCCTAAGAGGTCCCTTCCCTTTTCAAACTTAACCATTTCCAGGACTCCAGATCTCCAGGAATCCCCCAAGCTGGAATTGGCAACCCTATCTTAGATAGGAAAATAGATTGCTGTTCCAAGGGTGGATGGTAAGTGGATGGATCTACACGTGCACCTAAGTGAGTTGGGAACAGGGCAAGGGCTGAGGGCTGGCGTGGTTGGTCACAGCCTGGCAGAGGTCCCATACCTGACTGGAGATGTTTTGCCTGTCCACTCCCACCAGGAAATGAAAAGTACCCTCCAGTTGTGCCCCATTGTTCCTACTTTTCCTGGGGGAGATAACAGGCATGAGTCACAAATCCTACTTTAAGCACTCTCCCTCTGAAAAGCTTGTGGTGGAGCTTTCCCCAAAGGGTAGCAAGGCTTTCTTGCTGACTGAGGATGTAATCGTTGGTCAGCACTTCTGACAGACTCATCATACAGTCACATGGTGAGATTAATCATGTACTAATTGTGACTCGTTACATAGGGTATGTGCATTCTTGCCTGATAGGACAGCACACACAATTTAGGGCATCTTTCTCATCGGCCTCTGGAATCTGAGCGCTGGCTCTGGCTGGAAATCCAGTGGATGACTCTAGGTGGGAACAGGTCTTTGTTGAAAAAGTGTGTGTGTGTGTGTGATGGGAACTAAAACCTGCCTTTTCTGCTTCCTCACCGTGTTCTCTTGCTGTATGCATTTTCCTCCCAGCCTGGCTCCAACAGCAGAGGTGAGACTGGAAGAAAACTGCTGAAAAGAACTGGGATATATTGAAGGAAAGTGCAGGAGGAAGAGAGGGCAGGGTTTAGTTCCCCTCACCCACTTGCTTGTAACTTTAAGCTCAGACTTTAGGTCTGGTGCACGTGGATTAAGTTTGCCATCTCTGGGAGGGTTGTCAGCTGTGAGTTGGGAAACACCTGGAGATTTGGGGGTGGGGCCTGGGTAGGGCAGGGTTTAGAGAGGGGAGGGACCTCAGAAGTCTACAATAACATGAAGTCCACCCTCCAAAGCAGCCATTTTCTCCAGGGGAACTGATTTCTGTACTCTGGAGAGGAGCTGTAATTCCAGGGGATCCCCAGGTCTCGCCAGGAGACTGGCAACCCTAATATCTGGGTTGGGAAATGCCTGGAGATTTGGGAGGTGGAGTCTGAGGGAAGGGGACAGATTTCAATAATGCCACAGAGTCCACCTTACAAAACAGCCATTTTCTTCAGGAGAACAGATCTTGGTTGTCTGGTTGTCAGTTGTAATATCCAGCTTGGAGGTTGGTAACCCAAATTTTCTCTGTCATACTTAGTTTGGCCCTCGAATTGGCCAAAAAGATGTTCTGGTCTTAAACTCTTCCGCGGATGCAGCCAGGGTTATAAAGTCATTCTTAATGAGTTGCTCAGCAGCAGTAGAATTCCTTGTGAAGACCCACCAAAGCACAAGCCAAAGTATTTTGATTTTCTGTTTTCTTGATATGCCTCAGGAGTCAGGAAGTATGGCTAGTGTTTTTTATTGTTTTATATCATCACCATGTGTATGTTCCCTTCCCCCATTTTTGTCACCAGTGTCCCTCCTAAGTCAGTTCCTTTTAATGCCATGCTGACCACCTGCACACAAGGGGTGCAACAATGTTAAACATGTGTAAAAGTAACGAGAAACATCCAGCATGGGGAAACAGACAATGAAGATGGGTTTGCTTGGCACAAGGGAGAAGCAAAATGGAAACTGGGATTTTTAGGTCCAAACTGGGAATATGGTAAACTATATAGGAGAAGATGTATGGCAGCGAAAGAGGGGCAGGTTAGTGGTGAGTCTGTTTCTCCATGTGACAGCCAGGCTCCTGGGCATGGACCTGCCTGGAGGACACACCTCTGGGCCCAGCAGCAGGGCTCCCCTGGGTGGAGCAGGGCCAGGAGGATGCCGCCATGGCAGCTCTGGCACTCTGTCCTAGGGAAGCTCAAAAGGGATGGCGGCAGTGAGCAAGCCTGGATAGGAGAGAGAGAGAGAGAGAGATTGGATTTATACCCCGCCCTTCACTACCCAAAGGAGTTTCAGAGCGGCTTACAAACGCCTTTCCCTTCCCCTCCCCACAACAGACACCCTGTGAGGTAGGTGGGGCTGAGAGAGCTCTGACAGGAACTGCTCTTTTTCAAGGACAGCTCTTATCAGAACTACGGCTTGCCCAAGGTCATCCAGCCAGGTGCAAGTGGAGGAGTGGGGAATCAAACCCGGTTCTCCCAGATTAGAGTCCGCGCACCTAACCACTACACCAAACTGGCTTCAAACAGTAGTTTGAAGGCAGGGCGGGGCTATGTAGAGCAGGAAACAGGGAAGAGGAGGGTGGGGCTGAGCTCAAGGGCCAGGCGCGAGACTGGGGCTATGAAAAGAGGAAAGGGAAACAGGAAAAGGCTTTTGGCTGAAGGCAGAATGAGGTGCGGGGGAGGAGGAGGAGGAGAAGAAGAAGTTGTAGTAGTAAAGGGAGAAAAAGTAGTAGTAAAGGGAGAAAAAGGTTCCTAGGCAAAGAGGCAGGTTGCAGAATTGTGACTCTTCTCCTTTGTAATGTATCATAACCAGTGTTTCCTCTAAGCTGAGTTAGTGTGAGCAAGCTCACAGTTTTTTAGCCTCCGGCTCACACATTTTTTTTCTTAGCTCCGGGAGGATGGCTCCAGAACAAACTAATTTATGCAGTAGCCATAGCTTTAATGCCAGTAGCTCACAAAGTAGAATTTTTGCTCACAAGACTCCACAGTTTAGAGGGAACAATGAATAACCCAGAGGTGGGTGAAGACAACCACACCTTCAGGTACCTAGAGCTGTCAACTGAAAATAATAAAAAAAACATTTGTGCAAGGATGCAATGACTGGGCTGGTGCTTTCAGTACCCCATGGACCCAAGGCATAATGTTCCCTTGCCCTCAGAGGGCATCCCACGCTGCCACTGTATTCATATTGTTGTTGTTTTTGCTTTTCACATTTCCTGCAGGGCTGCTCTGGGAATGTCATGTGTCTTCCCCAAATATGGACTGCTGCTATAGTGTCACTCACCAAGAATGTGAGCAGTGCTTTGGGAAATCCCAGGACAAAATGTCATTTGGCCATCAATTTGCTAGGTGACCTCAGGCAAGCTTATGTTAGGGATGCTTCCCTATTTCTTCCTGGTAGTCATTTCTCCCTAGAGCTGTGCACATCAAAGAATGGAACAGTTCATACAGTCTTCATAGCACATGTTCTGTTGTTGTTCCGTATTGGGGGGGGGATATATGAATTTGGATGGGCATTACCATTTTGAAAGAGATACGGAAGTATCATTGGCAATATGCATCTATAATTGTGTAGTGTATCAAGTCCCGACAAGTCCGGACAAGTCCAGACATGTCCAGGGATAACCGTGAGCATCGCTCCTAGAGACAATGGACTATGAGGATCCTAGCCCGCTCCAATCAGGGGGCTAGGTTCCTGGCCGAGAAGCCAATGGAACTCTCAGCCACTGTAAATAACCTATTGTGAAGTGGGGGTGTGTTTTGGGTGGCGGTTTCTGGGGGAATATAAGCCGGCCTGCGAGCCGGCCAAAGTGTCTTGTTCCTGACTGAATAAAGTACGCTTTGCTGAAATCACTCTCCGTCTGCGTACTTTTCAAATTGGCACATGTATTCAAATGTGTTTTGACTGTGTATGCACTAGAGTTTCCAGCTCCAGGTTGAGAAATACCTCGAGAATTTGAAGGTGGAGCCTGAGGAGGGTGGTGTTTGGGGAGGGGAAGGATATAATCAATGGGTATTATCAATGGGGTATGATGGAATGGAGTCCACCTTCCAAAGAGTCAATTTCCTCCAGAGGAACTGATCTCTCTTGCCTGTAGCTCACTTGTAGTCCTAAGAGTTTTCCAGCTTGCCCCTGTAGGTTGGCAACCCTAGTATCCACCCTAAGTTTACAGAAATTAGCCAAAGGATTTGGAACACATCATTCATTCTGTTCCACGCTTGCCTCATAGTTCTGCTGGGCTGTAAAATAACTCAGTTGTGCCGGGTCATAATTTGGACAGAGGTGTTTTTTTTATGGATGTCCCCCCATCATTTCAGAAACAATGTAGGAAGGGGGGGGGGATCTCTTTTATTCCTGCCTAGAATGGAACGGCTGAATCGACAGGAATGCTAAGCATGCCAAAATTGTTATACTGCATAAAATGCAAAGGCCTGAAGGCATGACCTTGTATTTAATGTGTATGTTGATCTCCTCCGCATACATTTTCTCTTAAAGGGGATTTAGAATGCAGCCGGCACTCTCTTGAGAATCTTTATGGCCTCCTGGACATGTGGAGCACCAGAGTGTCTAGATTAGTGGATGCCTCTGTGTGTGTGTGATGGATTGCGGATGCCAGTGAGAAGAATAAAGAGAACTTTGCTTGGCTGCGTCCTTGCAAGACACCGAGGCCCTTTCTGCACTCACAATGTACTGCAGAGTATCCATGTAGTCAAGCCTTTAAACCTGACTTCAGATTTCTGTGCCTGACGTCCACACACCTGTCTCACACCATCCAGTGTATTTATTCTGCAACTACAGTTTAAAAACCACACTTTTTAAACTCGGGGTGGAATGTCACTTGTGACGTGGGGGGGGGGGGCTTCCAATTTTTTTAAAAAAAGAATTAGAAAATTGCCCTATCGCAGCTGCACAGCAGTGTCCGCCCACCAAAGGCTCCCTGCGAGTGGTGGGAGAGGGCAGCACAGCCGGCAAGTAGCTGGCTGGCTGGGTTGTGCAGAGGTGTTTTCAGCAGTTTTATTCCATTTACTCTAAGTAGCTGTTTTTGTGTGTCACCAGGAGACCACGGCCATGCACAGACGGCTGTCTGAGAGGTTGCAGCTGCAACAAAAAGTAACATTTTTTTAAAAAAAATTATGGGGTGGGAATGTCACTGGTGCTAGACCCCCCCCCCTTTGGCACTTTAGACCCATGGATCCTTGACTTCCCCGCCTCTGGGGATTCCCCCCCCCCCCCCCCTAACATCATCAGCTGTCCTTGCTGAGTCTCCCCTGGTCTTGGTTTCCCAACTTACCACTCCCCTTTGGCACTAGACCTCCCCCCTTTGGCACTTTAGACCCATGGATCCTCAACTTCTTTGCTTCTGGGCACCCCCCCTCTCTTGTCTTAACATAGAGTTTCCAGCCTCCAGGTGGGGCCTGGGGATCTCCCGCTTTTACAACTGATCTCCAGCTGACAGAGATCAGCTCCCCTGGAGAAAATGGCTGCGTTGAAGGGTGGGCTCTATGGCATTGCACCCTGCTGAGGCCCCTCCCCTCCTCACACACCACCCTCTCCTGGATTCACCCCCAAAATCTCCAGTTATTTTCCAACCCAGACCTGGCAACCCTATCTTAACATCATCAGCTGTTGTTGCTGAGTCTGCCCCTGGTCTTGGTTTCCTGACTTTCAACCCTCTTCCAGCACTAGACTACCCACCCCCTTTGGCACTTTAGACCCATGGATCCTTGATGTCCTCACTTCTGGGGACTCCCTCTCTTGGCTTAACATCATCAGCTGCCCTTGCTGAGTCTGAGAGCACCTTTCCCCCTTGTGCTGGTTTTTGTGGGGGGAGGGGGAGTGCAAGAGAATGCACAAGTGGGGGGGGAGTGTTACTTGTTAACAAGCTCTCAAATGGCTTTGCTTCTGAATTACCATCGACTCTGAAGCGAAACAAGTAAAAAAGTCCGCACCAAAATCACTTTTGGAAACACCAGAGATATAGCGAACGGGAAGCAAACTAACAGCTGAATGCAAAAAAGGAATGCAGAACAAAAAAGAAAAACTGAAGGGCACGAGAGGTGAAAGATGCAAAACGAAATTTAAAAGCTGACTGAGATGTGTGGGGAAAGTGAAGGGAAGATCGTTGCAGAAAGGGCCTGAGACAGGAGCCTCCACAGCAGGCTTCCCCCACTCCCAACATGAGAAGTGCCAAGCCACATGGGAGAAACCTGTGGGTTGTAGTGGATAGACAGGACTATGCCTGGAGAAACCAGGGTCCATATTTTCACTCTGCCCTGAAGCTCACAGAGAGTGCCATGCTAAGCAAGGTCACATGCCTCTAAGTCATGGACACTGATGGGCATTACTCTGCCTAGGAGGGCACTGTGGGTCACTTTGAGCCAGTCGCTCTGTCGCTCACCTTAGACAGCCCCACAGGGTTGTTGTGAGGAGAACATGGGGAAGTGGGCCATGTATGTCACCCTCAGATCCTTGGAGGAACAGTGGGGATGACAGTCTTATTCTGTGTGAGCTAGTTTAGTGCAGTGGCTCAGAGAATGAGCAGTACTACAAGAGCTTCCTGGTTCAAATCTCACCTTGGCTGCCAAGTTATGCTACTCTGTCTCAGCCTCAGCCTCCTCTGCATGAGAGAAGCAGCATCCCCACACGATGTCTCCAATGTGATGATGTCACCCAGAAGAGATGTCATCATGTCGGGGGACGTCAAACAGCGATGCTCTGGTTTTGGGGCAAAACTCTATGGTTCAGACCTGATTTTATTATAGAGTTTCACCTAAAACCAAGGGTGTCGCCCACAATGTCACAGACATGATGATATCACTTCTGGGTGATGTCAGTGTGTCGGGGACACCCCCCCACTCCCGGAACGCCTCCCAGATCCCCCTGCCAGCAAGATAAGGTGACCGGGCAACCCTATGATATAGTACCATAGAGCAGTTCCCCAATTTGTGGGTTGGGCCCCCAAAGTGGGTTGTGAAGCCTCTGAAAGTGGGTCGTGGGCCGGCCAGCCCTGATGGCCACCCCTGCCCTTTCCGTAGATCTCTTTTTATATTTTGGAAACAAAGATCCGACCCTGGAAATAGTATCGTCCGTGTCATACATCCGTTGGTGTTTTTTTTCTTCACTGCACGTACCTGTGGACCAAGGAAAACATTTCCTGATGGTCACCAGACTGAGTTTCTTACAATCTTAGGGGGGGTTAGAGGGAATAATGGAGAAGCAGAGGGTGGCTAAAGACTGGGAAGTAACTCCCTCATGCAAAGGTTGTGTAGGTCAGAATGCCACTTGAGGGGCTCCTAGCGGGGGCAGCTGCACCTGTTGTGCAGTGTTTGTTGGTTTCTCAAAAACATCTGGTTGGGCACTGTAGAAAATGGAATGCTGAACTAGAAGGGCACCAAGGTCATGGCTTGCCTAGGGTGCCAAGAAACCTTGGGCTACCCTTGGATGGGCAACCATACCAAGTAAATTTGGACTTGTAGGTCACCATATCAAAAACCCTGGGAACCTCTTCCCCATAGAGTCCACCTTCCAAAGTGGCCATGTTCTCCCGGGGAACTGATCTCTGTCACCTGCAGCTCAGTTGTAATACCAGATCTCCAGCCACCATCTTGAAGTTGGCAATTCTAAGCTCCTCCCACATAGTCAGGTGCATCTCGTGTTGCCCAGCATGGCAACTCCCATCGCACTGAATGTAAGAACATGGCCTAAGGCAACAATTCTGTTTATATGTCTATTCACTTGTGTGTAAAGTACACATGGTGAGATTGTGAGATCTCCAGTTTCAAGGAACTCTAGTACATGGCAGTATGTTAGGCTTTCCAATTGTTCAGGTCTGATGGGGCCCCCAACAGTGAGCTAGAGTTGCCAGGCTGGCAAAAAGCAGGAGGACGAGGAAGAAGAAGAATTTATTAAATACCCCGCGCTTCACTAGCCAAAGGAATCTCGGAGTGGCTTATAATCACCTTCTCTTCCTCTCCCCACAATAGATACCCTGTGAGGTAGGTGGGGCTGAGAGAGCTCTGGGAGAACAGGGACTGAACCAAGGTCACCCAGCTGGGGAATCAAACCCGGTTCTCCAGATTAGAGTCCTGCAGCTCTTAACTGTTAGAAATATGTGTGTGTTGCAAAGTCTAATTCAGTCAGTATAGGGTTAATCTGTTTACCTTGTGTGCTATTGTTTAGACTGACCTGGAAGGGAAACCTGGCTCAGAGCCAATTGGAAGAAAGCCCAGGAAATCTAAGTCTATTTACTCACAATCATTGGTTAATATATTCAGGTGATTTCCTTCTAGGGGTCAAGAAGAAGAAGAATCTCCATTACAGTTATTGTTGTGAGACTGTGTGGTTGGTCTGTTCTGTAGCTGTAGGGATGTAGCCTTAGGACTTTTATTTTGTAGCTTTTCCTGTGTACCCTTCCCTTAGAAATAAAGATTTTTACTCCATTACAGAATCTCCATTACAGTTATTGTTGTGAGACTGTGTGGTTGGTCTGTTCTGTAGCTGTAGGGATGTAGCCTTAGGACTTTTATTTTGTAGCTTTTCCTGTGTACCCTTCCCTTAGAAATAAAGATTTTTACACAGAAAGAAATGCCTCCTCTCCAGTGAAGCAAAGATCCATTGCAAACTCTGAATATCTAAGTATTTTTGCCAATTTTCCCAACATTAACCATTTCACCAAACTGGGTCTCCAAACCACACCAAACAGGAGTGGGGATAGAGGGGGTGTAATGTCAGCTGTGTCACAACATTACTTCCAGGGAGGGTAGCTTCTAGGAATCAGTGGAAATTCCTAGAGCTATTCCTACTTAATTCCTGCAGCTACTCTACATCAAGTGATGCAGATAAACTTCACTGAATACAGCGGGGCTCACTTCTGAGTAAGCCTCCGTGCCTATAGAGGTGTTCTGCAAGACCATCAGATGTTCAGTAGAGCCTTGAAAAACAGCAATCTAATTTCCCCCAACAAGCACCAGGCGCAGTTTGATCAGGCATTGCATTTCCGACAGGAATGGCCTCTTTCCATAACTTCCAGAGAAACAAGGATCTCTTTTGTATTAGCAGTGTCCTAATCAATGTATACATTCTTTTGAATTATGGTGCTGGAGAAGACTTGAGAGTCCCTTGGACTGCAAGGAGATCAAATTAGTCAGTCCTAAAGAAAATCAACCCTGACTGTTCCCTGGAAGGCCAGAGACTGAAGCCGAAGCTCAAATACTTTGTCCACCAAATGAGAAGGGAGCAATCACTGGAGAAGACCGTGATTCTGGGAAAGATTGAAGGTCAAAGAAGAAGGGGACAGCAAAGGATGAGATGGTTAGACAGTGTTATAGAGGCAACGAACATGAAATTAAACAAACTCCAAAGCACAACGGAAGACAGGAGGGCCTGGCATGATGTGGTCCATGGGGTCGCAAAGAGTCAGACTCGACTGTGCAACTGAACAACAACAACAAAAATCAATTGGTGGCTGTCATGCCAGCCTCTGGCAAGCCAAGTGTGAAGGCGTTACTAGCAGAAGCTCGAATGTTTCATCCACCTTGTCAACAGACTCATGCTAGGTTATTGTTGTTTGCAATGGCAATATTAAAACTGGAAACAAATCTATTTGGACTCTGACAAAGACCCCACTAAAGTTTGCATCTGACTGGAAGAAACTCCTCCCTCCGCTGCTGCATTGGCTTGCGTTGCAGATGGAAATTGGCAGTTTCAGACAGCAAATACAAGCGAGGGTCTATCGGAGGCTTAATATGCCATGACTCAGATCTGAACATCTGGACCGAGCCATCCTTGGAGCTGAACTACAGAGGCTGGCAAAAGTCTCTGCATGGCATTTTGCAGTTGTTTCGGAAGCTGGAAAAGGTCACAGAGAAATTCACTGGCAGTCGCGGAGCTGAGCAGTAAGCAGATGGAGCTGCAAAGGGAAAGAGAGAGAGGAGCAGACAGCCCTGTGAATTCTTCACCCTGCATAAGTGAGTTAGCATCCCAGCTTTCTGATTACAATCTGCATTAACGTCTGGCAGTGGATGTCCAAGAAATGACTCTCAGTCCCATGGCGTCAACGGCAGTCTGGGCCCCAGGAGCAAGAGCCGGACTGTGTCACAGGAGAGGCCTGGTTGCATTCCACTTTGCCCCCCCCCACACACACACACAGCTTCACCGTTCTGTGGGGTTCCTTATTTTTTCAGCAAGTACAGTTATTGGATTTTTGCAGTATTGTCTGTGGGGTAAATAAAATACAACACAAGGCAATTGCCAGTTCACCTCTGCACCACACATGAAGAGCAGCACATAGACAGTAAGAATGAGCAGCCTGTCTAGGTATACTACGGAAACCATGGAACACGCATCCCATAGAGAAGGGATTCCTTCTAGATACAGAAACCCCAATATATGCATGGGGTTGAATTGGGGTTGCCAACCTCCAGGTGGTAGCTGGAGATCTCATCGAATCATAGAGTTGGAGGGGGCCATTACAGACCATCTAGTCCAGCCCCCTGCCCAATGCAGGACCAGCCTAAAGCATCTCTGACAAATATTTGTCCAGCCTCTTCTTGAAAGCTGTCAGTGAAGGGGAGCTAAACCCCCCGCCCTAGGGAGCCGATTCCACCTTTGAACCACTCTGACCATGACAGAGATCAGTTCACCCCGCAAAAAAATGGCCACTTTGAAAGGTGGACTCTATGGCATTAAACCCCACTGATGTCCCTTCCCAAACCCCACCCTCCTCTGGCTCCACCCCCAAAATCTCCAGGTATTTCCCAACCTTCAGCTGGTAAAACCCTAGGTTGAATCTTCAGATCCATTCCACCAGTGGATCTCCCCCGCCGGTGAGGGTTTCTTCCATTTCTGTTGGGAGAGGTGGTGGTAAAGCCAGAGGTGTTATGTCTTCCTGCATTTTCAGCAGTTGTTTAATGACAGCTTTGCAGCAGTTGGGGAGTCTGACTACAACCAGTGTCAGTTCTGGGTTGAGAGACACCTGGAGATTTTTGGGGGTGGAGCCCGGGGGAGGGCAGGGTTTGGAGAGGGGAGGGACCTCAGTTGGGGAGCCCACTCTCGAAAGCAGCCATTTTCTCCTGGGAACTTGTCTCTGCCGCCTGGAGACCAGTTGTAATTCTGGGAGATCTCTAGCTACCACCTGGAGATTGGCAACCCTAGCAGCTACTCAAGTTTTAGCCAGTTTGCTACAATCCTCTAAACCACTCGGGGTGTGCTAGCCCCCCTCAGTCAAACGGAGCATAGGCCAGTGTCTCTCAATGCACGCTCTGAGTTACACTTGGATCTCACAAAGAGTTTCTTTGGTTAATAAAATCTTTTACAGCTAAGCGCAGAAGGCTTTGTTCTTGTGCCATTTCACAATAATGCAAACTGTCTGTCAAGAACAAAAACGGTCAGACCAAAATGCTACCTGTTCCCAATGTTCTGTAATCAAGTAGCAAGCTTTTTTGCCACAGTTGGACATTTCGGGCTGTTTGGTTGTAGAAAAACAGCGCTCAGCGTTAGATTCCCATGAACGTTATCTGGGAACAGGACACCCCCCAAACCAGCAGAGGACTGGACCTCCCTCTCCTCAAAGTGAGTCTACAATCAAGTTGAAATGGGTGTAAATAATCAGTTTGGCAGGGAGTAGAGACAGAGGTGCCTCCAGAGCAATGTTCCCTCTAAGCTGTGGAGTCTTGTGAGCGAAAATTCTACTTTGTGAGCTACTGGCATTAAAGTTGTGAGCGAGCGATTTGGCTACTGGTTAAATTAGTTTGCTCTGGAGCCACGCTTCCTGAGCTAAGAAAAAAAAATGTGTGAGCCGGATGCTAAAAAAACTGTGAGCTAGCTCACACCAACTTAGCTTAGAGGGAACACTGCTCCAGAGTTACTGGGCAGCTGCCGAAATGCGAGAAGAGAAGCATCTTTTTTTCTATGGCTGCCACCGTAGTCCACAAATCCTTTGTATAAAGACAAACTTCAGGAGAGCAAAGGTCTTGTATGAGCAGCAGCTATACACGGCTGGCTTCACGTCCGCGTTCACATTTTGCTTCTTCAGATAGCTGGTACTCTTTAGCTGTGAAACTGAAAATATACTTTTATGTCACATCCACTAAATTACAACATATTTACTACATCCCCAGTTGTCAGCACATACATACTCACTGAAATACAGTTTCAACACTTCTCCTTCAACTAGTTCTCCATTCACTCCACTGACAGGTTCTCTTTCTGCAGATTAGGCTTCTACAATAGTGGTGGTGATTAACCCACAGCATTCACCGTTAAGTATGCACTAACAACCTGGAGTCACAATATTCTGATACAACTTACATCATTACATAATATCCTATTTTATATATTTTTTTTCATTTCTAAGAATAACATTTCTAATGAAACTGGTGGGTGACCAAAGGAAGGAAAACTGACCCGAAAAAACCTACTTGTATACAACCAACAGAATCGTACGAGAAACAACTCAGATCAGAATCAGTGTTCATACCATTAGGGATCCAGGTGTTTAATTTAAAGATCCACCTGTGTTCCTGGTGAAGTGATTCCTTCATAGCCAAACCGGCCCCACAGGAGACAAACAACGGCATGCCTCCTGAGGGCCGCCTTTGCCCCCTCGTGAGGAGGAAGGAGGAGGGGCTGCGATGCAGCCTTAACTACAAAGGGGGAGTGGAGCCGGCGCTTTTTAAAGGCTGGCTCCGCTCTACCCCTTGCAGTTCTCGCCACATGCTCGGCCCACCCACCCGCCCTGTATGTAGTGTAAGCACAGGCTGGTCGCCCCGTTTTGGGGGGCCGTGTAGGAATTTTTTGGCCACTTCTCTGATTGTGGGGGGGGGAGAGGGGTCTGCGGGATTAACCCTGCGGCTGTGCAGCCAGGGATGAGGCTTGCAGACTTCCTATGGGGATGGCCACGACAGAGACTTTGAGGGCTCCTGAAGGTGCATCTCAATCATTGGCTTGGCTGGGTTTGCAAGCAACTTACATTTGGCTCCAACCCAGGGCCGTGGTGTCTTGCCTTTTATACAGTTAAGGATGGGGTCAAAGCGACACCAGGCCTTGACGGAGCCGCTGTTTCATGTTTGACCTTGCTGTTGCTTTCAATATGTTAATAAAGTGGCCTTATTTCATCCAACCTTGCTGTCTGACTCTTTCTTCCGTCTGAGGGGGCAATGGACATTTTGAGTCTGCAACAAAGAGCACACCACATCTAAACTGGTCTTCTTTGTGGGTTTTTTTTTAAATAATTTTTTTATTGTTTTTGTTTGTGGTTTTGAGAGGCAAAATGCTCTGTGAGTGGTGCTTCCCTTGTTTGTCGTTTATTTCTTGTGATGTGTTCCATAATTCTTAATTTCAATGGTCAGGTGATACTTCCAATGTATAACTTTAAACAATCACACTGGATGAAATACACAACAAAGGCACTTTCACAGGTAGAACTTACATTGCTATAAACAGTTATGCCATTTAAGGTGAAATTGTCACTTTCCCACATTACCTTGCAGGCTTTACATTTTAAACAGTGTCTGTGTCGCTTGGACTGAGTCCTAACCTGTGAGTCCTCCCTTATATCTGATCTAACTATGATGTCCTTAAGAGACTGTCCTCCTGTAACCTACCCTGGGTGGAAGTTGGCACCCTTCAATATCTCCAAGAAGTGGCCAGTATTTGGTGATAATCCTTTTGATAGAGAAGGATAGAGGAGTGTAGTCCATTGCCCATATAATACCTGATGATGGGGGGAAAACAATTGGTTTCTCATACAAGGATTTTCTCTCACGTAGTTCAACCTTTCCCTTAGCTCTAATTAACACATTGGAAGGATAGCCCCTATTCCTAAAGGCACAGAGGAGTTGTTCAGAATCCTGCAAACAATCATTTTCCCTAGTAGAATTTCTCTTTATTCCTAGGAGTTGTGAAAAGGGAATATTGTGTGGGTGGAAAGAATTGAAGCCGAGTAACCTAACAGTTCGAAAGCAAGAAATTCGGACAGCGCTGGCTCTTCGGCTTTGAAACGGAGATGAGCACCGCAACCCTAGAGTCAGATTCGACTGGCTTTCGAGCAAGGGAACCTTTACCTTTTTAATGTATTTTTATCGGCTGGTTTTTTAAAAGTCCAAGTAGCCAAAAATAAAGAAGAAGTTTTAAAGACAGTCATATCCAGGAACTCAACCTGTTGGATGCTGTAATTCCAACCTTACTGCTGAGACCAATGGCACAGAATGGTAGATTAATGTTCTCTAATGAGGAAAAAGATACAATACTTGCGGTCATGGTGGGCACTCTGGAAGGAGCTGAAGAAGATAACAATGACATAAATTGGAACAATTTGTTATTTATGATGAAGAAATCTGTTCATGTTCAACTACATTCTAATTTTCTAACTCAATATTGAGACAATATGATACCCCGAGGGCTGAGAATATACAAACCCCCTGCAATGTTCCGGAATGACCTGGCCACCACAACCCTGAAAGATAAAAATTCTTCCTCTGCCTACGAACAAAAAGGATTTGGAAGCCCAAGTAAAAAGTGTTGCCTCTAAAACCAGAGCAGAAAAGATTGACAAACTTAATAGAGATATTAAAAAATTGCACAATATAATCTTTCTGCTTTTGTTCATAATTAATTCACGGAGTGTCTTGATATTGATACAATCTCCTCCCGTGAGCTCTCATTTTGATATACAGCCTCCAGGGGGTGGCTGGAGATCTCCTGCTGTTACAACTGATCTCCAGGCCACAGAGATCATTTCATCTGGAGAAAATGGTGGCTTTGGAAGGTGGACTCTATGGCACTGTACCCCTTTGAAGTCCCTCCCTTCCTCAAACCCCGCCCTCCTCAGGCTCCACCCCCAAAGCCTTTGGGTATTTTCCAGCCTGGAGCTGGCAACCCTACGTGATGGCTATGTGAGAAAGGACCACGAAAAAGAAGAAGAGACTGGATTTATACCCCACCCTTCACTACCCAAGGGGGTATCAGAATGGCTTACAAACTCCTTCCCCTTCCCCTCCCCACAACAGACACCCTGTGAGGTAGGTGGGGCTGAGAGAGCTCTGACAGAAACTGCTCTTTTTCAAGGACAGCTCTTATCAGAACTACGGCTTGCCCAAGGTCATCCAGCCAGGTGCAAGTGGAGGAGTGGGGAATCAAACCCGGTTCTCCCAGATTAGAGTCTACACACTTAACTACCAAAACAAAACTGAGAGAGAAGGAGGAGGAATAAGGTGTCAGAGGACCTCCTCCTGTGGTGGCCTCCCATAGCCACATCGACAGAGGGGCACACCTCGGACCTTGCGCTTCCTCACCCAGTTGTATGCAAAAAGCTTGCATTTTCACCACTACCCCCTGTGTGCTCTTAAAAAGGGCAGGAAGGTTTGCTTCCTTTTCTTTAGAGCTTCCTTCTGTACTTCTTTCAAGCGGCTGGTTTCCAGTGTACAGAATTAGATGTATGCCACTTCTGGACTTAACACGCCCTGCGTCCCCAAACACCGATTGCCCTCCTCAGTCCGCCACCCACTACATGTCCCCCAGCTTAGGTGATCCCACCTGGCTTAGGGATGCCAGCCTCCAGGTGGGACCTGGGGATCCCCTGGAATTATAGCTCATCTCCAGGCTACAAAGATCAGTCCCCTTGGAGAAAATGGACGCTTTGGAGGGTGGACTCCATGGCAGTGTAGGTTCCTGGCCTCCCCAGGTTCCATCCCCAAATCTCCAGGAGTTTCCCAGCCTGCATCTGGCAACCCTAACCCCTCCCATCCCCTGCCAGTGGCCTGGAGGGACCTGGCAACCCTCTGCTCCTGCCTTTCCCATCATAGCTCCCCCCCCCCATGGCATGGGCTCCCTGTGGAGGTGAGGGTGGCACCGCCTCCAGAGGAACATAGAAGCTGCTGCAGAGCAGTGGTGTTTGCTGGGGCTTTTCGTGGGGGTGCAGGCCACAGGCTTTATCTTAGATGGGAGGAAATTATGTGTGTTTTTATTGTATTTGGTAAGGGCTCTTCAGCTATGGGACCAGTGGGGAAGACATATTTTAGTTAAACATTCAAAAAGGAATAAAGGGTGTGTTATCTCAGCAAACAGACATGGACAGACCTGTCCTCCCTGAACGTATTCGGTCTGTGTTTTTGTTTTATTCCGGCTAGTGCCTGCCTCCGCCTCTTGTGCTCCTGAAGTTATACTTCCTTTTGCCAGTCCTGACTATACTGCCCGTCAATCACACTGGATGACTCTAAGATCTTGAATGATGAAAGATCATTCAGCTTTTTTTTTTTGCTCGTGAAACATACCAACGGAAGCAGAGAGGAGTCTCTCCAGCTCCCCCCTTTTCCAATGTGCATTGCTGGATACTTAGCAGAGTTAATATACATAGTGGAATAAAAGCAACACAGCACACACGTGCTATAAGAAAAATTTACTAGAAAATGAGGGGAGGGTTACCTGGAATAAAACAATAACATCCTAACTAACTAGTTCCAAACTCTGTCTTGGTTACTCTTCTTCTTTGGGTCTGAGAGCAGAACAAAGAAAAGGAAAGATCCCCCCAAAGCTCCACCCCCGTGTAAGTGCAGATCACCATATAGTATCTTCCAATATATTGATGAGCCAATAGCTGGTTTCAAACTCCTCTCATTAGGAATAATCCGTCCCATTCTCTGGTGGTGGTGGGGAAACGTGCCTAACACATAATTGGTTCTATGCTAATTAACTGACATTTACATACATAAACAGTTTAACTCTTTCACAACTGAAGTGTGATGTTTGCAAAATCCCATTATGCATAAATCCTATGTGTGCGTAGGGGGGGGGGGGCAGGATTATGCCACAGGCTCCATCCTGGGCTCCTGTGGTTACAGATGAGCATCTTGTGGGAGTCTTATGCCCATGTAAGTACATGCTTGCTGGCTGGTGAAATGTGGCAGGGGTCCCGCTTTTTGCAGTGTTCCAAAGGGCTCGTGCATTTGTGATGCGCAAACAGGACAGCACCAGTGGCATCCCACTCTCTTCTTGTGTGTGCCTAGAATAACTGAACAGGGCTTCTGTGGCTCCACATGGTGCTTAATTTGCCTAAGCCGGCATCTGCAGGTGAAATCTTAGGCAGACTAACTGGGGATTCCTATCTATCTATCTATCTATCTATCTATCTATCTATCTATCTATCTATCTATCTATCATCTATCTATCTATCTATCCATTTTTATTCCGTCCTACTTCCCTGGAGCTTGGAGTGGCATCCACAGTTCTTTCCTCCACTGCTTTATCCTCACCGTATAGGCCTTTCACATCAGGTCCAGCCAGGTTCTTTTAACTGGAGATAGGAGCCGTTGCACACGGGGCCTTCTGCATGCAAAGCAGATGCTTTGCCATTGAGCTGAGGACCTTCTCGGGTTGACCCATTGATTATGCCCCCGGTCCCAAGCATACAAATCCTTTAATCCATAGGTAAGAAGCTGAGATGGGCAAAGGTCAAACCTACAGATGGTTGACTGCGCTTTGCTCCCATTCTCAGGCCGTCAACAACGGAAAGTCATCCGAGCAGCCATGATAGATGGATGACTGCCGATAAGTATTCCACCTCTGTAGCAGAGTTAATTTTGTAAAAGAAATGCCTAGTGATACTGTCATGGGTGGTGGCTCATCGAGGTGTGTAGAGGTTAGAATGTACTAGCAGCTGCTGCTTGTCAGGGAAAAAGAGTTAAGGTTTAAGTAAATGAAAGGCATTGCTTAGATGAATCATATTGTATATTTTGTCTCACTGACATGGGAACACCCTGCTCTCTGGCTGGTTTGGGTAGTCACTCAACATTAGATGCATCATTAATTACAAACTCCAGGTCTATTTTCGTTCTCTAGAGAGATCGCATTCCAACCAGTACTTTCTGGTTGTACGCAATGGAAAATGAATAAGCAAAGGCCTTCTTTCAAAGCAACTTTGCTCTAGGCCATTATGCTCTCTGTGAAAATGTAAAGCTTCAGCTAACGCTACTGGAAATTAAAAGGCACACTCGTGAACCAACTGCAATGCTGGTGGTAAATGCACATCTATAAATATGCAGTGATACGGCTTTGCTGAAATCGTCTGCCTGAGCGCTGTCAGTGAGACATCAGCACCATTCATTGCAGTCCCAGGGGGCAGAACATCCAGTGCTTTCCATGGGCAGGGCTTTGCAATCATTTAGGCAGATACTCAAACATGAAATTGAGCGAACGTCAGAGAACGGCGGAAGACCGGAAGGCCTGGCGTGATCTGGTCTATGGGGTCGCGAAGAGTCGGACTCGACTGTGCGACTGAACAACAAAAGGCAGATACTATGAAGAATTTCTACATGTGCACTGATGTGCTCCGTAGTCCTTGTTTCACCTGCAACTCCTCATGGTGCATCGAAGGCAACTTCAGAGGCAAAAGGTGGGTGGTAGGACAAAGAGTCCATCACGACCTGACACCCCTCAGGTCATAGGTTCAAGAGCTGATTTGGCTTGAGCCTTAACATATGTGAAATATGTCGGTCTGCAATGCACGGAAAATATGAAGCTGCTTCACCAAACCAAACTGCTGGTCGATCCAGTTCAGTATTGACTCCCTGGACTGTCAGTGGTTCCCCTGGGTGTCAGGACAGAAAGGTCCTTCCCATTATCTGCTACCTGAGATCCTGCATCTGGAGATACTGGTGGTTGGATCTTGCACATGCAAAATATGTGGGCTGCCACTGAGCCATGGCCTGTCCCTAGTACATTTCCCATTAAATTATAGGCAACAGAGCCCCCATTTCTAGTACTGCACCCCATTCTGGGCCATAGGCCAAGAATCTTGAGGAAGCTTTGAGACCAGCCTACAACACATCAAAAGGACCTGTAGGTGTTAAAAAATGAGGACCTTCAGATCTAAGCCTATAATGTCAAGCTAAGGAAACTGAAGAAGATCCTATCCCTGTCCTGTCCCTTCACTAAGCAAAGTTGGAAGATTTCCTCCAGCTTAAAGAGACTTCTTCCAACTTAAGTGGTTCTTTACTGGAGAATGGAGATGAAGTCTTTCTAGGCTAGACGAAGCTTCCTTGGAGGATGGTTGGATTATCATGTTTAATAATCTATTCCTTTATGCTTTAAAAATTAAGTTGGAAAAGTATAATCGGATAATTGGTGGCAGAAGTGTCCTTGAATTCTACAAAGAGGAGAACCCACACTGAGAAGTTTTTTAAAAGTTAAGCCACCTCCAATCTACTTCTTTCTATCCTTAACCTTTCAGAGTTTTGTTGCATTGCTTCAAAATTACCACGGAGTGCTTAAAAAAATAAAGAATTGCAGTTCCTTCACATGCATCAGGATGCTTTGAAATTAGGTGTAAGGAATTTGTCAATGAGGTTGCCCACTGCTGTGTATGATTAAGAGAAAGGACAAAGGTCCTGCTCACTTTTATTCAGCAAATGTGTGGCTGTCACTAGCCACTCGAGTGCAGTGCTGGAGGCACCTTTCTCAGGATCTCCTGTTTTGCATTTTAAAAGATATATTGGATCCAAACTCACACACCATAGTAGATCTCAAGTAGTTTGTCCCTCCGGCAAAATCTATGACTGAATGTGAGAATCTGAGGAAGGTGTTCAAAAAAAGCCAGCAATGACACCCACCCATATTAACTATGTTCGGTCATCTCTGCTAAAGCATGCTCAGCTTAGCAGTAAATATGTTTATTATTACCTAAGGGATGCCGGCAAGGATGAAGGCTCTCCTGCACAACTGCTGAATTATTAAAAAAAACCACCTTTACCCTTTATCATTTCGGTGTCCAGGAGCACAAAACCGATCTTTTCCCCAGATTTGTTTTTTTGCTTATTCCAAAACAAAAATTGAATTTAAGAATATCTATTAGGACTGAGTTTATCTCCGATTCCAGTCTTTTATTGCTCTGGAAGTAACTTCTGTTGTGCATTCCACTCCTCCTGTTCTAATTAGGAGGCTTTCTACCATTAATTCTGAAAACTAGTGCCAGAACTGAGTCTGTGCCGCTCGACATTGCTTTCCGTTCCTGCCATCGACTGCTTATTTTGTTTCTCCCCCTCAACGGCATCTGAACAAGAGCGCTGCTGCCCCTTTATGCCACCTCTTTCCCCCATCCCCACTTGGAATCTGGAGCAGCTGGCACATCTCAACTCCACGCTCCTTTAGGTGTCTCTAAAGACAGTGTTGAAAGCTGTGCATGCGCAATAGGGGTTCCTAAATTTTTGCATGGATCAGTTCCGCCAGGGAAGCAGGACACAGTAATTTCAAACTCCACAAATTTAGGCCTAAATTCAGATGAGGAAAGTTTTGGAAACAACCCCGTGTAAGCCATGACTCCACAGAAACAAAAGAAAAGCACAAAATGTGATCCTGGGAACATAATTCAGGTTCCTGAGAATCTCATTTTATTCAAGGTAAAAACAAGTTTTTACTTGTCCTCATGATTTTCCTTATGATTTTCAAGATATATTTGTAAGTGCATGGGAAATGTCTGATGAGTAACAGAAACTAAGGAAGTGGGTGAATATACTTGAATGCACAGAAGCTCTGTGTGTGTGTGTGTGTGTGTGTGTGTGTGTGTGTGTGTGTGTGTGTGTGTGAAGTGTCATCAAGTCACTTCTGATTTATGGTGACTCTATGAATGAATGACCTCCAAAACATCCTATCATGAACAGCCTTGCTCAGGTCGTGCAGACTGAGGGCCCTCGTGGTTTCCTTGCTTGAGTCAATCCATCTCGTCTTGGGTCTTCTCCTTTCCTGCTGCCTTCAACCTTTCCTTGCATTACTGTCTTTTCCACTGACTCTTGTCTTCTCATGATATGACCAAAGCTTGATAGCGTCAGTTCAGTCATGTTAGCTTCTGGAGAGAGTTCAGTCTTGATTTGATACAGAACCCACTTATCTGTCTTGTTGGTGGTCCACAGTATCCATAAAAATCTCCTCCAACATCACATTTCAAAGGAATCAACTTTCTTCCTGTCAGCTTTCATCGTTTTTCTACCTTTGGAGAGGTTTTTCACATCATCCACTGTCAAAGCAATGGTATTCCCAGTAGTCATGTATGGCTGCGAGAGTTGGACTATAAGGAAGGCCGAGCGCCGAAGAATAGATTCTTTTGAACTATGGTGCTGGAGAAGACTCTTGAGAGTCCCTTGGACTGCAAGAAGATCAAATCAGTCAATCCTAAAAGAAATCACCCCTGACTGTTCCCTGGAAGGCCAGCTAATGAAACTGAAGCTCAAATACTTTGGCCACCATATGAGAAGGGAGCACTCACTGGAGATGACCCTGATGCTGGGAGAGATTGAAGGTCAAAGAAGACGGGGACAGCAAAGGATGAGATGGTTAGACAGTGTCATAGATGCAACGAACATGGAATTGAGCAAACTTCAGAGGACGGCGGAAGACAGGAAGGCTTGGCGTGATCTTGTCCATGGGGTCGCGAAGAGTCGGACTCGACTGTGTGACTGAATAACAACTGCCTGATTCTTTTCAACTGGAGATGTTGGGGACTGAACTTTGGACCTTCTGCATACCAATTAGATGCTCTACCAGTGAGCCACAACCCCGCCTATCCACCCCCCCACCAATATGCTAGCAGAAGAGGAACTAGTTACGTAAAATAGTGAAATTGCAAAATACATTATGCGTAACAAGGACATTGGTGCAGAACTGCTGGATCGAGGGCTTCCTTCCACCATAATGACCAGCAGGCAATTTGCTCATCTGCTATTCCTTTCTCCTTGGATTGATTACATGTAGGGTGGTTGTATATACAGAATCTTGCTTCACAATGCCAACCCCTCCTGTCACTTTGGTCTCTTGCCAGCCTGCAGCTCCATGAACTCGATGTAGCCAAAATGTAGCCATCCCCAGAGAAATAATTGAAATCTGTATAATATTACAATCAGTAACACCCAAACACATTGACTTCAGCCCTTCAATTAATTTACCTAGGAAGCACACTGCTTTTCCAGGTGTCTTCAAAATCGCAAATCCTTATTTAATTAGATTAAGGCATAAAGCACCGGAAAATAAAGTCTATATTTGGGTGGAGGGGATCAAATAAAAATGTGTCCATTGTCTTTTCCCTGTGACTCACTGATACAGTTAATTAAATTATGTCTGTCTCATCCCTAAAATGTCAGTGACAATGCTAGGAGTCTGGTCCTAGGAATGCTGTGACCCAACATTGTGCAAAACACCAAGAAGTCCTTATACAAATGCTTCTGGCCAGCTGTTCACCATGCAAAAGATTGGAAGGAGGTTGTTACAACACAAAGCTATGGTAACCATCATCTTCTTGCAACCTGAGCAAATGTAAGGTTCACTGGAATGTTTTCAGATGAACACATTCTCCTCCCTTTTTCCTTCTGAATTCCTCAAACAACATGTTGAATGAGGGCCAAATGTCTCGTAGGTGGATGGCAACTGTGAACATATGTTGATGCAAGATTCCAAGTTGTAATATATGGAGCAAGGTTTTCCAATGCTTTTCTAAGATTATTCAAAAGTCAATGTGTGACATGTATGCAAAGGTTCCATCCCACTGAATGTCTTTCTCATCTTAGAGGAGATGAGAAAACTGAGGAAAACTGCAGAGAGAAGAACAGTGTTCACTGGCCTAACTATAGGCGGATGAGGCTACCTCCTTTGGCAACCTCCCGTCATTGATCTTCATCCCCTGCTGCCACTCAGCACTCTCTCTCTCTCTCTCTCTCTCTCTCTCTCTGTGTGTGTGTGTGTAGGACTGGAAGAGCCATTATGCTTTGATGTCACTTCCAGCTGCATAATCAAAAGTGACATTACCATATTGTGGAGACACTCTAGGATTCAGCCAAAACTCCATGTTTTCTTACCATAAAGGGCTGGCAATACTACCTAAGTTCCTTGAAGGGACGATATGATAAACTGTGCTAGACAGAGAGATACAGCTCTAATAGGAAGGATAATTGAAAGCCCACTGATGGTAATATGTAAGCAGATCAGCTGGAAGCAGTCCGCCCAACACTGTGGAAGACCTGAACTTGGAACTAATGTCTCCGAACGAGGTCATGAGAGAAATTCCTAGCACATCAGAGAAGTCACATGGGATTAAGACATCAGCTTCATCAGACAGAGAACCGACAAAGCAGGCCATGAAAAGCAGCTGTGACTTTAGACTGTGGCTAACTGAACGGGGCGCCACCATTTTGCTCCTTCCAAGGGGGCGACCAGCATTTTGCTTGGAAGCCTGGGTGTGGATTGAAAGTCAGTCGCTGCAAAACATCTCTGTGCTTTGGTGGTCTTGCACTGCAAATAGGTATCAAAAATTCTACAGAGGTCTCAGCCAAAGAGCTAATGTGATTCAGTGTCTACTGTGTTGAAGGGGGATAGGTGTTTAACCTCTCCCCCAACAAGCAAACCTAGACACTGATAGAAATAACGATACGAACAGTGAGTAAGCAGCCGGGCAAGTCCCACCAAAGAACAAAACTGATAGATCCTACAGGGCTGTTTACAGAAAGTTGTGGAGGAATGCAATAGCCTCTCTAGCCCTGGATGCCAAACGTAAAAGACACCTTGAAGTGAATAGTGTGTATGAGAGATAACACCTTATTAACCCTACAGCATTGATATTGTCAACTAACATGCATTTTCCCACTGCCTGAGTTAGGCATAGCTCCCCCTTATTATAAAGGACTGTCCTGTGTCCCAGTCATGATTCCTTCCCCACCAAATACTGCAAGCCGGGGGTGGAGCGAGCAGAGGAGGCTGAAGGAGAGGGGAGAGGAGATGGCTGCAGCAGAGGGGGGAAGAAGAAGAAGAAGAAGAAGAAGAAGAAGAAGAAGAAGAAGAAGAAGAAGAAGAAGAAGAAGAAGAAGAAGAAAGA
>NW_015176458.1:230425-234327 GCF_001447785.1 Gekko japonicus | reverse complement strand
ACCCTGTGAGGTAGGTGGGGCTGAGAGAACTCTTGACAGAAACTGCTCTTTTTCAAGAACAGCTCTTATCAGAGCTACGGCTTGCCCAAGGTCATCCAGCCAGGTGCAAGTGGAGGAGTGGGGAATCAAACCCGGTTCTCCCAGATTAGAGTCCGCGCACTTAACCACTACACCAAACTGGCTCTGGGTCCTGTGCAGGGCCTGGGGTTTTTCCCCCTCAGGGTGGAGGGGGGTGCACAGGAGAAATAATTGGATTATCTAAATTGGCTAAGTGCACCCTGAGAAATTTAAATGCCCCCCTGACTTAGAGGTTCCTGGCTACGGGCCTGCACCGGCCTCTATGGCATCAGGAATAAACAGCTCTCCCCTCTCCTATCACAGAGTAAGGAAGGGCAAAAATCACTTTTTTCTAGAGTTACCAGGTCTGGGTTGGAAAATACCTGGAGACTTTGGGGGGTGGATCCAGGAGAGGGCGGGGTTTGGGGAGGGGAGGGGCCTCAGCATGGTCCAGTGCCATAGAGTCTGTCCTTCAAAGCAGGCATTTTGTCCAGGGGAGCTGATCTCTGTCAGCTGGAGATCGGTTGTAAAAGCAGAAGATCTCCAGGCCCCACCTGGATGCTGGCAACCCCATTTTCCCCATTGTCTCTAATTCTGGACTCCTTTTATTGTTTCATTGTTTGCAATTACAAGCAGCTCCATCTGCCGCCTCATACTGTTTCTCCACCATCACTGGCTTCTCGTTAGGAAAACAGGCCTGTCAGAGATTTCATTTTGTAATGCCAGTGCTGGAGTAGCTGCATCTTCCAGTCTTAATGGGGGTCTTGACAACTCTGTGAATTTTAGCTCTTTTGTTGTAACAGCATCTATAGAAGCCAGAGAGCCCTGGATTTAAGCCCTGGGAGCTCTAGCAGGCTGGAAATAGAAACTGAGCTAAACACAAAAACGGTTTTATTCTTGAGACGGAGGCTAAAAGAAAGCTTATGGGTGTTTCATAAAACAATGGATGATACGCCACTGCCAGCATTGAGTTCAAGGTACAGACTAGTCTTCACCTATCTGTGGGCAAATGCACATTCTTGTATAGGGAGGCTGACAAGTTGGTTTTCGAGGTGGCGGATTTGGGCGTGTTCATCCGATCGTGATTCAGCACAGCCTCGCCTTTCACTGGATGTGATTAGCTGCCATTTTGAGATGTGCCAAAACACCACACCAAAAGCTTAGCCCTGCAAGTCAATCATAGTGATTCACCGTATGACCCCCCAGCTTTTGTTGGGTTTCACAAGATGAAGAAGACGACGATGAAGAAGATGAAGAAGAAGAAGAAGAAGAAATTGGATTTATACCCTGCCTTTCACTTGGTGTCTCAGAGCGGCTTACAAACTCCTTTCCCTTCCCCTTTCCACAACCAACACCCTTTGAGGTAGGTGGGGCTGAGAGAGCTCTTTCTAGAACTGTCCTTGAGTGAACAGCTCTGAATTAACTGTGGCTTGTCCGAGGTCATCCAGCAGCTGCAAGTGGAGGAGTGAGAAATCAAACCTGATTCTCCCAGATTAGAGTCCACACACTTAACCACTACAACAAACTGGTTGTAATGTCTATATAATGTCTCTTTAATGTCTTAATAGACGAGGGGGGGGGGAGGTTATCTATAAAAATTAACAGAAAGCAAAAGGGTAAGTTTTATCTCTCCCTTTTTCATTTCAGTACATAACAAAGATTGCCCAATGTTTCAAAAACTAAGCTGTATACTGTAAATAATTTCTTTGCACCCTTTAGTAATATGGTAATTTAGTTAATAAAGCTGCATTCCAAGTATAATTAAACCTATCTTTTATGGACGGAAGTTCTGTTTTCTTACAATATGTTGCAATAACCATCCTAGCAGCCGTAAGCAAAGATTAAACTAACTCGATAGCTGAAGAAACAACAAATCCTTTAAAATATCTTAATAAAGTAACCTTAGGATCGGAAGGTAACTGAATTACATTTTACCAAAATAGATATTTGAAGATAAAGTTACCTTAGGATCTGAAGGTAACTGAATTACATTTTATCAAAATAGATATTTGAAGATACTCAAAACACTTGTAGCAGGCATTTATTTCTTTGTTTGTATATCGTATGGCAACTTGTACCCAGGTCTGTATCTTGCAAACAATGGCAACATACATCTGGTATATTTCTTTATATAATTGCAAACTTGCACATTGTACGATACCATTGCAGAAATTTTAAATCATCATTCAAATCACCTCTCAGGAAGCAAATTTCAAATTATTTGTTCGGGAACAATATGGCTTTAATAAGGCCAATGCAAATGAAATTCCATCAAGACTGTGGTGACACTTTTAAGACTGAGAGGCTTGGGTTGCCTGTTGTTTTTTGGCTCCCCCCCCTTTTCTTTATTCTATACTTCGTGCCGACAGACCAATGGGTCATAAGCAGACAAGTTCAATAGCCCATATGGCATAGAATAATACAATCCAAAAATACAGAAAATAACCGAGCAACCAGAAATACAAAGTACAAGCAATAAGATATACCATTATGGATCAAAGTCTTTTCAAAACATCAGTTGTCTATTTATTTTATTTTATCGACAACGTTTCTATCGTGCCTTCTGCCCAGTCGGGGCCACCAGGGCATAGGGTCACAAACTCCAGGTTGGGAAATCCCTGGAGATTTGGGGGCGGTGCCTGGGGAGGGCAGCGTTTAGGAAGCAGAGGGAGCTCAGTGGGGACGTGATGCCACGCGGCCCACCCTCCCAAGGAGCATTCTTGCCAGGGGAACCGACCTCAGTAGTCCCGGGATCGGTTCTAATGCTGGGAGATTTCCAGGCCCCACTGGGAGGCTGCCAACCTTACCAAGGTGGCTGTTTATTTATTTAGATATATGCCAGATGCTAGATAGATGATAGATTTTAGACAGACAGACAGATAGATAGATACCAGCCTGGGCCGACCCTGCTTAGCTTCTGAGTTCTGATGAGACTGGGTTAGCTTGGGCTATCCAGGCCAGGGCAATATCATAATACTGTACCGTAAGCACAACCTGCTAATTCACCCATTTTTAGTGGCAGATACTGGATTCCAACCAGGGGTCATTTCGTAGAAAAAGAGCTAGGGGAACTCATTACATAAGAACATAAGAACATAAGAGACGCCAATGTTGGATCAGGCCAAAGGCCCATCCAGTCCAACACTCTGTGTCACACAGTGGCCAGAAATAACAGTGCCATCAGGAGGTCCACCAGTGGGGCCAGGACATTAGAAGCCCTCCCACTGTTGACCCCCCCCCCAAGCACCAAGAAGACAGAGCATCACTTGCCCCAGAGCCCCTAGCTATACCTTGTGGCTAATAGCCACTGATGGACCTCTGCTCCATATGCTTATCTAATTCCCTTTTGAAGCCATCCATGCTTGTAGCACCCACCACTTCCTGTGGCAGTGAATTCCAAGTGTTAATCACTCTTTGGGTGAAGAAGGACGTCCTTTTATCCGTTCTAACCCGAACGCTCTGCAGTTTCATGGAGTGCCCACGAGTTCTTGTATTGTGAGAAAGGGAGAAAAGTACCTCTTTCTTTACCTGTTCTTTCCCATGCATAATCTTATAAACCTCGATCATGTCACCCCTTCGTCGTCTTTTCTCCAAGCTAAAGAGCCCTAAGCACTTTAACCTTTCCTCATAGGGAAAGTGTTCCAACCCTTTTATCATTCGAGTTGCCCTTTTCTGCACTTTTTCCAAAGCAATAATATCCTTTTTAAGGTGTGGTGCCCAGAACTGCACACAGTATTCCAAATGAGGTCTCACCATTGATTTATATAGGGGCATTATTATATTGGCTGATCTGTTTTCAATACCCTTCCTAATAATCCCCAGCATAGCATTGGCCTTCTTTATTG
>NW_015176458.1:215524-227078 GCF_001447785.1 Gekko japonicus | reverse complement strand
TGAACACAGTTTTCCCACAAAATATCCTTAGCTGAATTCTCTCAGCTGAAAGCAAGTAAAAGAAACCCACTCACCTCTCTCACAGCTCTCTCTCCTGCTCCTGCTCAGAGCTCAGCTGAGTATATCCTTAGCTGAATTCTCTCAGCTGAAAGCAAGTAAAAGAAACCCACTCACCTCTCTCACAGCTCTCTCTCCTGCTCCTGCTCAGAGCTCAGCTGAGCTCATTAGCATACCTCATTAGCATATGCCACACCCCCTGAAATCAGGGGCCCGGCGGTGGACCTGCAAGGCCAGCGGGAGTGCGAGGAAGCCCCGCCAAGGCCCTCCCTGGCCCCAGGTAGGCAGGGTCTGGAAGCGGGGCAGCCGGAAGCAGGGGGCGGGGCTTCATCATGTGCCCCACCCCCTGCACCTCACCCAGGGGAACTGCATTCCCCCGCGTTCCCCCGCGTTCCCCCCCCCGAAATGACCTCTGATTCCAACAGAGTATGGGATCAATTAAAAGCTATGGGGCTTAAAAGTGATTTGCAATCTGTCTGTCTGTCTGTCTACTTACCTACCTAAGCAGAGTCTGCCCTGGCTAGTATTTGGATGGGAGACCTCCAAAGAGCACCATCCCCCCCCCGAAATGACCTCTGATTCCAACAGAGTATGGGATCAATTAAAAGCTATGGGGCTTAAAAGTGATTTGCAATCTGTCTGTCTGTCTGTCTACTTACCTACCTAAGCAGAGTCTGCCCTGGCTAGTATTTGGATGGGAGACCTCCAAAGAGTACCAAGGCTGGGACACAGAGCCAGGCAATGGCAAACCACCTCTGAATGTCTCTGGCCTTGGAAACCCTACGGGGCCACCATAAGTCAGCTGTGATTTGATGGGCCTTTCCACCACCATGCTTATGGTATATGGAATTGGGGTATTTGTGAAATACCAGGATTGAGAGGAGGACTGGGTCGAAACCCATTGCTTCGTTTTGTGTTCCCTTTAGTGCATTTCAAAAAGCAGCTCACGTGTGTGGGAATATTGACACTAGAAGTCAACCTCTAATGCTATCTCTACGTGACTCTTCTCATTTGCTGTCATGGTCACTGAATCCAATTGGCTGGGACACCCATGGGATTTCGTCCATACCACCAGGATGCTACAATGGCACCATGGTCCTCCCATAAACAAAGTTATGTGGGTCAACACAGCCAATCGCATTATGTGGCATTATGGCAATTCCCCCAGAAGACACTGAAGTCAAAGAGGCAGGGGAGTGACCTTGACAGAAAGCAGCAGTCAGGGGAACAAAACCATACCAATGTCGACTGAATATTTATTTAATTTCATCACAGCACTCAAGGTGGTATACATAGTTCTCTCATCCAGATCCCGTCTAGTATGGCTGCCTTTTAATTTGTCTTCTATATACATCCTGGGACTGCTCAAGTAGCTCGCTTGCCTGGGTCAAATGCCCTCCTTTGGAACCAAATATCAGAATCAAAGAAGAGTCAGCACGGTCCTATGTGAGAACCTGCTGTGATGATTAATTTTCATGCCTGTAGTTCATGTTTTAAATTATTTTGGAACCTGGCTCTTCTGCAGTAACCCCCCCCCCCGAGGCTAATCAGAGACATTTTTGAGAAGAAGAATAGCAAGGGGGGGGGGAAATCTCCCAAATTGTTCTACTGGGGTGGATTAAATAACTCTACCTTTAGAAAGAAAGCATTTTCTTTTCATTGAAAAGGAATCCAGTGTTTTGCTACCACTGTCAGTACATTCTAGGGAGTGTTACTTCTAACTGTGTGGTATTTTTAGCATTACAGAATCTTTGGCAATTAGCCTCCGTGAGTCTATCTTCTTGCTGTCACATTCTTTTCATGAGATGTTTCCGAACCACAGCATCCGATGCAGATCAGCCAGGGCAGAGGCATTCCTTTCGTTTGCTCGGCTCCCCTTTTCAGTGTCACTGGGTTTTATCTTCCTCTCGGGACATTATTGGAACATTTTGTTAGAGCGCAGCTTTCTCGGAAACAATAGACACGCAGGGTGTGCTTGTGAGCATGAAACGCAGGCAAGGGACTTGATATGCGCCCTTCTCATCAGTTCTCGGTGGAATCCTTTGGAAACAAGCCGGCTTCAGTAGAAATCCCCTTGTCACGGATGTGCAACTGAAAGTACGAAAAGTTTTAAAGAATTGCTTGGCCTCATTCTTTTAGGGAAACTGAAACAGAAGGCAGAACGTAAATATCAACAAGTTGACAAGAGTAATTTGCCAAACCACTGGCCTGTCTGCCTGGCCTACTGTCCCATGGTTGGCTCCAGGTCTCTCAGAAACCTGGTCAAGATGCCCTCTAGTGGCTTTTCTGCTAAGCATGCCATTCAGTTATGCCGGCGTTCATGTATGCACCCAGATGTTCACCTGGAATATCAAGCGGTTGGCAAAGACAAATGGACCACAAAAGAGTGGGGTTTGGGGAGGGGGAGAACCTTGGCTGAGTATAATACTGTAGACACTGATCTCTGTGGAGATCAACGGCAAAAGCGGGAGATGTCCAGATTTCACCTGGAGTGTGGCAGCCTTAGCCCTGCACTCTCCGTCAGACAGTCTACATTTGCCTGGCTAACAGTCCACCTTCCAGAGATTTGGAACCTTTTCCATCTCTGGATTGGAGTTAGCTCTGGATTGGCTTTGACACCAAGGGAAAACTAAGGAGTGACAAAGTGCATGTGTTTGGGCTTCACTTCCTCTGTGATGAGAGCTAAGGGACTGAGGGGGAAGGCCAATGATGCACACGTCTTGGAACTGGTTCTTTGCAAAGTGCATTTTTCCCCATCAAGATTCCTCTGAAAATCCTCAGTGGAATAATCATCACTTATTTGATGGGTTCAAATCCTTGGGAGCATTTGGGTGAGCATTTTTCGTTTCCTTAAAAACAACAACAACAAAGAGTAAACAGAATTCCCAGTATAGCAAGCCATATATTTGAAGAAGCATTAAAGAAAAGGGTGGCAGATATATAAGATAAGGGAATAAAGCCCAGTCAAGATACTGTAAATTATGGCATATAGAAAGTGCATATATACTGTTATTATAAAAGTTATAGCGATGATTTATTTTTAGCTAGTGGTCCCATCTTTTCTCAAAGCATTCAGTTGTTAATCTAATACAACTTCTGAGTCTCTCTGTTTCTCTTTGTCCCTTTACCCAGTTCAGCCATATTTCTAAAGTGGATTTGCAGTTATTTTGTTTTTTGGAGCTGCACAAAATAAACCATTTATTTGGGACCTGAACCAGTGTGTTGTGCTGCCTACCTTGCTGGCCTTGAGGCCTGGGTTCAAATCCCTTTTTACATATGAAGCTTTTTGGGTAGTTTTGGGCCAGTCATTAGATCTCAGTCTAATTTACCTTGCAAGGCACTCAGTGGGAAACCTCAAAGTAGCTGTTTTATTGCAAAGGAATTTCAGAAATAGACTGGAATGGGAGACTGCTGAATTACAAGTTGTTACAATATTCACGAGGACAATAGAACCCCCAGGACTTAACAGAAATATCAGCTTCTTATCTCACTACACAGGCTAAGTTGCTCAGTTCTCACTTTTACCGAGAACTAAACATTGTTGGTCTTAAAAGTGCCACTGGACTCAAACTTAGTTCTCACATCTGTTTTTAGCTCTTTTATCATCCATATGCCAATTTGCTGCTATGCACAGGTTTTACCAAATGCGTTATTCCAGTCTTAGCTGTATTTATTGCTCAGTTATCTTGACTCTAATTAACCCTTCCTGGCAACTAACCCCCCACCTCTATGTAACATTTTTTAAAAGATTTTAGTGGGTTTTTTCACACCTCTATGTAACGTTTGAGGAAGTCTGTTTCAATGTATCTGAAGAAGTGTGTATCTATACATGCTAAGTCTCTTAGTTCTTGCTTGTACTCAGAATTGAACTTTGTTGGTCTTGGGTGTGCCACTGGACTCAAAGTCAGTTATCACATCTGTTTGTTAACTCTTGTATTTGTATGCTAATTTACTGCTATTCACAGTTCTTACCAACTGCTTTAATCCAATCTCAGCTATAATCACCCAGTTACTTCTGCATCTTGACTCTAACTAACCCTTTCTGGCAACTACCCCCCCACACACCTATATGTAATGGTTGAGGATGTCTTATTTCACATTATCTGAAGAAGTGTGCATGCACACAAAAGCTTATACCTTGAATAAAACTTTGTTGGGCTTAAAGGTGCCCCTGGACTCAAACTTTGTTCAGCAAATACACATGTTGCCCCATTCACACTACATGGCACTTGTGCATATCAGGAGGATCATAAGTAGTGTGCACACCAAAGATATGCAGTTGGTAGGCTCCTAGTTTGCACAACTGTAGAGTCCAAAAGGAGCTTATGAACATAAGGGAGGCTGTGGACGTAGTGTGACAAAACAACCCAGATGCCACATACAGCATTAGTTACTTGGAAATTTTAATGTTCGTTTGTTTAGCTATTTATTTATCTATTTTATTTAGTTCTATCCCACCGTTCTCCCCAATGCAGCTCACATCATTTTCCTCTACTCCATTTTATCCTGATATATAAGATTGCCAGATCCAGGTTGGGGAACTCCTGCAAATATGGGAATGGAGCCTGGGGAGGACAGAGACATCAGTGGGGTATGATGGCATAGAGTCTCCAGGGGATCTGATTGCTGTAGTCTGGAGGCGAGCTGCAATTCTGGGGGATCCCCAAGTCCCACCTGGAGACTGTCATCCCTACCTGACAACAACCCAGTGAGGTAGGTTAGACTGAGAGAGTATGTGACTGGCCCAAGGTCACCCAGCAAGCCTCCATGGCAGAGTGGTGATTCGAGCCTGGGTCTACCCAGATGCTAGTTTGACACTTTAAACATTACATCACCCTGGCTAGGAGTGTTCCTAAGCAGGTCCACTCAGAATTAAACCATATTTTATTCAATGGAGCCTTGTACTCCCATTGCAGCAACCCCTGACAGGAAATGTGGGGTGGGGCTTGGTCCACAGGAATTGTGCCACTGCACTTATGTCACTCCTGTTTTATGTCACTTCCTGTTTTACCACAAAGTTCTGGTTTTACCAAAGAGGGGTTTTCCCCAAAATGCTCGAGTGTCCACCCTATCCCTTTCAAATATTACTGGAAGAAATGTAAGGGTGTGGTCACCTGGCAAGCTTACTGCCATTTGTTCCCACTGTAGATTTCATCGGGGATATTTTTTAGCGGGTTCAGATGATCACACATCTCTTGCTCAACTGCTTGCATTGCAAGACGAGGCTCCAGGCACCGTCCAGACAGCTGAGCCGCCCAAGTGGCAGTGCAGCGCAATTTTTTAAAAAAAGTTATTTGCATATGCACATGTGTGCATATGTGCATGCACAAATCACAGCTCCGGCTTGAATGCAGCGTTTCCCCAAAAAACAGCGAACAAAATGAATGACCGACGTGCAACTGAGCACTAGTCTATGTGCGCTTGAGCGTTCATGCATTTAATATATTCAGTGCAGGAATGGTCATGTGCACATTGGTGAAAGCCAAAAAAACCCAACACTACCATAAGAAGGACGTACAGATGACCTAATTGCATTCACAGGGAGAGATGGCTGTCCAGATAGGAGAAATTGCGGATTCACAGCGCAAGTAGTAGGAAAGTAGTCGATTTCCCCAGTGTCAGAAAACATGCTAGAAAACCAGGAGGATTGCGGGGGTGAGTCCACTTCGATATGGGAGACAGAATTGGCTGTCTGATCAGCCCTTTTAAATGTGATAGGGAACCGTTGTGAAACCCGATCAAAACGACCATGTGACCAGCACCATGCCGGAACGCGTTCCTTTCAACCCCTTTCCTCCCACTGGCAACTGAAGTGCTGGCAGGCAATAAGGCAGGGTGCTGAAAACCAGGGCTCTAAATATTTTGTTGACATTTGTGAACATTGCTAATGCAATGGAAGCATTACAATCATTTGGGAAAGAAGCGACTACTACAGTGACAGGCACTGAAAAAGTTGCAAACAGGTGTTAAAAATGGAGTAAAATGGGAATATTTCATTCATCTATAATTCAGCAAAACAGCAGCACTTATTTTTAAGGAGAATTTAGCCAGTGATCATTTAGGTTTTGAACAATTATGAAAGTTAATGGAACTGATAATTTACAGGTTTGTGTGTTGCTAAAGGGCGTTTGCCCAAATAAAGGGAAATCAGGCAAATAGAGATGCAATAAGAAGGGATAACAAAAGCCAT
Source organism: Gekko japonicus (assembly GCF_001447785.1). Classification (NCBI taxonomy): domain Eukaryota; kingdom Metazoa; phylum Chordata; class Lepidosauria; order Squamata; family Gekkonidae; genus Gekko; species Gekko japonicus. The sequence goes on along the minus strand of NW_015176458.1, from coordinate 220,831 downwards.
TAGAAGCAAAATAGTTTATTAGAAAGCAATCTGTCAGGAAGACTGACGTATAAATGATACACACCCGTTAGAGACCACTCCAGTCTGTTACCTCTGTTTAAGATAAGGTAGCCTTTTTCCATGGTGAGAACAAAATAAAAGAAAAGAGTGAAAGGGGGGGGGGGGAGAGACCCAGCCAGTTGTTCACTGGCTTATAAAATACACTAGTAGTAATTCTGAAAAGGCGTCTTTGCCCTTGACAGGCCGCACCTGACAATTTGCACTTCACATTCATAAATTCAAGGCCTGGAGTCAGAGAACTGAAACTGAAACAAGACAACTTTCAAAGGGACCTTGACTGAACAGTGGAAACCTGCCCATAAATGTCTGCGGACATTCTACGGAATAAATTGAAAAGCCACCGTAAAGGCCGGGCTATCAATGCAAGGGAGCCGTAATGAAATCCCTGGCAAGGTTCCCCTTGCAATAGCATGTTCAGGCCTCCTTACCACATCATAAAAACCTAGAGGGGAAAAAAACCCAGGTTTCTTAAATATGTGGTGAGAGGGAACGAGCATTGATTCTTGAAATAAAATTTATAAGCTATGAGGACAGGCCAAAAATAAAAGCAAGAACAGACAGCAGAGCTTTCAAACAGGCTTCAGAAGGAAGCCAATTGAAAAGGCTGTGCAGAACATTGGATAAAGAGATCCAGTTTTAAGAAGTGGGTTTTCACCACAAAGAGAAACAACTAGGTTTGCCAACCTCCAGGTGGGGGGGGGGGGGGCTGGGGATCTCTTGGAGTTAACACTGATCTCCAGATGACAGAGATCAGTTGTACCTGAAGTAGTGTGTGTGTACACAAAAGGTTATCTCTCTATATAATAATTCTCTGTTGGTGGTAGCACACTGCTGAACATTCCACATGGCGCCCACAGCCTTTGGCTCCGTGATCTGTCAGTCAGAAGCTGTCCCTATCCACTGGCTGTGTTGCCTGAGTCTCGCCTCCAACATTCTAAAAAGTTTGCTGTTCCTTTCCCCCCATAGCCAGTCAGAACACAGAGGTTATTTGCATATGTGGCCTCATTGGCCTTTGCCTCAGAGCACAGAGGTCCTTTGCATATGTGGCCTCATTGGCCTTTGCCTCTAACATTCTAAACAGTTTGCTGTTGCTGTTCTGAAGTACCCTTAGTGCCTGTTGGGAGAAACCATTGTTGCCAATCTCCAGGTGAGGGCTGAAGATCACTCAGAATTACAACTGCCTTCCAGATGGCAGAAATCAGTTCCCCTGGAGAAAATGGTGGACTCTGTGTCCTTATATCCTGCTGAGATGGCCCCTGTATGACAGCCAATGTGACGTAGCAGCCAGGGCTTCAAAGCATGGTAGAAGCTGCAGGTGAGGGTGTGTGTGGAAAGCTGAAGAGTGAGTGGAAAATAAAGGTAGGTTGATGATTGGCTGGGAAGGAGATAAGGTTGCCAACTCCAGGTGGGAAATTCCTGGGGATTTGAGGGATGGACCCTGGAGAGGGTGAGGTTTCAGGAGGGATGGGACCTCAGACAGGTACAATGCCATAGACTCCACCCTCCAAACCAGACATTCCCTCATGGGTAACCATTGTTGCCAATCTCCAGGTGGGGGCTGGAGATCACTCAGAATTACAGCTGCTCTCCAGGAGAGAGGAGATGGAAAGCTAAAGTCAGAAGGGCAGATAAAGATAGGTTGATGGTTGGCTGTGAAGAAGATAGGGTTGCCAACTCCAGATTGAAAAACTCCTGGAGATTTGAGAGGTGGAGCCTGGAGAGGGTGGGGTTTGAGGAGGGGTGGGACCTCAGACAGGTACAATGCCTTAGACTCCACCCTCCAAACCAGCCATTCCCTCCTGGGGAACTATTGTTGCCAATCTCCAGGTGAGGGCTGGAGATCACTCGAAATTGCAACTGTTCTTCACGTAGCAGAGATCAGTTCCTCTGGAGAAAATAATAGACTCGGTGTCTGTCATACCCTGCTGAGGTTGCCACAGCAAATTGACACTGAGTGCCCAAGGCTGGGGCACTCTCCCAGAGCCTCTTTCTAGAGATCGTTGTATTTATTTCTACAATGGGCCTTATTCCTAGTACCTTAAATAAAACTCTGTTGGTAATAAAAGTGCCCCTGGACTCAAAATTAGCTCTTTTTGTTCATGTTAGGGTTACCAAAAAATCAGAAGAGAGGGAGAATGGGGTAGGGATTAGAGTTTTAGACTAGGATCGGGGAGGCAGGTTCAAGTCCCCACTTTGCTATAAAGCTCACTGGGGCTGCGATCACACACACAAAACAATCCACTTTCAATGCACTTTTGAATTGGATTTTGTCAGTTCACACAGAAAAATCCAGTTGGAAACTGCATTGAAAGTGGATTATTTCATGTGTGTGATTGCAGCCTGGGTGACCTGGAGCCAGTTACTCTTTCTTAGCTTGACCTACCTTGCAGGGAAATTCTGAGAATAAAATGAGGTGGAGGAAGCCAGTAAACCACCCTGGATTCTTGGAGGAAGAGTGCATAGGCAGAAGCAACCATTCTGACTTACTTGTCTTGTGCCTTTAACAGGAGGCTAAAGTGATGAAAGATTAACAACAACAACAACAACAACAAAACATTCTGGAAATGCACAGTTTTCCTGTTTGTTAAAAAGCTTCCTTAACCTAAAGGACATACCTTCTGGTCCTTGCAATGAAATGACATCCAAAGCAGAGGCAGGCCCTCCCAGGGCATATATAACTGCAGGGGAAAGTTCTTTCCCTTTAAATTTTGTTTTCACTCCTTTTACATGGTTTGGATAAGCTTTGCAGTTTTATTTCCATGCCATGCTTTATTAAAAGACAACAGCATCACAGAGACCTAGGGATGCTGCAAATGTTGCATTGAACATGTTTGGCCTGAATTTACAATGTCTGAATGCGATGATCAGACAGGAACTGATCACCTGGACTGTTTGGTTTGCACCAAATAGCTTGAATGCTTGCCAAAGACGTTTGCATCAGAATTTTTTCCCCAGAACTGAGCATGTGCGAAAACATTGCCAACCCAAACAGATTGGCAGCCATTAACATCACTAAAAACTACTTAGACAAACCCCAAATGATATGATTTTGTTTTAAAGAACCCAACATAGCATTTATTTATGAGAGACTTGCATGATTTTTTTGCTGATTGCACCCAGGGCAGCAAGATTCCATTTCCCCTACAGATTCCCAGTGATGTACTTTAAAAAAAATCTGTAATTGTAATTGCAGAAGTATGCACTTATATTTTATTGATCCATTGCTACAATCTTTGAATTTCTAACCCTTATTTACTTGTAGCAGGCTAGAAACTTTGTGGGGTTTTTTGTTTGTTATATTTTTTAATGTGCACTTTCACAATAGCGATTACTGATTTTAAAATAAAGGCCCATTATGCACACACATCTTACTGCAGATTTTCAGAGCAGTAAGCCTTTAAGCTTGACTTTGGATCCTGTGCCCGCCTTATGCACCATTCCTTTTCCTCCCATGTATTTATTCTACAGATACAATAAAAAAGCACACTTTTCCCCTCTTCCCCTTTTTCTCCCTCTCTTTTCTCTCCCTTTTGTAGTCACGTAGGTGTAATGAAAAATCAATAAAGCTACCCTTCGGGGGATAAAAAAAAAAAAGCACACTTTTCTAAATCAGGGTGGAATTGTGATGAGTGGGGGGTGGCATACAAAGAGGGGTGTTTTTTAATTTACACAATTGCCCAATCGCAGCTGCACAGTAGTATCCAGCAAGCGCCTTCCATTTAAATCCTCGTGGTTCAGGTTTTAGACATGCATTTTAGCATTAGTTCCTTGAATGAAGGAACAAAAAGGAACTCAGGCAAAGGGGGAAACCCAGTGTTGAAACTGACAAGACTTTTTTTGCAACTGACAAGCAGCTGTGATGCCATTTTCCTATTGCCGAGCACTACGGGATTCTCTGCTGTGTTATTAGCCACTGTGAAAAATGAAAAAGAGTCACACAATCTCATAATATGGAAGAACATGTTGACTGTACAGAATGCAGGGTAGAACCCAAGGATACTGAAATTGTAAGCTGTGATAGTTGGCAACGTGTGTGTGTGTGCCTGTGTAACTTCACCACACTTTGCAGAGGGCTGCAATTTGTATGGGGGAGGAGTCCTCTTGCAGAAGCTCTGGAGAGATTTTTTAGCCTTGTGCCACTAAATTGAAAAGAAGGGGGTATTTTCACTGATGCCCTAGCACAGCTGCATAGTAATGCTAATTTCCTGCCCTTTGCATGGTTTTCTCTTTGTGCTTCTATAATATGATCCTGCACATTGGTCGTAATCTTAACAGTTCTGTAAACACTGTCCTGTACTGATTGCACTCTGTCCTCCAAATGGTTTGATCCCAAGCAACTCTTAAGTTCAGTGGAAGGTCCATGTGGCTCAGCTGCCATCTTAATGTTAGGCTCCAGAGACAGCCAAAATGCCCCCCCCTTTCTTCACTAAAGCATTAATGAGAAAATTTTTCCAAGATTTAGGTTTCCCATCCCAGTCTCTCTCTCTCTCTCTCTCTCTCTTTACATCTCATGTCAATTTCATTCCACGCTGATGACCCCCCCTTTATTTTGTTTGCATGCAGTGTTGAAAACCCCCTCTTTTTTTGAACCAGAGACACTGTCGTTTGCCTCTTCTCCAATCCCCCTTTCAAGTCAATACCAGCAGGGAACTAAATGTCACACAGCTCCTTTTAAACTGCCCCCCAAGTCGTTTTAATTCTTTATTCAGCAATCTGAGACTAGCCATAGCCTTATATTGCTAGGCTCATGCCACTTGTAAAAAAAAAATTAAAATTAAAAATGAGGGGGAAATGGAGCTGTACATCAATGAAGGGGGGGAGGATGGTGGAACAACCGGAGTGGGCGGAACAACCTCGATGTGGGCAGGAGAGTGTCCTTTGAGGGGTGGCAAAAGGGTGGGGGGAAATCCAAGGGAATCTGTATGCTTTTGAATTACCTTAGGTTTGGAGTGAAACCAGGGGAAAATCAGCACAAAAGCGCTCTCAAAAAAAACCCAGAGAAACAGTGACCAGAAAGAGAACTGAGCACTGAAGGGAGGGAAGTGAATGCAGAATGACAACTTGACAAACATGCATGATGAAAGTGAGGGGAAACACCTGTGTATATTTATTTATTTATTTGTGTGATTTCTTTCCTGACCTGCCCACCGAAGTGGGCTCAGGACAGTTCTCTAAAAGTCTAATGTGGTGAAGTAATAATCCTTGGATCTGCTCAGATGTAATAATAATAATAATAATAATAATAAT
>NW_015176458.1:169239-215449 GCF_001447785.1 Gekko japonicus | reverse complement strand
GAACAGTCACCTATCAGTTGGTGAACAGTCAAACTGATCATCAAAAAATCAGCTCCCTGTTTGTGACCGGTGAACAGGACATGAGCCAAATGGGTGAGCATCTGAGCATCCCTGCTTTCACCCGAGGTAGTCAACAAAACAGTTGCAGAAACACACTTAGAATGTCCCAGATATGTCATAGCAACAAACATGGGCTGGCCACCAGATGTATACTTAGCAGAGATCTGCAGCCAAAACCAGCTCCAAGGGTACCCATTTAGTACATGTCTTTTATTTTATTTTATTTTTAATTACATTGCCAGGTTCTACTGGTTTTGCACATTTTGAAAGCCCAACCTACGCCGTTAAAAAGTTAGGTTTGCATGCTGAAATCTGACCTGGAATTGGATCCAAACTCCTGGGAATGTAACGTTTATGGAAGGGGATCGTATGCCATGTAGTACTGGAGGCTGCAAAGGAGAAAGAATGTGGGGTGGGGACAGGCCCGTAGCTACAGTGGGGCATCTCGAGGCCTGGCCCCCTGACTTCCCATCCAGCCCAGGCCCCCCGACTTCAATTTTTTTAATTTTATTTGTGGTGCTCCCTTGGGGGGGGGGGTGCAGGGTGGCCCCTGACTTATTTAAAGGCCCCCCAAATGAAAAAAAAAATCCTGGCTACGGGCCTGGGTGGGGTGGGGAGGGGATCGCCTCTTCCCTCCTCTTGTGCAAGTGAAGCAAAGGGTAGGATCCAGCCCACTCTGTGCTATTCCGGGTCAGCTCTCTGTCATACTAATGGCTTCTGCAGCGCTGTCAGATGCTGTCAAACGTTTGAAATCTACTGCATGTCACTCGACAGATTCTGACATATTACAAACTTGGCCCAAGTTTCCTTTCTGCATACCTGCCAGAGAGGGAGGGAAAGCGCCTTCCGAAACTCTCTGCTCTTTTGTTCTTGGCAAGTTTTTCTGTATTCAAATTCCTGCCATAGGGCAAAGATTCTTTTTAATACACTTGGTGGCGGGGGGAGAGAGAATCTAAGCCTCCCTTACAGGAAAAGCACTAAAAAAAAGATTTCAGTGTCCCATTTGCCCAGAGCCCAAGGTCAGATTCTTTCAGGCCAAAATCCCAGTGACTGGAGTGTGATGTTATGAGAACCATTTGCTTGGTGCAACTGATTATGCAAGAAGCAAACGCACATGCAGCTGAGCTACAGGACCGGCCCCAAAGCCAAATAATTTCAGTTTCGGTGTTCTTGCCAAGTTGTCAGTGTAGCCTTCCTCAGACTTTTCCCACTAAAAGAAAAGAAATAGAGGAGAAAGACCGGCTTTTAAAACAACAGGCATGCTACATTTCTTCAGTGGAGTAAGTCCAGGGTTGCCAGGTCTGGGTGAGGAAATCCCTGGAGATTTTTTTTTTGGGGGGTGGAGCCTGGGGAGGGCATGGTTTGGGGAGGGGAGGGACCTCAACAGGGTACATTGCCCTAGAGTCTACCTTTCAAAGCAGCCATTTTCTCCAGGGGAACTGATTTTGGTCATCTGGAGATCAATTGTAATAGGGTGAGATCTCCAGCCAACTCCCTGGAGGTTGGTAACTGTTTGTAACTCCCAGGGACACTGTTAACATGGTCTCTTGCTTTTGAACCTTAGAAGCTGCCTTATATCAAGTCAGAAAATTGGGCCATTTAGCTCAGTATTCTCTGCTTTGATTGGCCACAGCTCTTCAGGGTTCTGAGGCCCAGCAGTTTCTTTCCTAACACGTGCTTCCTGATTGCCCGTAACTGGAGTCACTGTGCATTAAATACTGGGTTCTGGACACATTGCTGGGATCAGCTCTAGTTTATTCAGTGATTTCAGCAGACTACAAGGACTGCGAGCAGGACTTTAGCCCTGCTTATAAAGAATGCAAACACCACATCCAACACACACACACTCCCAGTGATAGGCTATTTACATTACACCTCTTATCTATTGGTTTGGTCCTGGATCCAGGCGAGCTATTGTTCTCGAGCAGCAAGCTCAACCTGTTCCTGGTACAGCTTGAGGAATAGCTTAGGCTCAATACATAACACTGTGGATTGAGCCTGACACTATTTGCATATGCCCTGCTACTGACACATCACTGCTGACCCCTAAAGATTTTATGAAGCTATCTTTACACAGTCAAACCATCGATCCATGTAGCTCCATATTGTCTGCACTGACTAGGGCCAACTCCGCAGGTTCTCAGAAGAGAGACGTCTTGCCAATATCTGTGATCCATTAACTGGAGGTGCGGAGGGAGATTCGTGCCTTCTATTGGAAAAGCACAAGCTTTACCTCTAAGCCACAATCCTGCCTCTAAATCACATTTTGACCATCAGAAATGACAGTGTGGCCCTATGAAAAGGTGAAATTACTAGCCTTAGACTGGAATAACTCTGCAGGATTGTAGTGTTAGTTACTCATCGTTGCTTCAGCCACAGAATAGGTGGTGGTTTTGACCTTTAAAGCCCTATGCGGTCTGGGGCCAACATATCTTTGGGACTGTCTCTCCTGGTATGTCCCCCAAAGAGTGTTACACTCAATAGGTCAACATCTTCTGGTGATCCCTGGCCCCCAAAATATCCACTTAGCCTCAACCAGAGCCAGAGACTTTTAATCTCTGGTGCTGGCCTGGTGGAATGCTCTCCTAAGTGAAATCCGGGCCCTGCCGGACCTGATGCACTTCCTCAGGGCCCGCAAAACGGAGCTTTTCTGCAGGCCTATGGCTGAGGTGGCGGAAATTCCAGCAGGATTGGCCTCCCCTTGCCTGATTTGGCTTTATTTGGCTTTCCACACTTTGTCCATCAGTCCAGCTGTAGCTTCATTCCAACATCCATGGCTGCACTCGAAGCAGGATCTCTGTTGAGTTGGATTGTTGCCATCTGATCATTAATTTTTAATGGTACGATACGGGTTTTAATGCTTAATTTATATTTAATCATCAATTCATATTTATTGTTTTAATATTGCTGTATTATGGATGTTACCCACCCTGAGCCCTGCTATGCAAGGAAGGGCAAGGCTATAAATAAAACATAATAAATAAATATTTAGCTGATCACAACAAACAACACTGCAAGCTGGGCAAGGACTAGATCCTCTGTATCAATACACCCAGGCTCTTCAGAATCAATCCTTTGCTCATCCCCAAGAGGGTAAGCACACTGTCTTGTGGGAATTTGCCCTTGCAACACTGGTTGATCATTATAAATATGTAATATCACCAGATCCCAATATATTTGGGTTGGGAAAACAAGATAAAAATCAGACAGGGAAGGACTGCTCCACTGTGTGTACTGCATTTCACAGAGCAAGGGCACTGAAAATTTAAATCGATTCAGAATGAGACTAAGCTACAGTTAGTGGTTAAGCACAGTGGAGATTTCTGCCTTCCCCTCATGGCTGATGGCAGCTGTATGGAGAAGGTCTGTCAGGCGAAGAAGGATTCAGGCACAGAAAGAGGTCCCTGGACAGTTCCCTCTGATAGTACCATTAATGGAAGTTGGAAGGTGGAGAGACGGGGTCCCAGATGGACCTAAATTCATGCATGATAGAGGTTGCATTTTTTTTCTTCCTCTCCTCTCTTTTGGATTGCCAAGTCACTGCTAGTGCCAATTATCATTTGTTACTGGGAAAAGGCTGAATGGAGCCCCTTTAAAAAAAAAACACCAATGATTGGTGCTATTGCCAGAGGTGTTGATAGGACTACCTGGGATCAGACTATGGCTGCTAGAAGGGGCTTTGAAGAGCATGGAACCACACAAACGCAAGCAGTTTCTACATGCAGTTCATCTTCCTTATGGGAGCTGATTGTTTGATCATCATCAAGTTGTAGCCAATTTATGATAACCCCCATAGTTAGGGCTTTCAAGGCAAGAGGCATTCAGAGGTGGTTTGCCATTGCCTGCCTCTGCATAGCAACCCTGGTATTCCTTGGTGGTCTCCCATCCAAATATGAACCAGGGCCAACTATGCTTTGTTTCTGAGAGCTGACAAGATTAGGCTGTCCGGGTCAGGGCACCCTTGTGGGAATAAGCACATGGAACACCATTGCTTCACACACACACCCTCCACTGTGTCATGGGAAGAACATTTATCCAATAAGATGAGCATAAAGCTCCCTGTTAAGTTGGTTGGATTCCATGTTAACTCAAAATGGTCATGATAATAATCCACTGCCTTTCTTAGAATAACTAAAAATGAACCTGATTCTAGTTAGGACATACACTTCAGTTCCAGATTTCCAGATAAATCACCAAATTTCCAGAAAACCACACATCTGTCATATTGCCTTTTAAATACACTTTTGCCAAAAACAAAAACAAACAAACCCTTATCCAACAGACAAAATCCACTGAAATCTACCAGGTGCATTATCTCACGTTGTTGCCTTTAAGCGGATACAGAACCGACAATGTTTTGCATTTCATTTGAACTTGGAAGATGCTGCAGGCTTTGGTGGTTATAGAATGGGTGAGAATTCAAATGAACTGTTCCAAAAGGATAAGCCTATACACCCAAGAGATTTAAATTGTATAGAGCTTGCCACCAGAAAGAACCACCAAAAATTCACTACATTTCTGACTCTTACTGAAACATTTGCTCATACAAACACACACATACATGTATAAAGTCTCCTTGTGCTCTTCAGTCAGTCATTTTCAACATTTCCCGGTCATTAGGTACTCTTGGTATATGTGTGTATTTTAGCTTTCTAGCGATTGTGGAGTAGCTTAATCATTTGTTAGTTTCATTCTTGCTCAGTGCTTTGTGGTTTGTGGGAGAGATACAAAAAGAACCATGTCAGACTTTTCTAGTATGAGACATCTGAAGACTGCATTATATCAAACTTCAAATGCCTTGGTGATGCAGGACTGTCTTAACAACGTTTTGAAGAACAGCTGTACAAAGTCAATTGACACCACTGCAGTAGTTTGTAGACCAGGGCTCACCACCCTTTTAGAGCCTATAGGCACCTTAGGAATTCTGAAACACCATGGTGGGCACAGCCACACAATGGCTGCCAATAGAGATGGAGTCAAGCGAGCCACAAAATGTCTGCTGCAGACATTTTCACATAGTGAAAATCCTTGTGATGTAGTGGCTGCTACTACCAAAGCAACATTTTAAGTGATCTGTAGTACCAATTAACTCTCCAATGGCCAATCAGAAGCCTTTCTGGGCAAAAGACCTGCCTGGCCCTGCCCACATTCTAAAAACACTTGATGGGCACCAGAAAAGGTGTTGGTAGACAACATGGCGCAGCACCCATGGGCACCACATTGGAGAATCCTGTCACTAGGGTTGCCAGGTCCTTACCACATTCAAGTAGGGGGTCTCCAGTCTTCTTCCTGGTTACCATAGAGTTATTCCCTAAATGCTAGAGCATCCCCAGCATGACATGCCCTGCACAATGACGTCACCTTTGGGTGACGTCACCACACCAGGCACATGGGGTGCAGACAGGGCTGCTCAGGGGCAGGGCTTCTCCCACCAGCCAGCAGGCGGGTAGCGGATTGGGACCCCTGAATGCGGGGTAAACCCCACCCCCATCAGGGGGATGACAGGCCTACCTGTCACAGACTGTACATGTCCCTAGCTTTCACTTTATGTATCTTGTGGGTATACAAATTGTCAAGGAGAGGTTATCTTATCAAACGTTTCCAGTGATTTGAGTTTCTCGTTCTAGCTGGAAGCTACATTTGAGCCTTCTAAGTCAAGTGGACACAAGTTAACTTCCTCTGTTTGTCACTGTATGTGTTTGATCAAAATATATTTCATAATATGGTGATTAATTTCTGTAGGAAAATGCTCTGTTGGTTTTAGCATTGCCATTCCCACAGAAGGATGTTGCTTGAAAGAAGGCCAAGGTCTGCATTTAAAGAGGGAGGGGAACAGCCCATAATATGCAGCAAGTACTATTATTCCTTTGTGGAAGGTTTATTATAGGCTTCTGGTATATAATCTAAATTAGGCGTCTGAAGAAGAAAAAATAACGCTTTCAGGTTTGGAAATGTTATAGAATGCTTTGAGTCAAATTCTCTCATTCAAAATTCTCCTGATTTCCTTGATAGCCTTTGAAGTTCTTCCGAAGCTAGAAATGTTATCAACGTTCATTAATTAAGACTTCTTTTCAAACTGCTCCATCGGAATGGTGCTCTTTTATGTTGCTGGGAATTGGAGTGCTTTTTCTTTTACGATGATGGACATATTCTAGACGACTCTGGCATTTTGGCGCGTGCATGAATCTCCGTGTCACATAATTCTAAGCAAAGGGCTGATTCTGAAATAACTTGGCTGAAACATAACCATTAGAATACATTTGGGCAGTGGGTCTGACTCAAAGTTCAATCCTAAACAGAAAAAAAGATTCATTGAGTCCAATGGGACTAAATCCCTAAAAAATGTGTGTTTAGTACTGCATCCATACTATAGGATGGATTTGCCTGGCCACATTTAGAACTTTTTCCTGTGCAATATTTCATGTTTAAACATCTGTCTATCCATCTCCTCTTCTAGAAGATGTTGTCACCATGGATGGAGTAACAAGGAGCAGAGCCAAACAGTTTAGGATTGGTCTGTCTGTAGCAGCTCACCTATTAGCAGGGTGGCCAACTCTGGTTTGGGAAATTCCTGGAGATTTGGGGGCAGACCCTGGAGACAGTAGAGTCCGGGGAGGGGAGGGACCTCAGGAGGGATGTGATGCCATAGAGTCCACCCTCTGAAGCTGTCATTTCCTTCAGGAGAACTGATCTCTGTGGTCTGCAGGTCAGTTGTAATTTCCACCTGGTCCCATCTGGAAGTTTGCAACCCTATCTGTAAGACATGTGAAAATGCAAGCAAGGCACCGTGAACTTGTAAAAAAAAACCCCACAAACAAGTAACATTGGGTTTTTTGAGAACAAAAAACCAAAACCTAATGAATAGCCATCATTAAACTCACCAGGCACATGATGAGATGTCAAAAGCATCCTGTCTCAGCAGTAAAAATGCACTGGCAAATGAATAGTTTTTCAGGGGTCGTTTTGTAGAAAAAGAGCTAGGGGAACTCATTAGCATAACTCATTAGCATATGCCACACCCCCTGACATCACCGGAAGTGTGTCATAAGGCCACACACCCCGTCCCCAACAGTCCCAGCCGCTGTCGCCGGCCTTGCAGCTCCACTGCCAAGCCCCATGAGGGGCCCAGCGGTGGACCTGCAAGGCCGGCGGGAGGGCAAGGAAGCCCCGTGAAGGCCCTCCCTGGCCCCAGACAGGCAGGGGTGGGGAGAGGCAGGGAGGAAGCAACTTACCCTCCCTCTTCTCCTGCCTCCTCCTGGCTGAATGAGGGCCGGAAGCAGGGCGGCCGGAAGCGGGGGGCAGGGCTTCGTCATGTGCCCTGCCCCCTGTACCTCACCTGGGGGAACTGCGATCCCCCCCGATCCCCCCGAAATGACCTCTGGTTTTCCTTCTGAAAGCCAAGAGATGTGCAGAAAGAAATGTTATCAGAAGCTCATCCTACCCATGTTATGACTATGGAGGTCTGTAATGGACTGCTCTTTTAAAGAGGTTTAGTAGTGTTGTACCAACTAAAGGATTGTGAAGGGGGTAATTCTTCACAAAGCCAGAAAGCATTAAGTGAGAGGCTGCTCCAAGCAATCTGATTGGGTAGCATGGGCTGAGAAAGAAAAAGTCTTGAGAGAGCTGAATGCTGAGAAGAGTCAGTCAGATTCCTGCGTTAACTGAGAAGAGACCTGTATGAGTCCATCTGAAAATAACCTTGACAGAAAAAGGGTTTAGTGTTGACTGAGTTAGATTTCTGCCTTGACTGAGCAGTCTGAATTCGACATTAGTAGAGAGCAGTTTGAACACAGACAGAGAACTGGGGGAGAGTTTGGCAAGGAAGTTTGGATAGTAGACAAGACTCCCATTCAGGCTAAAGGAAAGGGGATAGAACTTCTAGAGAGAGAAGAAGGTTCCCTATTCAGGAACAGTTATCTCTAAGAAGTACAGAAATCCCTGGTGTGGTGTGATTAGAAATTGCCTGTAGAGATCTTAAAATTCGGTTAAAAAAAACTCAAGAAGACTACTGGTATTCCAAAGAGAAGGGGTTTGGGTACTGTGAAGAGGGTACCAGCCATCTGGACACCAAAAAGAGTCAGCAATTATACCCTGGAACAAAAGCCTCTCAATATAAAGATCTAAATAACTGTGAATAATTTAAGAACCTCTCAGTAGTCTGATATATAGGAACAAAAGTCTGCGCTTATACTAGTTTTACCTCAGTAATTTCAGCCCCTGATTTCACCTGACCTTTCCCCTCAATGTTAAATAAAACTTTTTGTTATTTTTGAATTTTAAAGTGTCTCAAGTGCCCTTTTCAAGGGCTTGTGTGAAAGGGCAATCCTATCCCTTGCCTCGGGTTCCTGGGCTGAGCAAATAGCCAAAATATATGTTATTGACAGGATGGGACAGCCAAGGTTTCTTCAGGGGACAAGAAAACACATTGCCAGAGCTGTTCAGTCAGTGAGGGGACAGAAAAACAGAGGGAAAATCTAGCCTCTGAGGGAGGGAAGCAGGGTCCATCATAAGGTCTAAGCTGCTTTCCGATATTCTAACAATGCTGTACTGAACAAGCACAAGTTCCATGTGGGGAGGTAAGATCCCCAAAGGGCTGTCAGGGACTCAAGGGTTTGGGGCAGGCTTCTTAAAGGACTATGGTTGGGGTTTTGTCTGGTGAAGTATTGTGGATTGTGGGCTCAGTCCGAAAGCCTCTTCAGGCACAGATAACAGCAAGAGTGTGCAACATCCACTCTCAAGACTAGTTGGTAGAATTATGAACTCTGGCTTGGGAAATTACTGGAGATTTGGGGGCAGTGTCTGGGAATGGCAGGAGAAGGGTTGCCACATCTCCCAGTATGTCAGGAAGCCTCCCAGTGGCCACCCTTGTTGCCCACCACTGTAGAGTGGTGGCAGGAGAAAGAATAAAGATAAAACTGTCAGCATGATAGGCACTGTGATGCCACTTCTGGGTAAACCCTGGAAGTGATGCAGGGGAGCTCTAGGAATCGTCAGAAACTCTATGGTTTTACCAGAGAGTTCCCAATGATTGATAGAGTTTTCCAAGGCCACTTTTCAGTTTTCTTAGAAGTGACATCATGGTGCACATGGTGCCAGGCATCCCCACCATGTCTCTGACCCCTCAAACTGGCCCCCCTGGGGGGGGGGGGGGGAGCTCTGTGTGGATATGATGCCATAGAGACTGACCTCCCAGCTGGGCTCTAACAGGGTTGTTGGTCAACTTAAAACCAGCCTTGAAACAAACCAGTAGTCATTTTCTGCAAGACTAGCTCCCACTTTCCTGCCCTTGTTCCGGGGCAGGGTGCAGTGTTTTGCCCCAGCAGCATCTTCCACACCATCTCCAAGAGCTGCCCAGTGCAGAACACATCACAGTGACTGATCCTCAGTGTTACAGATGCATGGATTCAGGGGTCATTTCGTAGAAAAATAGCTAGGGGAACTCATTAGCATAACTTATTAGCATACAGCGGTGGACCTGCAAGGCCAGCAGGAGTGCAAGGAAGCCCTGGAAGGCCCTCCCTGGCCCCAGGCAGGCAGGGGTGGGGAGAGGCAGGGAGGAAGCAACTTCCCCCCCCTCTTCTCCTGCCTCCTCCTGGCTGAATGAGGGCCGGAAGCGGGGCAGCCGGAAGCAGGGGGCGGGGCTTCGTCATGTGCCCCGCCCTCCGTACCTCACCCGGGGGAACTGCGATCCCCCGCGATCCCCCCCGAAATGACCTCTGCATGGATGATTGATTGTGGTGATATCATTATCCTCTAGGAGGGCATCAGCAGATGCATGAGATGTACAGAACCAAAGAGAGTCTCCTAGCTGCCACCTCTACTGGTCTCCCTAGAACCAAAGCCAGTATTGCTGCAGGTATCTATGATAGTCCTCCATTGGCATGATGCCTGGGAGCACCCTAAACAATGTCTTCCAAATGCCCCTTTACGTTTTGGCCGTCTCCGTCTGCAACAATAACTTTTCCAAGGAATTTTGTTGCTTTTTTGGTAACCGTTTGGCCTTCATATTTAAGGATGAAACTCCTTTCATGAATCTTTATTGCTACACAGGCAAGAAAAAGCACTTTTCTTGTCAAGGGTTTATTGATTGCTGAGAATTCATTGATAAAACCGGCCATGCGCCTTCGCTCTGAAAGGCTGCCAGTTCTATTCGCTGTCTGCTTTACGAACGAACCCAGCACTCGGCATCCTAATTATGACATCAGGACTTTATATCACAATAAGTGCCAGTTCTTTTTTTCTGGTCATCTTCCGGCTCTTCCAGGCAGGAAGTCTTTTCCTGTTACTGCAGAATGGTAGATGGCTGTTGCTGTTCTGCCATCTGCATGAAATAGAAACCGATGAAAGGGTTGGATCCCAACTCATCAAGACACCACCGAGGATCCATTGCATTTTGCACAATAAAAGAAGTGGCAGCAGGAGTACAAGGGCCTGATCTGCAAATGCTGCTGAGCTCAGGGTGCTTAGGATCCAACTGGGGTTGCCAGCTTCCAGGTGGAGCCTGGAGATCTCCTGGAATCACCGCTGATCTCCAGATGACAGAAATCAGTTCTCTTGGAGAAAATGGCTGCTTTGGTGTCTACACTCTGTGACATTCTACCCTGTTGAGGTTCCTCTCCGGGCTCCACCCCTCCAAATCTCCAGGTATTCCCCAAACCAGAGTTGCTAATGCTAGATCCAGCTCATAGTTTAAGAACATAAGAACATAAGAGAAGCCAATGATGGATCAGTCCAATGGCCATCCAGTCCAACACTCTGTCACACATTTAAAAAAATCTGTACTTTCTAAAACTTGGTGGGAACCAGGAAAGGTGTTGATGAACACCATGTCATAGGGGGTCTGCATTTGACATCCAGTCCAACACTCTGTCACACATTTTAAAAAATCTGTACTTTCTAAAACTTGGTGAGAAAAGGAAAGGTGTTGATGAACACCATGGCATAGGGGGTCTGCATTTGGTTTATCCAAGCCAGAAAAAAAACCCTGAAAAAAATACCTTACCGGTATTAGATTAGAAAATCTGATCCAGCTACTGATATAGCTGAGCCCAGATAAAAGCCAATATTATTTGGCTTTTATTCAGACGCAGCTTAGAGAAGGCATTTTAAAAGACTGCAGTCTTTTTAAAATGCCTTCTGAGTTGACTTGCCGAGTCATTTGCTGAGGGTCTCTTGTTGGGTCGCTTTAAATGCCTTCTCCAAGCTGCGTTGCCACCGCCGCAGCCGTGCAACTTGGTGTGTGAATGCAGAAGGCATTTAATGCAATGGAGAATGGAGAATGGGGGTACCTTCTTTGAGGGTCCATAGAATTGGACCCCCTGGTTCAATCTTTTTAAAACTTGGGGGTGGGTTGAAGAAGGGCACCGGCAGCTATGCTGTAAATTTGGTGCCTCTACCTCAAAACAACACACCCCAAAGCCCCAGATACCCCTGGATCAATTCTCCATTATACTCTATGGGGACCATCCCCATAGGGTATAATGGAGCAGAATAAATTAGGGATTCCCGAATGTTTAACCAAATCCCATACCAATATTGGGATTCAGGAATATTGGGAAATACCAGTATTTTTCAGGTCCAATAGACCTGAATCCCCCCCACCCCTATGATTTTTTAAAAATCTTGCACACCTCTACCATGGCACCCATGGCCACTGTGTTGGGGACCCTTATCATAGAGGCTGCTCTTACCTCATGTTGCAAGGAAATTCTTGTTGCATAGGAATACCTCCAGGTTTGGGCCAATGCTCAGGAGGAATCAGTGAAGAGGCTAATTCTTATGGGAAATCTGATGTGCCAGTCTTGTTCCTCAATCAATGACATTTATCATGACTTGAACAGAAAGCCAGTAAGTATCACTAAAAACCCTTTACTAGCTGATTGGTATTACACAGAAGCACAAAGAAAAGGGATGCCTCTCACCATGCATTTTGATCAGCTCAAAAAAAGCGCATAGTTCTAGCAAGTCACTGTTGCCTTGAGCCTGGAATCCTTATCAAGGAACACAACACAGCAAATGAGGTGTTCATTAGCTCCAGACAATTGGAGTCCATTATTTGCACTTTTCGTACAAGTAGGCTTGATTAGCGAGTGAGCATTTGATGCTGGCCCCTCTTGTCACTGCCGAAGCCTCTTCACCAGGCTGGGATTCGGTGGACAGAGGCAAATTGCTGATTGTATCACTCCAGTGCTGCAGACTCGGTGGCTCTTGCTGTTCGACAGCAACCAGTTGCCATGGAAATAAAATTGGGATATCCCAAATGTGCTGTTCAAGATTGCATCGCAGGTTCATGTAAAGTGGAAACATGGCTGCGGGAGAGCTCGCTTTCTCAGATCTCTGCTAAGCATGGCAAGAACGAGCAGCTGGAATACCGTGCCCAAATCTAAACCTTTTGTTCCTGCCTTTCCCTCTGATGTGCTGTATGCAGCTAAGCATGGTGGTCAAGAGTGTCCTGGTAGGAAAGACAGCTGAGTCTGATGGACCTGAAGGAGGATTCGACGGCCCCCTTCTGCCCCTGCTGGATCTCCCCTCCTCTCAGATATTCTCCCTGCAGGAGAAAACTGGGGAAGGGATGATATCATGGGAATGGTGATGCCAACTCTGGTCACTGATTCTGTGATGCTTGAAAAATTCCCTTAATCTCTGTGGTCTTAACCGTAAAGACTGGGGGAATTCCTACAGTGGCATAGAGGGTCCATAACAGCAACACTTCCCTTCCCTATACCACCACCACCAAAAGCTCCTGAGGCTTGCCAGCACATGACTGGCAACCCTAAGGAAGAAAGAAGGGCAGACAAGTGGGAAATGAACAGGAAGCTGACTGCAGGAAGTGGGCAGGAACGCAATAGAGGAACCGAATGCCTGCATGATGGCACTTCCTCCAAATCCTTCCTCAAGCCCAACCTTTCCTGTGCAGCTCTGGCATTTGTCCCCCTTTTCCTATTGAAACTAAGCAGGTGTGAGTTATCAAAAATATCTGCATCCCCTCTTCGCTCGTCAGACACAAAGACAGTTAACAAAGCAACATGTTGAAGATACATCAAAGCAATATAACAGCTCATTGAAAAGATAAAATCAGCACGCAGGATAAAAGCAAACCCATAATGGCCCAAACAGTCCCTCCCCAAATGCTCTTCCACACTTTCCTGGATGAATCAGGTATGGGCACTCTGTTCTGGCAAGCCATTCCAAAGGACTGATCCTATCACTGGAAGAGCACATGATGATAGGGTTGCCGGCCTCCAGATTATGTGAAAAGAGGAAGGAATGCCAAGAAGAAAGCCATCCAAAAACAAGCTGAACACTTTTAAATAAGACATTACTAAATCAGTTATAATGAAAGTGTCTTCTTTACATTCTTAGAACTCCAAAAACTCGTACAAGCACAAATTAAACTGTTTAGAGTCTATTTCAATTGCCGCCGGCCACAGCTATAGAAACAAATGCATACTCCTAGGCACTGAATACCAATATAGAAGCAGCAATACTTAAAAGAGACAGTATGCAAAGCATTCACAACCAAAATTTACATTTAGAATTAAAATACAAGCAATGAATGAAATACCACTTTATCAAAGGCTAAGTAATTAAACATCTACTGACGGAGCACAACGTTCTTGTAACCATGTCTTCAAAGGACAGTAGTCCCTTACAATCCTATAGACCTGCTCCAATGAGAAGTTAGTGTCCCAAGTTAGCCAACAAAGTACTCATTTAAATGTCTAATGATATCCACAGGTTAAATAATTCAACATCTACTAACGGAGCACAATGGTCTTGTAACAATGTCCTCAGAAGACCGTAGTCCCTTACAGTCCTATAGACCTGCTCCAATAAAATATCAAAGTCCTAAATTAGCCTGCAGAGTACTCAGTAAGAGGTCTTGTGATATCCAAAGGCAAGGGGGAAAAAATCTTCTGACACGGTGGTTGAATTGAATACCGTGATAATAGTTCCACATCCAGGCATAAGTGATACACGTTTTCTAGACAGTTTCACTTTTCAGAAATCTTCTTCAGATCAAGATATGGAATAATTCCTCATGTGAAACCCAACTTTTTCATCCGTAGTAACGTGCCAAACAGCTAAACCACTCTTGTTCTCAAAGTGAAGGCTTGTTTATGACTGGAGATCCTCCTCTATTGCAACGGATCTTCAGGTGATAGATATCAGTTCACATGGAGAGAATGGCTGCTTTGGAAGGTGAACTCTATGGTATTATACCCCATTGAAGTCCTTCCCCTCCCCAAACCCTGCCCTCCTCATAATATACTCCCTAATTTCCAGGTATTTACTATCCTGGAGCTGGCAACTCTAGGTATGGATCCCATGGTAAACAGAACTAGGCATTCCAGCACAGGAACAGAAAATCGACATGAGGAAACAGCTGGGAAGCACATCCAGCAGTATGGAAACTGTTCGGTTCTTCAGACTAACATTTGGATCCCAGCACAGTATGCCATATTGCCACAAAGACCCCTTTGTTCATTACTGCAAGTATTTCACATTGAATAGGGTGCTCTGTTAAGAGTTCCCCGGGGAGAGCGTAGGCTACAGAAGCAGTTTAAGAGGGTACTCAGAAGGTCGCCTCCATCCATATGGGCATGCTCATGATCTAAAACCATTGCCTTGTGCTCTACTCTGCATGTCCTTAGAAAAAGAGTGGAGGCTTGCAATGATACAGAAATGGGCTTTTTTTTTCTGAAACAGCCCCTAAGGGATGCCAGCCTCCAGGTGGGACCAGGGGATCTTCTGGAATTACAGCTCATTTCCAGACTACAGTACAGAGATCAGTTCTTCTGGAGAAAATGGATGCTTTGGAGGGTGGACTCTATGGCATTGGACCCCACTGAGGTCCCTGGCCTCCCCAGGCTCCACCCCCAAATCTCCAGACGTTTCCCAACATGGATCTGGCACCCAATGCTCCCTCTAAGCTGTGGAGACTTGTGAGCAAAAATTCTACTTGGTGAGCTACCGGCATTAAGGTTGTGAGCGAGCAATTTGGCTACTGCATCAATTAGTTTGCTCTGGAGCCATCCTTCCTGAGCTAAGACAAAAATACATGAGCTGTAGGCTAAAAAACTGTGAGCTATGAGCTACCGGCATTAAAGTTGTGAGTGAGCAATTTGGCTGCTGCATCAATTAGTTTGCTCTGGAGCCATCCTTCCTGAGCTAAGAGAAAAAATGCATCAGCTGGTGGCTAAAAAACTGTGAGCTAGCTCACACTAACTCAGCGTAGAGGGAACACACCCTGCCCCCATCTCCCACCAGTGGCCAGGGGGGACCTGCAACCTTACCTCAGATTGTTGAATTCCCTGTCCCAAGTAGCCCTTTTTGTGCCTTTACTTTGGGCTTTCTGGAAGCTCGGTCAAGGCTACTGTGTTCTGGAGGCCTCATTCCCAAGACCTGCTCATTTTAAACCAGTCCACAGATTCTCACTTGCTATTGATGCATAGATGGGTTTTAATGGTTTTATTCATTGCTGGATATGTAGTTGTTTCCCAGATAACACTAGCAGTCGCTGACTTGATGCTTTTGCTGCTGAACCTTTTCTTTCCACTCAATTCATTTTTATTGTCCTGCATGGCTGTAAGACAAATTGAGTCCTATTATAATATCAGAAAGTTGAGAGATATAAATTATCAAAAGGATCCAGCGATGGGCATGGATCAAGGAACTGCGGAGGCAGTTCAGGAAAAATGGTCCAGGTGATGGGTTTTTCACTGAAAGATGAATGGGGGTGGTTTCGAAAAGGGCTGCTTTTGTGTGCAGATATCGATTGACTATGTGGGCAGTCCTCCTGTCCGTGCTTTCTTGGGGAGCCACTGTCTGTCTTCTCATTCAGATTCCCCAAGTGAGTTTTATACGCTACTGCCTTTGATGGATGACATTTAATTTCTACAGAGGCATGGCGGTGGTGGGCTGTTGGAAAGTCACAGCTTATATCTGAGGCACTAATAATGTGTAAATCTGAATGCAAGAGAGAACATAAGGTATGCTCTTCTGAAACACTGATGGCATAGTAAGGAATTTCCGACATGACTAATGAAAACACATCTTACAGTGCCTCGGGTACCTTTGAATCCTAACTAAAGATGAAATAAAGACCTGAAATGATTTCACAAAGCTCTGAATTCGGAACATCAGCTGGGGGAAAAAACTAGGTCCAACAGCTGTTCAACTCTGGTTATTTCTTGATTTTGAATCGATGGTTGTTTCTTTGTCATCCACCTTTCACACAGACACGTGAAGCTGCCTTTCACTGAGTCAGACCCTTGGTCTATCAAAGTCTAAGTCCGTAGTGTTTGTTCCGATGAGCAGCGATTTTCCAAGGTCTGAGGGAGAGATCTTTCTTATCACCTAGTATCTGATCCTTTTAAATGGGGGTATCAGTGATTGAAACTGGGTTACTTGTGCAAGCAAAAGTTATGCTGCTGAGTCACTCCACCTTTCTTCTCCTCTGAAAGTCAAGGTAGATTATAGAAAAGAGCAAGAGTCCAGTAGTACCTTAAGGACTAAGCAAATTTGTGGCAGGCCATCAGCTTTTGTGAGTCACGAAGCCCATCCCCTGCCATATATCTTGCTAGTCTTTAAGATGCTACTGGACTCTTGCTCTTTCCTGCTGCTACAGACAAGTTAACACAGTTACCCATCTTAATCTATCTCCAAGGCAGAGTATGGAAGGTGTGTAGGTCTCCCATCCATACGTGCCCTATCCAGGCCTTCTTGACTTCCGCAAAACAGCTACACAATTGTGCCCTCCCCTCATCCTGTGTGACTAGGGCATGTGATGATTCTGAAGTATCTCCACATGGCATTATTAGTGTAACAATACAGTCCTGAGTGGTTTATCTGGGAGGGAAGGCAGCAGGGTGCAGCCTGATCTCATCAGCTCTCTGAAGCTAAACAGGATCAGCTCTCGCTAGGACTTGGATGGGAGAACTCCAGGGGTCATTTCCTGGAGGAGCGCACAGGAGCGGAGCTCCGGCAGTAAAGAGCCCAGGGGGCGGGCACATGCAACAAGCCCCACCCCCTGCTCCCAGCATCCCTCAGTCAGAGCAAGAAGCAGCCAGGTGAGTTTCAGAGCCCCCCCCCCGGCCTGCCTTCAGGTACAAGCTCTCCCTCCTCTGCGAGGACAGATCTGCACGTTCCCCCACCCCCCAATAGCTAGCAATCCAAAACAGTCCAGTGGAGCCTGAGCGGTGGGTGTTGCCTTCCAACACACTTCCGGTGATGTCAGGGGGTGTGGCATATGTAAATAAGCTATGCTAATGAGTTATGCTAATGAGCTCCTGCACCTCTTTTTCTACAAAATGACCCCTGGAGACCTCCAAGGCAGACTGCAAAGAAAGGCACTGGCAAACCACCCCTGCATCTCACTTGCCTTGGATGCCCCTTGCTGGGGTTGCCATGACTTGGCTGCAACTTAATGGCACTTTACACACACTGGTTTGTTGTTGTTGAAGGTATGATTACAATGAGAGAGGAGTAAGACTAGCCGATACCGTGACAACATGAGCAGAATATATCAAGGAAATATATTCTAGAAATTTTCAAATAAACTTTTTTCTATTTTTAGTTACTTACAGTTGTCTTAAAGAGCAATGGCAAAGAAGCATTTTTTAAACAATGCTAAGCACAAACAAGACTTGCAACTCAAGTATAGTTATATGCATAAGCGCTTGGATGTCTACAATAGTACAAAGTTCTCAATGAGAAAAGTCCAGTGACTTGCTTTAATGTATACAAATGAAACTATATATTTTCTCTTCATTTTGAAGTGTTCCTTC
Source organism: Gekko japonicus (assembly GCF_001447785.1). Taxonomy (NCBI): domain Eukaryota; kingdom Metazoa; phylum Chordata; class Lepidosauria; order Squamata; family Gekkonidae; genus Gekko; species Gekko japonicus. The sequence continues at coordinate 197,600 of NW_015176458.1, read as the reverse complement.
TTCAAGAGTAACGGTTCTCTCTTGCATGAAGCAATGAAATTAACATATATTATTCAATCCTTTTAATATAGGAATCCACGTAGATGAGGTGCTCACATTCTAGTCCAGGGGTGTCAAATATAAGGCCCAGGGGCCAGAACCAGCCCATCCAGGGCTCTAATGAGGCCCACAAGCAACTAGTGCAAGGGAGGGAACAGGAGACTGGTCAAGGGGAAGTGGACAGTGCCACTTTGATTGTGGCTTCAGCATGGTGGGTCAACCTTGTCTGCAACAGTCAAGCAGCATGGGAGTGTCTGCCCAGTGTTGCACCACTGGGTCTCCAGTCCACCCATACAGGTTTCCCTCTACACCACCTCCCAGCCCCTGGGGCCTTGCAGTGAGGATACAACAACTCGGAGTTTACAAGCTGCTGTCCTTTATAAAGTGTATATCTCTGGTACCAGGCATTACATTTTATCGCACACATGACCCATCCCAACGAAATGAGATTTATGTCAGATACAACCCTTGTAACAAATGAGTTCGACATCTCTGTTCTAATCTAAAGACAAGTCAATCAGATCACTGCTTCAGCAGGGAGGGCAGGGTATAAATCTGATAAATAAATAAAATAGTAAATAAACTAAAAACAGAAAAAAAGTTTATTTGAAAATTATTTGGATATATTTCCTTGCTATATTCTGTGCATATTGTCATGGAATCTGCTAGTCTTAGTTGTTTTTTTACTGTGACCCATTTACTTTCCTACAATTAGAGAGAACCACTTTCTCTGTTTTAAGTGGTAACAGACTAAGGGCCAGTTCATACACTCAAGGAACTGACTTCAACACTGGGTTGTGGGTGTGTGATTTCTCCCCAGCCATGGCCTTGTGTGACTCTAGTGCTCCATGCAAAGGCCCACATGTTGATAAATGATGAGGAAAATGGAAAGTGGTATAATTAAATGGATGAAAAATTTTGTAAAGAATATTTCTATGAGCCAGTGGGAACACTGTTGTATTAACATAAGAACATAAGAGAATCCAATGTTGGATCAGGCCAATGGTCCATCCAGTCCAACACTCTGTCACACAGTGGCCAAAAATACCAGGTGCCATCAGGAGGTCTAGCAGTGGGGCCAGGACACTAGAAGCCCTCCCACTGTTGCCCCCCCAAGCACCAAGAATGCAGTGCATCACTTGCCTCGGATTGAGAGTTCCTATCTATACCTTGTGGCTAATAGCCACTGATGGACCTCTGCTCCATATGTTTATCTAATTCCCTCTTGAAGCCATCCATGCTTGTAGCCGGCGCCACCTCCTGTGGCAGTGAATTCTATGTGTTAATCACTCTTTAAAGAAATTAAATTTACAGAGTCCCAAATGTTAAGGGAGAATTTGTATAAAGTGTTTTTAGATGGTACATTATGCCCAAAGAAATTGTAAAAATAAATAAAAGTTATAATGGAAAATCTTGGAAATGTCAAGTTACAGATGCAACATTTTATCATATGTGGTGGACATGTAAGAAAGCAAGACAATATTAGATAAAGATACATGAAGAGATATAAAAGATACCAAAATTCAAGTTTGCGATGGACCCAAAAACCATGCTACTAAATATTTTACTAAGTAATATTTTACGAAGTAATATTACAAGGACATATAGTGAACTATTTTAAATATATGGTAATGGCGGCAAGGGTGACATTTGCATGTAAATGGAAGGTGGAAAAATGCCCAGAACTGTCGGAATGGAAGAACAGATTAATTGAGTATGTAACAATGGCAAAACTAACATCTTATTTACATAATAGATTCAATTCAGAATTTCAAGAAAACTGGAATGTACTTTTGGAATATATAGATGAAAATTAGGACTAAACTATTATAGTGGAGAATGATTAAGAGATACAGTCAGGCAATTTTGTTGTTGCTACTGCTGTTGTTCAGTCGTCCAGTTGACTCTTCATGACCCCACGGGCCACATCACGCCAGGCCCTCCTGTCCTCCACCGTCCTCCAGAGTCTGTTCAATCCCATGTTCATTGCATCAATAACACTAACTATCTCATCCTTTGCCATCCCCTTCTTCTTTTACCTTCAATCATTCCCAGCATCAGGGTCTTCTCCAGTGAGTGCTCCCTTCTCATTTGGTAGCCAAAATATTTGAGCTTCAGGTTCAGTATCTGGCCTTCCAGGGTACAGTCAGGGTTGTTTACCTTTAGTACTGAGAGTCAGGCAATATACATTTGTAACAAGGAAATGTTAGATATGAAGCAAAGTAGAAAAGATGGGGGGGGAGATAAAACAGAAGTGAACATTTAACGTATATACAAATAAATCCTAGGCAACCAAGTAAGTTCTGATTGGCAACTGTAATAAATAGATCAGAATAGTAATGTAGCTTATGTACGAAATTAAAAGAAAATAAAAAGAAAATGGAGAGTGGTATGTGTGAGAGAGAGATGCATTCATCTCTAACATACACATAACTGAATCAGTATCTAGAGAGAGTTCCCACAATGCTATATTCACATGAAGGAGAGGAATAATACGGGTTCACTCCTGCTACAACAGAATGGCTATCCTCAGCCTGCTGATGGCAAAACCAGAATAATCACAAAGAACCCATTACTGGAGGAAGGAGCAGTGGCTCAGTGGTAGAGAATCTGCCTGGCACGCAGACGGTGACAGGTTCAGTCTCTGGCACCTTCAGCGAAAGGGGTCGGGTGGCAGGCGATGTGAAAGACCTCTGCTTGAGACCATGGAGAGCTGCGCCTAGTCAGAGTCACATAGATACTGACTTTGACAGACCAATATCCTGATTCAGCATAAGACAGCTTCATGTGTTCACGTGGAACTGTTTTCTTTGACATTAAAGCAGCTGCTGGTATGGCAGGATCCAAAGAGATTTGGATTGGAGAACATGGCTGGTTCTCTTCCCAAGCTAATGCCCCACAGGGGCTCGGGCTGTTCATGGTTGCTGGTGACACAGGAAGTGGTGGGTGTCATGCCTCAAATCTCCACTGGCCACGCTTGAAACAAACACCTGTAACCTGTCCATCCCCTCAAGGCCCAGCTCCCACTTCCCAGCTCCCCTGGCCCTGCTGGAGAACAGGTTCTTCAACTCTTTTCTGCTCACCCTTTTCCCCCAGGTAGACACACACACACCCACGGAAGGTGGCATGGTATCGCCTGGACTCGTCAGATCTTGGAAGCTAAGCAGGGTTGGTACTTGGAAGGGAGATCACCAAGGAAGACTCAGCAGAGGAAGGCAAGGACAAACCACCTCTGCTAAATCGCTTGCCGTGAAAACCTCTAGCTGAGGTCCCCATAAGGTGGTTGCAACTCAATGGCACCTATGTACCGACATAGAAATCCCCCCATGCTGTATTTAGCCAGTAGAGGGGGGAAAGATTCCCAGCTTAAAGCACACACATACCTCTTTCAGTGATGTGGCCTTGATTTATATCGTACGTATGCCCAGGCCGTGGGTGCCTTTTCTTCTTAAAGAAAAAAAACAAACTGGAGTGCCAATCAGAGATCCTGCACCTAACTGGTAACTGGACCTAAGGGGGGGGGTTACCTCTTCGGATTACTTTGTTTTAAAACAATCATGTTTGTTTTGTAGTTTTCTTTTGGCGAGTTATGACCCACGATCCCTCTTAACGGGGCTGTTAGAATCTTGGCCAGCTGTAGCCCAGGCATCCCCAGTGGGGTGCCCGCGGGCACCATGGCACCTGCCAACACCTTTCCTGGTCCTTGCCAAGTCTTTTTAGAAAGTGGGTGGGGCCAAGTAGGTCTTTTGCCCAGCAGGACTTCCAAGGGCCCATTGGAGATGTGATTGGCTGTTCAGATTTTTTTTAAAATGTTGCTTTGGCGGCAGCTGCCACCACAGCACAAGGACCTGCACTGCGTTACTGAAGCTTCAGCAATCGTTTTGTGGCTGGCTCCGCCTCATGTGGCAGCCGTTTCGCTGCTGCACCCACATGGCAGGTAGGGTTGCCAGGTCCTACTTGGCAGTCTGCGGGGGGCTCCGGGGTCCATTCCAGGCTCTTCAGGCGTGTGCGCCTTGTACACATGCCATGGTGATGTCACCCGGACGTGATGTCACCACACTGCCGATGTTGGGGGTGACACTCTAGTTTTTGGGCAAGACTCTATCGTTTGTAGGTGATTTCACTTTGTAGGTGCCACCACAACTAGAGTGCCGCTGTGCGACATCAGCGACGTGATGACGTCACTTCTGGGTGATGTCATCACATCGCCTTTCGGGCCAGTTGAGGGTGGAATTCAAAAGGGAATTAGACAGGCATATGGAGCAGAGGTCCATCAGTGGCTATTAGCCACAAGGTATAGATAGGGACTCTGGGGCAAGTGATGCTCTGTATTCTTGGTGCTTAGGGGGGCCAACAGTGGGAGGGCTTCTAATGTCCTGGCCCCACTGGTGGACCTCCTGATGGCACCTGATATTTTTGGCCACTGTGTGACACAGAGGGTTGGACTGGATGGGCCTTTGGCCTGATCCAACATTGGCGTCTCTTATGTTCTTATGTTCTTATTCCCCCCGCTGGCCAGCTGGTTGGTGGCAGGAAAGCCCCTTGCAAAACTGGGGGTTTCCCCACGCCCAGCAGGGGTCTGGCAACCCTAATGCCAAGTCAGTCTTCCAAATGTTCCCACAGGCTGGAAAAGGTTGGGAACCCTGCTATAGACCCATCTTGTGGAACCTGATCTATCCCTTCATATCAGCCCTGAATGAACTTTTTTCTTCTTCTGAGTGGTGGGATTCTGTGCCTAACTTTAGTCACATCCCTCTGTGGTTAGTGAATGTGAGAACAGCATGTGGCCACCTACCAAGCCAAGAATTTGTCAGCCATGTTTTTAATGGTTATATTAAAGGTAATTATTTATCTGCCCCTGTTCAGGGAATCATAATCAAAGCTACCAGAAACTTCACAGTGTGAAAAAAAATCAGAAATTGTTCACAAAAAACGTTCATGCACAGAAAATGTATTTGTCAAATAAATTGGTGTCTGACTATGAACCATTAGCTCAGTTTCAGGGCTCAAATGCCACACTTAGGAACAAACCAAGTAAAATCTTTCTCTTAGAAATGGCACGTAGCCATTAATCTGTCCCATTCCAATAACTTCTGAGAAAAAAAATCCATCAGGGTTAAAAATGAATGGTTTGAGGTTGGATTCCCCCCCCCCATCTTAAAATTGTTCGGGGAAGTTTTGCTACTTTAAAGAAGAAGAAGAGATTGGATTTACACCCCGCCCTTCACTCAGAGTGTCAGAGCGGCTTACAAACTCCTTTCCTTTCCCCTCCCCACAATAGACACCCTGTGAGGTAGGTGGGGCTGAGAGAGCTCTGATAGAAACTGCTCTTTTTCAAGAACAGCTGTGCCAGAACTATGGCTTGCCCGAGGTCATCCAGCAGGTTCAAGTGGAGGAGTGGGGAATCAAACCCGGTTCTCCCAGATTAGAGTCCACACACTTAACCACTACACCAAACTGGCTCCAAACCAGCTTTGGTAAGCAAACATCACATCAACTGAGTCTTAAGAGAGCAATCACCAGAATTCTGAACTGACGGCTTGGCATATCTGGGGAGTGGGGCGGCCAGCAATGGATACTTTCCCACGTAACCTTTTTCTCATGTTCACTTTTTAGATTGACTCTGTATTTTACATCAAGTTGATATAACAAGATTGGTGGCCATGTGAAGCCTACTGGGCTGTTCTATGCTTGCCATGTCATGCCAGCACAATTTAGGACCCACCATGCTGAATGTATCCTGTACGGCTGGTGATTCACAGCCTTGATTGTCTAATGATTCTGGACAGGGCTGCACTCTGCCTAGAAGATCAGATTCACAACTTGGAGCTTCTGTTAACTCTGGTTCATCTAGTACCTGACACTTATTGTCTTTACTTGTTTCTTTATTTAGATACTTATACTCCTCTTTTCTTTTCAGTGGGGATCCAAAGCGCCTTACAACACCATTCTCCCCTCCTTTATTTTATCCTCACAACAATAACCCCACGAAGTAGGTTAAGATGAGAAAAAAAGGACTAGCCCAAGGACACTGAGTGAGGTTCTATGGCAGAGTGGGGATTCGAACCTAGGTCTCCCATGTCCTAGTCTGGCACCGTAACCACTACACCATAATGGATTAGATTCGGGGATGTGTAAATGGAATGCAAAATATCCTTATCTCTGTTCTGCTTGGACAAGCAATAGCCCAAGGACTAAAGCAACCACAACGCTTTAATATAATCAATAATAAAAGGAAAAATAATTTAACAAAATAGCAATGTATACGTGAAGCAATGGACTATAACACAGATAGTTTGCATGGTTTTAAATTTGTTTTTGAAACTGTATTAAAAGAAATAAAGTGTATTAAAAGAAATGTGTGTGCTATGCCTCAAGCACATGGAAAAGATAGTAGGGACACAATCACTTTCCCTTAAGACAGACTGTGATATTCACCTGGTCTTTTCACGTGGCTTCCCCCCAGATCAGATCTCATGTGGCTTTCCCCTTTCACAGAGATTTCATGTCATGAGGCTGTGAGACTGAGTGTGTGCCACTGCTGCTAGTGTTTTGATTGTTTTGCTGGTTTGCTTGCTTGATATTTCAAGATTTCATAGTACCGCTGCTGAATAAACATCGGGGTGGATCTTACCCCTTTCCTGCCATTCCACTGCACACAGTTTACTTATTTATTAATTAAAATATTAATAGCCCAGTTTTTCTTTTGGCTCAAGTATGAAGTCTTCCTCTGACTGGGAGACTTCCTTCAACTTGAGTGGCTCTTCCATTGGAGAAAGAGCTACTTAAGTTGGAGAAGGACTCCTTAGGCTGGAAGATACCTCCTTCCATTATCCACCCCATTATCTCTGGTCACCCCCTGTATATGGATAAACATATGGAGCAGAGGTCCATCAGTGGCTTTTAGCCCCAGGGTTTAGATGGAACACTATGTCTGGAACAGTGATTCTTGGTCCTTGGGGGACCATAGTGGGAGGGCTTCTGGAGTTCTGGCCCCACTGGTGGACCTCCTGATGACACCTGTGTTTTAGCCACTGTGTGTTGGACTGGATGGGCTATTGGCCTGATCCAGCACGGCTTCTCTTATATTCTCATATCTTCTCACCAGGAGCACAGAGAGCAGGGTTCATGTGGAGGGGGGGCTGGACAGAATGGGAGGAGGTGATCCTTCTTGGCCTTCAAAATTTGAATGCAATCTTAATAAAAATGAAGTTTAAAGCAACTGACTTGCAGAATAGTGCCAGGCACCATGGACTGGTTCACACATGCATCATCCACCCTTTGTTTATTTAGCAAGTAATAATCCAGGGCTGAATGTGTGACATTGTATTTCAGGCACTGCAAGGAGTTAAAGGTTTTGGGTTCATTCACAGATGCACGTTGCCCCTTGATGCCACCAAGTAACAAGTGCATGTGTGTGAATTCATCCCGAAACATTTGTCGAATACTGCTGCTCCTCTCCCCATCAATGTGATTTGGATTTAGACCACTTGAGATTCTCTTTTTCCCCTGAAGAAATGGCTAACCCTACCCCATTTCCCCCCTAATGAATTTGCTTAGATAATAAAAGGATTCCGCCGTATCTCCTGCTGTGCTTGGTTGCCCTTGGAAATTGGCTCGTGCCATGGCTAAAAACTTCATTTCTGAAATACAATTCTTTTTTTTTTAAAGTCAGGACTCCTTTCTGTTGCTTTTATCTAAAGAATGTTCTTGGCCGTCCTATGTCGGTTCATGAACTGACTTTACACAGTGTCCCTCATTAACCCCTTGGCCTTGGAAGAAGGACTCTGTTGTAAATCTAAACATAGAAACTCATGCGGTGCCATTGTCTCATTTTTGTTCCTCACATAAGAGATTTTCATGCCAGTGTGACAAATGGTGTACATGTTCTGACGGCTGGCCTGGTGGTACTCTGTGGACTTGATTTTAAGTTTGGGATGAATTAGACACTTGATGCCCTGACCTGGATGGCTTAGAGTTAAGGTGCGATCACACACACAGTTAGCCCTGCCATAGGTGTGAATGCTAGGTGAATTTAAAGGGCACAATCAGACATGAACATCTGGGAGGTGCCCCACACCTGTCAGCAACCCACTTTGCTCTGCTGCAGAAGTGGAGTAAAAAAACACCGAGGAAAATCCGGCAGTAAACGGGTTGCGACAGGCCACGGACGGAGTTTCCTGTGTCTGATCACTCTAGCGTGCTCTCAGGGTGTCAGGATGGTCTGATCAGGCCATCCCAACTCCATGCAGTCCCCCCCTTCTCGGTATGTGCATCATCACCAGCCCCAGTGTGGAGAGGCGATACATCGATTCCTCATGTAAGTGCATCGGAAACAAACAGCAAAATAAAAACCACCTCGCCTCACCCGTGGTTGCATCTCATCATGCAGTGGCGGGCTGTGCCCACATCTTCCAAGGACTCGCTTCTCACCGCTTTATCTCATGCATTTGGGATTGCTTTCCTTACTTTGTTTGGATCATCTTAAGTTAATGTATGAGTTGTTTTTTCTAAAGTAAAACCTCAGTATTCAGGTTAAATTGCCATGTTGGCACTTTGCGATAAATAAGTGGGTTTTGGGTCGCAGTTTGGGCACTCGGTCTCTAAAAGGTTCGCCATCACTGCTCTATGGCATCCCATTCCAGCTGAGTTCCCACCCCTGTCAAAGTCCCCCCTTCCCAGGCACTGATCCTTAAATCTCCAGGAATTCCCCAACACAGAGTTGGTAACCCTGTCCAGGGTATCCTTATCTCATCAGCTGTTGGAAGCTAAGCAGGGCTGGCCCTGGTAAGTACTTGGATGGGAGACCACCAGAGAAGTTAGGGTTGCTACACAGGTGCAGGCAATGGCAGTCCACCTACGTTCAGCTCTTGTCTTGAAAACTCTACAGGGCTGCCATAACTCAGGTGCAACCCTTGATGGAGGCTATTAACACAAAGCTGGCATTAATCCACGCCTTCATTCTCTCTCTGTTTCTCTCTGCAGCACATCGATAGAAATTATTGCCAATTAGATCAATTTTTCAACTGTTGTAACTATTATTATTTATATGATTATTTTAAATTGTCTGGATTTTCTACTGATGTTACCCACCCTGAGCCCACTCACGGGAAGGGCGGGATATAAATTGAACTAACGAACTAACGAATAAATCTATACATTCAAAAATGGCAGAGATCCAGTGACCTTCCAGAGAAGAGAGGAATCAACTTTCTGAACAGTCTTCCATATCAAAAACCTATGCACAGGAAACTGGAACATCATGGAGAATCCATCTCTCTGCCATGCTGCCTTCCCACTGGTAGGAAGTTATTTGATCATTAAGTATGAACATTCAGTCAAAAGATCCTCGACTTTCCTCCTTTGGTGGTGCAAGCCATGGAGAACTGGTAGTGTGTGTGATTTCTGTATATTCAGCTCAGTTCTAGAAGCTGATTCACACCAAATGGTGCATCACACAATATCCCATCAATCAATGGTTTAGTTTGTTTATTTCAAACATCTGTATACCTGGCAAAGAACTGCAGGGTTGCACAACATCTATCAGACTTCTGCAAAATGATCTGCAGTGTGCCCCATTCAAACACACAATAACTGTTCCAAATCTGAACAAAATTCTTTCCAGCATTTAGAAGCAGGCAAAAACTTTCCTCATACACAAATCCACATCTCGTAACTGCTCTATAATAGAGAATCTTACATGGACTCTACAGTGGGAATAGTTTCTTTCGTTTGCCTGAAATATGTGGGACAGGATCCTTGTGTTGAGGGATGCTGTGCCTGAGAATGTAATTCCTATTGGGCTGGGGATTGACACCTGGAAGTTGTTCCCCCTTGAAACTACCACTTGAAAGTAATTTCCCCAGAAGTGGTCTCCCCATTGAAACCATCAGCTTAATTGAATTGAAATGGCTACATTTCCTAATATCATTTGGACATAAGAGGGGCCTTGCTGGATGAAAACACTGATCCATCACATCCAGTGTCCTGTTTCCCACAGTGGCCAACCAGATATCCTGGAAGGACCACAGAAGTTTCACCAAAGGTTCCTCCTGCTGTCCCCCAGAGATATGCAGCCTTTGTACACAGAAGTCTCACTTAGCCGACATGTACTGATGGACTGAACCGCCATGATCCTTTCTATACAGCTTTTAGTCTGCTAATGGCCATTTTTAGTTGCTTTATTTCCAATATTAAAGTTTCCAACTCATATTTTAGATCAACACATGGACCCTTTCCAGATCCCATTGCTTTTGCCCATCCCTATGGTACCTTCCTAACACACTGTTGTGTCCCAGCATGAACCCTGTCTCCCTCCCCCAAACCCACAGTGGGGCTATTTTGATGAAGAGGCAGAACTATGCAGGGGGAAAAATCAGCCTCTATGCCTGGGGTCACTGAGAACAGGCTTAGCTGCCACCACAGTGTTGTTCCTGTGAAACCTTCACTGGCTTTCCTCTTACAGTTGCTATGAGCTCCTCTAGAGAAAAACAAAGTATGTCACTGGGGCACCATCAAAGTCAGAAGAGATCCTCTCTCCACCTGTGACAGAATCTTCTTCATGGGCCCTTGAAACAAAACACCACAGAGATTCCCATCTGTAACAATGGCCAGCATCTTGTGACTCAGTGAGTAGCAACAGGTGATTTCTGATTGGTGCTGCTCTTTCTCACTTTCTCCTAATCATGTTATTTTTACAGCAACAACAACAGTAACAAATCTATGGAAAGAGAAAACAAAGGAAAAGAGAAACTGGTGACAAGGCCCACCAGTTCAATAAGTCTAAATACTATATTTACTCAAATGCAGGTCACCTTCCTTTTGCATCAGTACGGTAAAGGTAAAGGTAAGGGTTTCCCTTGCTCGAAAGCCAGTCGAATCCGACTCTACGGATGCGGTGCTTACCTCCGTTTCCAAGCTGAAGAGCCAGCGCTGTCCAGAGACATTTCCATGGTCATGTGGCCGGCATGACTAGATGTCGAGGCGCACGTAACGCTGTTACCTTCCCACCAAAGCAGTACCTGTTTATCTACTTGCAGTTTCTTGCTTTCGAACTGCTAGGTTGGCAGGAGCTGGGGCCAGAGACGGGAGCTCACTCCGTCTTGTGGCACTCGGGTCACGGACTGCTGAACTACCGACCTTCCAGTCTGCAGTTCAGCATCTTAACCACTTGAGCCACTGCAGCCCTACATCAATATGGTAGCTGATTGCAAAATGCTTCCCTATATCTATGAAAGAAGCACTCAGATACTGGTGAAAATGTATCCTGCTCATCTCTGTCTTTTCTGGACTGGTTTCTGACTGATTCCCAGCAAAGCTGCCCTCAGCATCCTTTTAAATCTAATCTTAACACTACGCTTAATGCTTGCAAACCTCCTCAAAAGAAAAAAAGAAAAAACCCTGAATCAACAAAACCTGACCGGCAAATCCCTGCTTTGCTTAAATCTCTCCAAGATCAATTGTGCAGCATTCAAAGGAGGCTGAATATTAAACAGCTGATATCTTGTATGCTGACTGCAAAAGACTAGACTGGCTTCCCAGTTTACTTCAGAAATTTAGCTACTGTAAGCTACTAGAAGAGATTTTCTGCCCTCTCCCACGTGTCTTGCATATAATCCAATATGGCATGTATCACTTTCATATATGTTAATGCATGGGCATAGGGGGGTGATGACTGCTGAACTTGGCAGAACAACAAAAATCAGACCAGTCGTTCCACAGGAGGTGGGGAGAGGGGTGTCCTCAGCAGCTGACTTGGATACCACCAATGAGAGACAGTGTTGAGGTTTGAGTCACCTTTTGGAGGTGGGAGCTATGGCTCACTGGAGAAGTATCTGTTGTGCACACAGAAGGCCCCAGATGCAGTCCTTTGCACCTTCAGTTAAAAAAAGGAATCTGGCAGTAGGTCATGTGAAAGTCCTTGACGTGAGGCACACCTATGAACCCATGGAGATGCCCGCCCTATACTGAATCAGGCCATTGGTCCATCAAACTCAGTACTGTCTACTCCGACTGGCAGCAGCTCTCCAAAATCTCCGGTGGAGGTTTTTCACATTACATACCACCTGATCCTTTTAGGTGGGGATGAAGGGGATCAAACCTGGGACCTTCCCCATGCCAAGCAGACCCTGGAGAGCTGCTTCCAGTCAGAGCAGACAATACTAACCTTGACCGTCCAGTGTTCTGATTCCGCAGAGGGTCCTCTCCGACTGGCAGCAGCTCTCCAAAATCTCCGGTGGAGGTTTTTCACATTACATACCACCTGATCCTTTTAGGTGGGGATGAAGGGGATCAAACCTGGGACCTTCCCCATGCCAAGCAGACCCTGGAGAGCTGCTGCCAGTCAGAGCAGACAATACTAACCTTGACCGTCCAGTGTTCTGATTCCGCAGAGGGTCCTTCCTGTATCCATGTATGTATAGAATGTGGGAGTATGAACGGAGATCGAAATACTAGAGAAACACACACCTCTTGGCTTCCAGCTTGATTTTGGAAATCCATTGATCTCTGCCTGCTTTGCCTTTTAGGTGGCACCAGTCCTGTTTCCAGGAAGAAAAAAGCAGCACAATATGGTGGGTGGGGGCAACTGTCATTGGTGATGGTGAGTACTGTAAACATGGCAGTGCAGTTATGCTGGCCATGCACTCTTTTTTTCTGTGGGTATTTGTGTGTGCGTGCGCGAGCTTCTAGGCCTGGAAGTCATGACGACTCCTGGTGACCCATAGTGGGGTTTGGATGTTTTCAGAGTGGTGGCTTGATAGCTTGCCTCTGCGTCCTAAGCCCTGGTATTCCTTGGAGGTCTCCCTTCCAACTACTTACCAGGGTCAGCCCTGCTTAGCTTCCAAGATCTGACGAGATGGGGCTTGCCTGAGCTATCCAGGTCAGGGTGCTGCCATGCACTCCTGACACGATGTCTACGCATTAATGAGTGGGCTTCATGGGGATTAGCCCAATCTGGTCTGAGCTTGTCAGGGCTTGGGAGCTAAGCAGGGCCAGCCCTTGGATGGGAGAGCACCAAGGAAGACTGGGGTTGCTACATGAAGGACGGAAATGGTAAACTACCTCTGCTCATCTCATACCTGGAACGCCCTCTGGAAGGGGTCACCATGAGTGGGTTACAATGGCCCTGGTCACACCGGCTGGATATCGCAGGGGGGGAGGTATGGCTGTTTGCCCCGGAGCGAACTACCACATGGCCGCAGGATCAAACGTCCCACCGACGTCCCGTGGTTCGGGGGAGGTGCCGATCATACGTCAATCCTGTGCCGCGGCAAAGAAGTGGTGCAGTGGTGGTGGTTGTTTTTTTTAACCGAAGAGTGCATATGCGCCGTTGGGTACTTGTGCGCATCCCGTGGAGACTTGGGGAAAAAAACCTTTTCGCGAAGGGACATGGGCGGGTGCCGGATGCCACGAGCTACCACCGGAAACGTGATCAGACGCCTGCCCTTGCCCCGCGGTTTCCGGAAACTAGTACCTCGGAGGTACTAGTTTTTTACAGCGCATCTTTGGCATGAAGCCTCGGGTTAGCCACGGGAGCTCTACGCTTCCCAGATGTTGCGGTGTGATCGCCCCCGGAAAATCCGCCTATCTTCCATCTCTGTAGCGTGGCTAATGCTCCAGGTGACCGCAGCCAATAAGACTTCCTCTTTTTTTCCCCAATAGTATCCCAATACAGAATTCCCAAGAGGACAATTCTTATCAGCTGGAGATGCTGAGATGGATGAATCCAATGCCTGCCAAAGAAAATATTCCTAAATGGAATGGTATCTAGAAAGGCAGTGAAATGGAATAAATTGCTACTCTGCTGCTAAATCATCATGTTTTTAGTGTTCCAACATCAACATTTTCCTCTTGGGTATTTGTTCCCTCACACTCCGCCAGACTGCTCCCTTTCTCTTCTGCAGTGTTCCCCTTTGAACCCAGTCTGTGAAAGCACCTTGCCTGGCGGGTTCCTGAACCTCCGCTCCCTCGTCAGGATTCCTAGCTGCTCCTATCACAAATAAATAAAAGTCCCGAGCACCTCATTAATTATCTTTTTATTACTCTCTTCATTATGATCGGGCAATGGCCTGTAGCCATTCATTAACTCAGCTTGCTCTCGTCCTCTGCCGCTATCAGATCACATTTGCCGGTTCTCCCGACATCAATTAGGGTCGGCTACATGGTGAATTATGCCACACTTTGTCACTCTGTACACATTAGCCAATTGGATCCTCCCATTCTCATTGAGCATATTTTACACCCTTTGTGAGAGAACGTGCCCCAGAGCCGTTTTTAAATATAGCAGCTGGTCGCGGCGCTACAGAACAGGCACCAGCCTCAAAGTCAAATTCGCAACCGAAAGGCAGAAAAGCGGCTCAGGCGGAAGTCAGCTTGTGCAGATACAGAGTCTGTGCTAATGTCCCTCAGCTTCGTACATACGAGCAGCCTTTGCTGTGGTTAAATAATGGCGTTCCCCTTGTAATGCTTGCATCTTGTTCACTCTGGGTAGATTCTGATGAGCATTTGAAGAGGCATAATGAGATGTCTTTGTCGACATTTTTGTTATTTGGACATTTGTAGTCTGCCCTGACTTGGATGACCAAGGCTAGGCCAGTCGCATCTGATCTCAGAAGCTAAGCAAGGTCGGCCCTGCTCAGTGGCTCATTCCGCACTGGCTTTTTTCCCGGTTGCTTTATGAAACCCACATTGGAACAGAAATCCCCCTCTGCGTTGCATGCTGCTTTCACTTCCTTTGACCACCGGATTTTATGGCACCCTCCACACTGCATGCTGCTTTTGCTTCCTTTGATCGTCAGGCTTTATGGTATCTTCTACACAGATTTATGGCTGTTCAGGGGTGACTTTGCAGTCAGTACAGCGGTGCCCCAAGGTATTTGAATGTAGTTTTGAGCTGCACAAACGCTAGATGCAGAATCGCCACGTATTTGGTTGGGAGACCACCAAGGAAAACCACGTCTGAACATCTCCTGCCTTGAAAACCCTACGGGGTCAGCATGAGTCAGCTGTGACTACCACCGCCACATCTGTATTCTACCTCTTTGCTATTTGTTTATTTATTTTTACAAAAACCCATCACAGGGGCCTTTAATGCTTAACAAAAGTAGCAAAGAAGGGAACAATCATTTAGGAACAGCAAACTGATGATAAACAATAAATAAACACCCCCAACAATTACAAACGCCCAAAGCAGCAGTAGGAATAAAAAGCTACTGGGTGCAAGGGAAGAACATAATTTTTTTCTCTCCTTTCTTTATGGGTTTGTAGTTTTGGTCAAGAGTTTCGGTTCTGTCAGTTTTGCAGATTCCCTTGCATTGTGTATGTCAGTTCACTGATCCCTATTTATTTATTTTTTTTGTTTTATTTATTTTTTATTGCATTTCTACCCTGCCCTCCCCGCAAGCAGGCTCAGGGCGGCTTACAATAAGGCACCATGCGCCAAAACATAAAACAGCATAAAAACAAGATAAAACAATCTACTCGGTGCTCGGTGGTTACAATCAAAACTAACAAGATGGAATCCAATTTACAAGATGGACTCCCCAGAATCTTACATAACAATAGGAATGTTAAATACTCATGGTTGTTACTCAGCCCCATCCAGCGGTTTATATGGTACTGATATCTACAAGGTATGTCATTTGTATGCATGATATATGCTGATTTACCAATGTGCAAATAACATTGAAAAAATACATATGTTTTATTGGGGAAATGTGGCGTAAACAAATCAAAAGTCACAGTACATTAAAGAATCACCAGCTCATAAGAAGAGCCCTGCTGGATCAGAGCAGTGGTCCATCTAGCCCAGTATCCTGTCTCACACAGTGGCCAACCAGTTCCTCTGGATGGATGGCCAACAACAGGGCATAGAGGCCGAGGTCTTCTCCTGATGTTGCCTCCAAGTCCTGGCTCTGGGATTCAGACGTTTACTGCCTCTGATTGTGGAGGTTCCCTTTAGTCACCATGGCTAGTAGACATTAATAGACTTATCCTCCATGAATCTATCTAATTCCCTCTTAAAGCTTGCTATTCCTGTAGCCATCACTACATCCTCTGGCAGTGAATTCAACTGAAATCAAATCCAGATGTGTGGGGGTCCCCCTTGCATCCTCCATAGGCACAAAAGGTAATCTCATCTTTACCTTGAAGCTAAAAGCTAACAAGGGCAGTGCCATGCAGTTGCCTCTGGGAAGAGCACTCCATTAATGTGGAGCAACCACAGAAAAGGACCTTTCCCCAGGAGCTGTTCCAGGGCTGCCAAGCCCCCAGTCA
Source organism: Gekko japonicus (assembly GCF_001447785.1). Classification (NCBI taxonomy): domain Eukaryota; kingdom Metazoa; phylum Chordata; class Lepidosauria; order Squamata; family Gekkonidae; genus Gekko; species Gekko japonicus. Next base: position 181,286 of record NW_015176458.1, on the reverse strand, counting down.
GGGCAGTGGGTCCCCAGTCCCTGCTCCCATTGCCCTCTGTCACTCTGAGCAGCTGAGGGAGAATTTTTTTTCAGCTTCAGCATCACTTTACTTCCAGTTTTTTTTAAAAAAGGAAGTGACATAGTGTAGCTCTAGGAATTGCCCCAAACTCTATGGTTTTACCAGGCTCTTACCAGAAGTGACATGATACCACAGCCAGCAACACAGCCCGTTTCCCCATACACAATCACAGCCCTCCTGCAGGTGGCCAGACACTGTCTGGCAGCCCTAAGATGTTCACCTAAACTTTGAAGGCAGTAGTTCCCAGAAGACGACTTATGCATGTTACAGAATGGACAGGTTTGTATGAGAGGCAGGCTGGTGAGTACTTTAGAAAGCTTCAGTTTTGCTACCTGGACAATCCAAATTCCATAAACTTGACTACATTACACAAATGTGTGTACTTCCTCCCCCTCCCTATATTTTGTCTATTTCATTCTCCATGTTTTGCTCTTTGGCATGATCTGCCTGCATCTGTCCATACATATTGCTTCTATTTGGGACAGCTGCGTTATCCCTTAATATATGTGCTGAACACATTCATGACAATTACTTTCTCTGATATTTACCAGCCATTTCATAATAGTTCTTTTGACATTTTTGAGGGCTGCAGACATCATTCTGATGCATGTACAGTATTTATAATGGCTCTTAACAACCCCCCCACCTGTCATCACTGCTGACATGTAACATTGTTCCTTGTGATGCGGTGTCATATTTGGTAGAACAACACACTGTCATGTGTGCCTTCCTTCCAAAAGTGGTGAGAAATTCCAAGAGAAATGCCATAAAGTTTTCTTTTTAAAGGAGGAGGAGGAGGAGATTGGATTTATACTCCACTCTTCACTACCTGAAGCAGTCTCAGAGTAGCTTACAATCTCCTTCCCTTCCTCTCCCCACAACAGGCACCCTGTGGGGTAGGTGGGGCTGAGAGAGCTCTGAGAGAGCTGCTCTTGAGAGAACAGCTCTGAGAGAACTTGTGACTGACCCAAGGTCACCCAGCAGCTGCATGTGGAGGAGTGGGGAATCAAACCCAGCAGGGACTCCTTTGCATGTTAGAACACACACCCCTAATGTAGCCAGTCCTAATGAGTTTCTGCTGTTGGATGTGGCCTATTATGGTAATGAGTTCCTGCTGGGTGTGGCCAACTCGGGAGCCAGCTGGAACTCCGTTCCTGTGCGTTCCTGCCCCAAAATAGCCCTGGATGTTTCTATTATGAGCTCATGGTATTTAAAAAGGTGGTATATAAAGTCTCTAAATAAAGAAATGCATCTTGGGAGGGAAGGACAATTGCCCTTAGGAAAATGGTGTAGAAGGAAAACTTCCCCTTCACCCATTACTGTCGCCCTGATCAAAATAATTCCCTTCCCCTTCACAGCTCTTTGGTAGGGTCAAAAGAACTCGCACATCTCCATGCCATGCCGTGTCATCCTCAGGGGGTGCACACACACCTTGCTGAACATCTGTCAGGGACCAACAGGTGAACCCCCACTCAGGAAATATCCTCAGTAGGGTTCCCAGCCTCCAGGTGGTGTCTGGAGGTCTCCCGCTGTTGCAACTAATCTCCAGGCAACAGAGATCAGATCACCTGGAGACAATGGCTGCTTTGGAAGGTGGACTCTATGGCACGATACCCCATTGTAGTCCCTCCACAAACCCCACCCCTCTCAAGCTCCACCCCCCAACATATCCAGATATTTCCCAACCTGGACCTGGCAACCCAAACCCTCAGCCATTCAAGGCACATGAACTTTCTTGCGCCAAATCCCATATTTACTTTAGGCAAAAGTCTAGCGACTGACCCATTCATCGTATACAGACCACCTAGCTTGTCACACTCTTCCGAGTGCTGGCTTGCCCGTTCCTGAGACTAGGCCATTGGCTTGCCAAGGCGCTCTGCATGCTGCATGATTTCATTTGCATTGCTGACAGATTTTCTGTTGGCTTCCCTGAGCCATCGAGGAAGAATGACATTTATGCTAATTACACTGGGATTTGCATTTCTCAGGCTATTTTGAATGCAGCTTCGGAAGATTTGCCCGGACATTCGGAAGCAAGCAAGCTGACAAAGAGCCCGAGGGCCTCCAGGGGTGATTCGCAAGACTCGCCTGGAAAATGTGCACAGTAAATAAGAGTTAATGGAGTAACAAAGTCCTTTAAATAAGGAAGTGCCAAAACTAGCTATTAATCTGTTTTATTTAGATAGATCCAGGGCTATTTTGGGGCAGGAACGCACAGGAACGGAGTTCCAGCTGGCTTCGGAGTTGGCCATGCCCACTACACCCAAAACCTCTGCCTGTACGCGGCTACAGAGGGAAGGCCTGGAGAGTGACCCCCCCCCAGCGACTCTGAGGTGGGCAGGCCATGGGTGCCCTGGAAAGATCAGGTCCCCGTGCCTTCCCCGGCCTGTCCAAGGTCCGGTTTGCCCAGGCTCCCCACAGCCGCGGGGCACCCGGGCAAGCCAAGGGAAGGCATGGGGTGTGGCTAATGAGCTGCACTGTCAGGGGTGTGGCCTAATATGCTAATGAGTTTCTGCTACTGGGTGTGGCCTATTATGCTAATAAGTTCCAGCTGGGCTTTTTCTACCAAAAAAGCCCTGTTAGATCAGTGTTTTTTAGAAAGTGGGTGGGGCGTAGGGTTGCCAGACTCCAGGTCCCGGTGGGGGTTCTGCCTGTTTTCAGGGCTTCATCCGGCTGGCTGGTGGGGGAAACCCCACCCCCAAACAGCCATGTCCCCAACACAATGATGTCACCCGAAAGTGAAATAATCGTGTCCGGGGCGTCGTGTGGGATGCTCTGGTTTGAGATCAAAACTATGGTAAATTTGTCCTAAAACCATAGAGTTCTGCCCTCAAACCAGAGCATCACCACACAACATCATGTAGCTGGCCAACCCACGCCACTCTTCTGGCCTGATCTCAGCCTGCAGGGTTTCCTTGGTGCTAAGAACCAGATTTCTGTTCCTCTCAGCCTACCGTCTCTGCATTTTGGAGGGGAGTCAAGATCAACTTGTTGACGAGAAACGGGGCCCACCCAGCTGACCTGCATCTCTCGCCTGGCCGTTTTGCGGGGCCCATGTGCTTGAGTGATGTCATCATGTCAGGGAAGTCCAGGAACACCCCCCAAATCCCCCCACCGGTGTGGTGAGGGGACCTGGCAACCCTAGTGGGGCCAGATGGGGCTTTTGACCAACTAGACTTCTGATGGAGTGCTGGAGATTTCATCAGCTCTGTGTATTTTGAAATATGTTGCTTTGGCAGCAGCACAAGGATCTTCATCGTGTGACTGAAGGTAATCTGCAGTAATCATTTTGTGGCTGGTTCTGCCTCCTGCAGCAGCCATAGTCACAGTCATTTTGTGGCTGCCCTCACCACATTGGGTCAGAATTCCCAAGGTGTCTGCAAGCTCAAAAGTCTTGGGCCCCCCTAAGTTAGATAATTTGTTTCCCCATTTCCAGGACTTGCTTGAGGTGGCTTACAACTGAAATAATAAAGCAATAATTAGTAAATAGCAATGAGTAAAACCAATAAAAGTAGGCCAATAAAAACATGCCAGGGCACAAAAGCAGCATAAACACAGCATAAAATGATACTGATAAAACAATCCTCAGGTTCATGCCATAAACAGCTTAAAAAGCTGGATCCCTTTTGTTAAAATCCTAGGGAAGAAGAATTGTTTTGGCCTGGCACCTAAAGAAAAGTAAGGTAGGTGCCTGGATTGCCCAGACTAGCTTGCACTTGTCAGATCTCATAAGCTAAGCAGGGTTAACCCTGGTCAATATTGGCACGGGAGACCACCAATGAAGTCCAAGGTTGCTATGCAAAGGCAGGTAATGGCCAACCGCCTCCCTTTGTCTCTGGCCTTGGAAACCCTACGGGGTCACCCATAAGTCAGCTGTGACTTGATGACACTTTCCCCCCACTGGGATTAAAGCAGACAGTAGTTACAGTCGAATTCCCTTTTGATTGATTTGGAATCAGCTCAGTTTATACAAGTTTCCTTGGCAAAAGCCTCGGGAACAAGCCCATCTATTTCCTGAGGGTTCTTTCCCAGCACATAATACTGGCACATGAACTACAGACTGTTCTCTACCAAGAAGTCTGGAGATGGGTGAGACTCCTATGGGCCCCAGATCTTTCCCTCCCTACAGTTTCCCCAGACGGGTTGGTAGCCCGTCTCCCCAAACAAAGGCTGTCCCTCTCTGCTTGGGGCTGCTGGATGTTAGTTCATGTTGCCACCAGGATTCCAATAGCAGCCTTTGAAAAGAAATGGCCGATTCATGCCCTTAACTCTGAAGCCATTTGTGACTGATGGTGTCAGACACCGTACTCTTTCTGTCCTTCTTCAGCCCCCCCCCCCCCCCCCCAGCCAATAAATAAAAGGGCAATGCTGGTTCTCAATGAAACCTGCCAAAAGTCTAAAGTAGTCAAAAGTAATTCTAACTGGAGGAACCGATTTGTAACCATGGGTATCACAGCAGGCTGCCTTCACCTTGCCTTCTATTCACTTGCTTTTTTCCCCCCAATTCAGTAAAAAAAAGATGAGTTTGCCTATTGGGACTTCGAGGCACCAGCGATGTAAATGTATTTGGCTCGGTCTGTTTTTCTCTTTCAAATAGTTCAGAATATAACTTCCTTTACTGCTGCTTGCTCATTAATTAAGACTCCTTGGAAGCAGTTTGCGCTGAGTGCTGAAATCCAAGCCACTTCGCGCTTCCAACTTGAAACTGAGGAAGAAGCTGATGGTTAGCAGTGCAGAGTTCCGGAGTTCCTGCAGTCTAAGCCCATGCTAGAGCATCCAGTGACCAAAAGATGTCCTTTCTGGTTATGTGGTCAGAAATGATGTCATCATGTCACAAAACACTACTCTGGCCCCAGTATTTTTACCAAAGTGAGGGCAGGCAATGAGGGGGTGTGAAAGTTCCCTCACCCCCAACCTGGAAATAGCAACCATAGCATGTGGAGCCCCCCCCCCCACCACCACCCATGGGACAATGGTGTTGGATTAGTTAAGAGTGTTAAACTAGTATCTGGGAGACCTGGGTTCAAATCCCCACTTGTGCCATGGAAGCTCACTGGGTGATCTTGGGCCAGTCACGCTCTCAGCCTAACCTCCTCACAGGGTTGTTGTGAGGATAAATGGAGGAGGGGGAAATGATGCAAGCTGCTTTTGGGTCCCCACTGGAGAGAAAAACGGGGTGTAAATGAATTTAATAAACTAAAAACTAAATAAAATAATGCCCCCACCGCCATTTTGGCTTGGACAAATGGAGAGGGAGGAAAGCAGAAGCCCCTCCTCCCACACCACAGTCCCAAGCCAAATTGGGCTCCCATGTGTTTTTAAAAGGCATTCCCACCAGGAACTCATGGGCCCAGTGAGGAAGAAGAGGAGGAAGAAGAAGAAGACGAGTAGTAGTAGTAGTAGTTGGGTTTTATACCCTGCTTTTCACTACCCAAGGGAGACTCATAGCGGCTTACAACTGAAGTCTCTTCCTCTCCCCTCAACAGACACCCTGTGAGGTAGGTGGGGCTGAGAGAGCTGGCTTCATGCGGAGGAAGAGTTGGGAATCAAACCCAGTTCTCCAGATTAGAGTCTGCCACTCTTAACCGCTACACCAAGCTGGCTCTCAATATGGCTGTGAGTCCTCGTGGTGGCCTTGCAGACTTCATGATGTGTAGTTTGGCCATCAGACATTGTCTTTCCACCTTTCAGCTGAGCATTAGGAGAAACTCCTAAATGGTGCAAATAGCTCAATGACAGAATCAGTTACAGAGAAGGTGGGAGAATGGACTGTCCCTCATTGGAGGTCTTCAGGCATAGGAAGGGCCGTCAAGGATGGTCTAGATTTCCGGCTCCTATGATTCTGTGAATCAACAGCAGCAACATGCAATCAATAAACAATCAAAGCCACCAATTTTAAGTAACCAGCACCATATCATTAAAAGGCCACTTAAAAGGTTAAGAGTGGTGGACTCTAATTTGAATGGTAGGGTTTGATTCCCCACTCCTCCACATGAAGCCTGCTGGGTGACCTTGGGCAAGCCACAGTTCTCTCAGGACTCTCTCAGCCCCACTTACCTCACAAGGTGACTGCTGTGGGGAAAGGAAGTGAAGGTGATTGTAAGCCACACCAAGACTCCTTAGGGTATAAAAAAGCAGAGTATAAAAACCAACTCCTCCTCCTCCTCCTCCTCCTCTTCTTCCTCTTCTTCTTCTTCTTCTTCTTCTTCTTCTTCTTCTTCTTCTTCTTCTTCTTCTTCTTCTTCTTCTTCTTCTTCTTCTTCTTCTTCTTCTTCTTCTTCTTCTTCTTCTTCTTCTTCTTCTTCTTCTTCTTCTTCTTCTTCTTCTTCTTCTTCTTCTTCTTCCTCTTCTTCCTCTTCCTCTTCCTCTTCCTCTTCTTCCTCTTCTTCTTCTTCTTCTTCTTCAGTATAAGGCAGCTTCATGTGTTCAAAAAAGGGAAGAAATCAACAAAAAGCCCAGGAGAATAGGAATGCCTTTATCTGGCACCAAAAGCATTTGGGACAAGTGACTGAAAAAGGAGACAGCATCACAAAATGGAGGCACCACCACAGAGAAGACCCTGCCTCTTGGGACCACCTGCCTTTCTTCAGAATATTTTAGACGCATCGGGACTATTAAGATAGTTCAGTAGAAGTCCATACCTTCCCATGGGAGATTTAAATAAGGATTGTAAGATGCATTAACATGCTGCTAACCTTGAGAAACAGGTCCCCCAATTATTTGGTTTTTCCGGTATGGGTTGACTGGTGCATTATTTCTTTATTATTTATGTACACAGTCATATACCGCCCCTCCCAGCAGCACTCAGTACAGAAACGAGAACAGCACAATAAAACTGTCAGGAATCGGTTCCATAATATCACACAAAGTAAATGAAAATTCAGTCACAATACAGAGAAGGTCAAGGTGAGGGATCAAAATAATTGCAAATCATATGCAGGAAAAGAGAAGCAGCAGTTGTGGAGGGAAAATGCATGGGTTGTATCCAAACAACTGTGAGTGGCATAAAAGTCACAGAACAGGGCTTTCCCTCTCCCACTACAATAAACAAAAAATCTGTTTCTGGATGTCAAGAGGCCCTCGCAAATAAGATGGGGCCAAAACAGGATGCATGATAGTAGGAAATAGGCAAATACTTTTCGCTGCCACTGACACCTGGCATTCACTCCACAAGCAAGTTCATCCTGTTGGCATTTTGCCCATACAGCATCATGTGTGACTGACAGATCCTATTCCTTTGCTGAAGAGCCCTTGCGCAACTCAGCTACAAGTAGCTGAACTATTGAGCACATCCTTATGCAGCTTCCCCTGCCTATGTGTTGTCATCCTGATTGATGGATTCTCCTCCCTTAGTTGTGTACCAATAGCGAGACTGACATTAATTCACAGGCACAGAGGGAAACATAAAGCTCCGACGCCCTAATATAATCTGCGTGGCACATAACACATGCAAGGTTAATGAACATTTCCCTTTAAACCTCGACTCCCCAAATAGAAATGATAACCATTGGCCAGGAGGACTAGAGGGGTAATCAGAGTCTATTGGAAAGGAAATATTGATCCTTACGGTTAATCATCATCATTCTTTAAATCCAGAGAGGACTTTGGTATGGTGCCAGCAAAGGGGAAACGGAAAGCAATCACTTGATGAAAGAAGTCTCAGGCCCAGATTCCGAAGGACAAATGGGAGACTGAGAACCAGGAGCTTTTAGTCTGGCTGTTGGTCTGCCAGTCATATAGTACTGGGAATGGCAGGCTCTATCGAATACCTTTGCGTGCAAGAAACATGGCGCTATACATAGGAAAGGCTTATTCAGTGCAGCAAAGTGTTGGGCTGGCCAACTGAAATTCAATAGCCACATCTAGCTCCTGAAGAATCTTTGCCAAATTTAAACCAAGGTGTTGCAAAAGATTTGTTCCCAGACTTACTTACAAAGAAAAGGGGAAAACGTTCACAGCATAAGGAAAAGGGGATTTCATATTTTTGGATTTCTTTATATAACGTACGCAGCTGCTGTGAATACCAGATAGAGGTAGTGTGTGGAATATAAAGATGGTGGTGGTGCAAATGATATGCAAATAATGCTATGTAAACATATGTGATCCATAAATGTATTTTTCATGTGTTTATCCCACCTTTTCCCCAAATACATCAAAATGATGTATCTCTCCCCCCATTTTACCCTCCTACTTTCCCATAAAGTTAGAGAGAGAGAGAGAGAGAGAGAGAGAGAGAGAGAGAGAGAGAGAGAGAATAACCAGCCTAAGTTTACCCAATGAGCTACACAGCTGAGTGAGGATTTGGTCTCCCAGGCCTATTCCTACATTCTCCCAGAAGAAGAAGGAGGAGGAGTTTTTATACCCCGCATTTCTCTACCTGAAGGAGCCTCAAAACAGCTTACAATTGCCTTCCCTTCCTCTCCCCACAACAAACACCCTGTGAGGGAGGTGGGGCTGAGAGAGCACTGAGATCTCCCATCTGGCTCTATGTGGAGGAGTCGGGAATCAAACCCGGTTCTCCAGAGTAGAATCCGCCAATCTTAAACACTGCACCACACCATCTTTCACTGCTAGAAATGATCAGCTTTTTAAGGGTTTCAGTTTGTCTTGCTGAACACACTTCTGATCTGGGGCCACTGTTCGGGCAAAGAGAGGCGCTCCCAAGAATACAGCAGTTGGCCTTTACTGATGGAGTGGCTAGACAAGACTTGGGAACATCTGGTATAAAAATGTCTGTTTCCCCTTAAAGTTCCCTTGGTGACCTCATGTCCGATAATATCCCCCAGCATAACATATTTCACAGGGTCTTTTTATGGATGACAAGGGAAATCCTATTAATGACCCCTGATACCCTTAGAGAAAATATTGTGATACTAATGTGATCAACTTAACATGATCCAGCCAATATCTAACACATAGATAGACTGACAGTTTGCATTACTTTATCTCTATGTCTCTCCAGACTTGGGCTGTAACATCCAGCACTGACTGTCATGCACATACAACTTCTTAAGTAGAGCATTTCCATTGCCAGTAAAAAATGCCTCCGGGAACATGAATTGGCTGAGTGGGAATTTTAAGTCCAATCAGGAGAATCCATATGTTAAAACACTTGCCATGAGCATGAGATAATGAATAAAATTGTCATATATCATGCAACATTCACTAGAGCCAATGAGTATTCGGAGTAATCAACACTGAATTCTGTTTAAAGATGTGGACAGAGTTTCTGACAAGGGGCAGGGTGTGTATAAGGCGCCACCAAGTCATAGCTGAATAATGGTGACCCCAGCAAGGGTCTTTCAAGGAAAGGGAGAAGCAGAGGTGGTTTGCCAGTGCTTTTCTCAACAGAGTCTTTCTTGGTGGTCTCCCATCCAAGTACCGACCCTGAGAGGTCGATTTGGGGGGGATCACGGGGGATCGCAGTTCCCTCAAGTGAGGGGCAGGGGGCGGGGCACACGACAAAGCCCCGCCCCCGCTTCCGGCTGCCCCGCTTCCGGCCCTCATTTAGCCAGGAGGAGGCAGTGTCACGGCAGGGCCAGGGGGCGTGCAGCAAACAAGCAAAGTCCAAGTTCAGTCCGAGGTCAAGCCGAGTAAAGCACCGCCTCTCCCCACCCTTGCCTGCCTGGGGCCAGGGAGGGTCTTCGTGGGGCTTCCTTGCACTCTCACCAGCCTTGCAGGTCCACCGCCGGGCCCCTGATGTCAGGGGGTGTGGCATATGCTAATGAGTTATGCTAATGAGTTCCCCTAGCTCTTTTTCTACGAAACGACCCCTGCCGACCCTGCTTAATTACCAAGATCTGAGAAGATTGGGCCATGCTGCCTTCCCTCCAGAGAAGAGGCATTGGGGAACAAAATTCTGGAGACCCTGGTTACTCAGAGGGATCATGAAGCAGTGCAAACTATGTGATGGGCCTTCACATAATGTTTGGATTGGGTCTTGGTGGGAGGAAGGAGAATCTTCGGCATCTATCTAACCGTGCAGTTCCTCCAATGGAACACCATTTCCACTTGTGAAAGAGAGGGTGGTGATTTCTGCAGATCCCCCCCCCCCATTGCCAGCATCCACTTTCCTCTCTTTTGGTTTTTTTCCTGAAGATCCACTGGCCTCCTCAGGAACAAAAATCTGGGGAGGCTTGTGAGATGTAGCAGGAGTGGGAAACGGGAAATTTCTGCCGCTCCAGCTTCACAAGGTCTGCAGGTGGTTGGATACACATTTTTGTCTGGAGGCCGGTGGTTGGTTGTGTCAGCCCTGGGTGTGGACAAGCGCCCAGTAGAAGGCTGGAAACAAATTGTACCTGAACTTCTTAAAAGAAGAGTAGGATATAAGAAATAACAATAATAGTTCATGAATTTTTCTATTAAATGGATTAATTTTTAGGGATTTGGGATCTAGAAGTTGTTAATGGGATCCTTCTCCATATTAGTCATCTTTTCCATTTCTACATCATCTGTTCCATTTCTACATTTCTCTTTTACCGCATACCGTGCCAATTGTATTGGCTATTCTGTGAAATAATTCCTGTTGCAAATCAATCCAGTACTGATTTCTGCAGAATACACAGCAGGGATTAAGAACCTTTCTGGCCACCATCCCTTAAGGACAGAACTGCATTTGTTGTGCCAGCTTGAAGCCATGGCGATGGGATTGTTAAAGGAAGACTCATGGTTCTTTGACTTAATTATTAATGATGACGAGCAATCAGCTCTTGAAGAGCCATTTTTAAAAATGTTCCAGTGACAAACCAATCTTAATAAAATTTTATTTAAAAATAAATAAAATGTGGCTTTTAGATCCCATTTATCTTGGAATTAAAAACAAAACTCGACTCATCCAGGTAGATTGAAGCAGAAGCTAAAATGTCTGAAATCCAGGTAGATTGAAGCAGAAGCTAAAATTTCTGAACTTTTTTTCTTTTTCTTTTTTATCTTTTTGGAATTACACTGCAAATACGTGTGATAAAAAATGCAGCAATAAAGTGAGTCCTTGCTTGAATTTTCATTTCCTCTTTTGCATTTTCCTGTCTTTTTTGAACCAAGATGTTACAATGCTCCTTGGCTGCTTTAACTGAAATGACATCAGTTTCTCTTGCTTCAACAGGATCCCAAATAGGAAAAAGTGCAGAAAAGCTTGTTGTAGTGCTCCATTGCCTGGCCCCTCCCTCTCAGACTTTCTCAGCAGCCCCTGTGTAGAAGCAGAAAGTAAACGGGGGTGGGGGCTTCCTTTGGCATGCCTGGTCCAAATGTCATCTGGGCCCTCTCCTCCAAGGGCTAAAGCAAATCTGATGTTGGGAGTCCCAGGAAAGGAGTACCCCATGGTTGTGGTCACACGGATGTTTAGTGCGGGACTCGCAGCTGATTTCTCCCGCAGTAAAGTTTCCTGTCTACATAGGCAAACCCGCTTCCCGGTCGGAAGCCGGCAGACTCCCGTGGTTTCTGATCTTTTATCCGCGTTTTTTTGACACCTGTTGGAACAGGTGTTTTCTGACATCTCGCGCTTTGTATCCGCGGTTTTGGTATCTGGACAGCAATCCGCCGTGACCGCGCTACCCTCCCCCCCTTGTTTTTTTTTGTGTGTTTCCGGTTTTAGCTATGCGCTTGTGCAAACAGGCGCTAGCTTTTATTTTGGTCTTTTAGATCCCACCGAGGCCGCCGTCTGCGCCCAGCTGTCAAACAAGAAAAAAACCCTGCTGAGCACAGGCAGAGCCGGGAACTTTGTTGGGAGGGAGCGAGCGAGTTCAAAGCCGCTCCCGGGTGTGTGCGCCGGCTGGCTGGCCAGCTAGCCAGCCAGAGCCGCTCTCGCTCGCTCTCCCAACTCGTTCTACCCACACCGCCTCCCCACCCGGGCCGGTCCCTTCTCCGCATGGCGGCGGCTGCACATACACAGACCCACTCCCTCGCCTGCTGCTTCTCCCTCGCTTATCAGTGCAAGGCACCGCGGGAGAGAAAAGGAGGCGGGCTGGGAAGGGAAGCCGCCGCCGCCGCCG